>NW_022166619.1:76672-370359 GCF_008728515.1 Papio anubis | reverse complement strand
CCGGGTTCACGCCATTCTCCTGCCTCAGCCTCCCGAGTAGCTGGGACTACAGGCGCCCACCACCTCGCCGGGCTATTTTTTTGTATTTTTTTAGTAGAGACGGGGTTTCACCGTGTTAGCCAGGATGGTCTCGATCTCCTGACCTCGTGATCCGCCCGTCTTGGCCTCCCAAAGTGCTGGGATTACAGGCTTGAGCCACTGCACCTGGCTTGTGTTTTGTTTTTTAGAGACAGAGTCTTGCTCTGTTGCCCAGGCTGGAGTGCAGTGGCCGGATCTCAGCTCACTGCAAGCTCCGCCTCCCGGGTTCACGCCATTCTCCTGCCTCAGCCTCCCGAGTAGCTGGGACTACAGGCGCCCGCCACTTCACCCGGCTAGTTTTTCGTATTTTTTTAGTAGAGACGGGGTTTCACTGTGTTATTAGCCAGGATGGTCTCGATCTCCTGACCTCGTGATCCGCCCGTCTCAGCCTCCCAAAGTGGTGGGATTACAGGCTTGAGCCTGTAATTTTTGTATTATTGGACCACTCCCGGCCCAATTTTTGTATTTTTAGTAGAGGCAGGGTTTTACCATGTTGGTCAGGCTATTCTCAAACACCTTAACTCAAATGATCCATGTGCCTCAGCCTCCCAAAGTGCTAGGAGTACAGGCGTGAGCCACCATGCCCGGCATGGAAACACATTTTCTATCTAAAAAAAGCATTAGGTTTGAGAAAACTTTCATTCTCTGGAAGATTCTCTCAGGCCTCAGTGATGGCATGAGACCTCTTGGCGTGAGGGCTGCCATCTTTTCTGTGAGGCCGGCCTGTAGCCTCAGAGTGTCCAGCTGCAGCACCCCATGGTCATATCCATCTTAGTCCCGGATGACCACCTTCCAGTTGTAGCCACAGCTCCCAGCTGTAGCACGGGGCGATGATGAGCACAGCCTTGTGCTCATCAAGGAGAACGCAGCCTTGGCTGCTTTGAAGCTGAAAGGAAGCCACACCACAGGGCAGCTGAAGGGCCTGCCCGGCCCAGCACGTAGGGGACCTGCCAAGTACCGCCTTCCGCCACTTGCTTTGCCCCGGACGGCAAGCCCTTGAGCACAGAGGCCATGCGCTGCTCAGCTTAGTGGCTTTGCCTCACCCTGTCCACAAGGGGTTTGCCTTAAAGGCCTGTTGACTGAGTGAAGATGAACGTGTCAGGCTTCGAGGGCTCAGGAGAGGACGAAGGACTTGGAAAGAAAGTCGCTCCTGAGCGGGAGTGGGGGGCTGTTGCGGCCACCTCGCTCCTCCCTGTGAGGTTTCTGATGGTGGCTCTAACCTGGTCGGGGAGAAAGACCTGGAAAATGCAAGTGTCCAGGAAAGCAAACTGCCCAGGGTGGCTGCTCCCTGCTGGGTTCTGGCCATGGACGGGAGGGTCCCTTCGGAGGTCAGGCCCTGACGCTGCAGCCCCCCGACCCCACAGGCACTGCCTCCCTCCGGGATCCACATCTTCGCCTCTCAGCTCCACACACACCTGACCGGGAGAAAGGTGGTCACAGTGCTGGCCCGGGATGGCCGGGAGTGGGAGATCGTGAATCAGGACAATCACTACAGCCCTCACTTCCAGGTAGGAGCCTGTGCCCCACCCCCACCCCCGCCCCGCCCCCACGCCCTGCCCCCACGCGACCTGCTGAGCCTACTGTCTCCTGATACCATAGGGATGGCCCCAGGCTGGCTTCTTTCTCCTGGGCCAGCCCCCCACCATGTGGCCTGTGCTCCCCGCTTGGGTGTCTGATTGTAGAGAGGGTCTCTGGCACATGGCAGATGGTGGTGGGATTCGGGAGACCCGAGCAGCCCTCTGGTCACATCTGTCTTGGTCTTGGATTAACCACCTTCTGGTTTGAATCTAACGCCCTCCCTGGCCAGAAGCCACACTTAGCCGGCCCTGGTTTCCACTGTAGAGGCTGGGGCAAAACGGACACCCCCAGAGATCAGGGAGGCCTGAGGGAGGACACAGTGGCCGGGGGTCTGGTCTGCAGCTCTCTGAGATCTCCTCTCCCCCAACCCCTCGGCTCTGCTTGCCCCAGGAGATCCGCATGTTGAAGAAGATGGTGTCGGTCCATCGGGTGAGTGCCCAGCAGGCAGGCAGTAGTCCCAGTCGCCGCCACCAGCTGGGGTGGCTGGGAGGGCTGGGGGTGCCGCCAGACGGAGAGGGACAGAGAAAGTGATGGGGGGAGGGGAGAGCCGTCCAGGGCAGGGGGAGGGTGCCTGTGGGTGGCTCAGGGTTGGGTTGCCTCATGAGGAGACTCACTTGGGAGTTCATGGAGGGACATCGGAAGTGGGGGAGCAGACAGGACACTCCCAGGGGACGCGTATCCTCAGCCTGACGGGCCGACCACAAACCCGAGAGCGTTTGGAGGAGATGAGGGCGCTAAGGCAGGCAGTGGAGCCCTGATCCCACAGAAGGCCAAGCTCAGGCCTCAGTGGGGACTTGCCCAAGTTCCTTGAGATGTGTCATGACCCACCCGCCTGCACCCCCACTGGCCTGGACCCTGTTGTGACCCACTGGGTCACAGGAGCTGATGGTTTATAACTTCCTGGGGACACTCAGCCTGTGACCTTTGCGCATGAATCTGCTGGGCTCCTTGTAGTGGATGACAGGGACTGTACCCCAGAGGTGCTGTGGCCCACACAGTGGCGTGGTCCCATGGCGGCGAGGCCTCGAGTGCCTGCCAACGCCAGGTCACGTTGGCTTTTCCTCAGGGAGATGTGCTTATCACGTCCTGCACGTACAACACGGAAGACCGGGAGCTGGCCACAGTGGTAAGTCACCCCCGCTTCCCCTTTCACCTGCCCAGGGAGAGTGTTTAGCCTGGGCTGTCTGAGGAAGGAGGACAGGTCTTGACTCCTCACTTAGGACATGGGCTCATCCCCTCAATAAGCCAGTCGTTCTCAGCACCTGCTCCCTGAACCCGCAGTGGCAGCATCACCAGGGAGCTTGGGATAAATGCAACCTGCTGGGTACCACCCCAGGCCCACTGAGTCAGAGACATGGGCGGTGGCACTGGGAAATCCATGTTTTAACAAGCTCCCAGGGGATGTTGACCCCTGCTCACGGTTGAGAAGCACTCACACCAAGAAACTTCTCAGCACCCGGGGCTGGTGTGGGGAGAAGCTGTAGGACAAGAGGTTGATCTCTGCCCCGTGGAGCTCCAGGTGCACCGGAGAGACGGGCCTGGAGCACCTGCTGCTAACAACAAGCAAAATTATAAAAAAGAAACTTTCAAAACCAGGTTGAGGAGCCAGAGGTGCAGGGACCTGGGAGGGCCTCGTCAGGGATGTGGCTGTCACATGGAGCCCAGGGGAGAGGGGAGGAGGTGGAGGAAGGCTCCATGCAGGGGCTGTGTGCGGGAAGGCCCAGAGGACCAGGAACATTCTCAGGACGGAAAGGAGAGGAGGAGAGGATGGAGACATGGGGAGGGGTCAGGCAGTGTGAGCGTCAGCTGAGGATGCATTTTGGCTGGACTGCAGACAGTTCAAGGAGAATCTGCACTGGGGAGATCTGTTTTGAAGGCTGGGTGTGCAGGCAGCACCAGGACACGGGCAGCCACGTGAGGCACCACGCAGCAGGGCTGCTTCCGGGAGCCAAAGGGGGTGCTGTTCACAATTACCTGGGTCCCGGGCACAAGCCAGGGCTGTCCTGGCACACGGGCCGCCCTGCCAGTGGATCCATGCCAGCTCCCTCGGTATCCATGGTGGGCTCCAATAATTATCCTGTGAATGGTGTGGCTCAGAGTGCAGCAGACCTGGGTTACAGCTTACCCGGACACCCCTCAGTGCCAGGAACTTGGGTCCATGTCACAGCCCTATTCTTTGTGTTTTAATCCAATGTAGATTCACCTGATATTTACTGAGCCCAGACTGCCATGGTTTTCTTCTTTTTATTTTTATTTTTTCTGAGACAGAGTCTCGCTCTGTTGCCCAGGCTGGAGTGCAGTGGCACGATCTCAGCTCACTACACCCTCCACCTCCCTGCAACCTCCACCTCCCGGCTTCAAGCGATTCTCCTGCCTCAGCCTCCCAAATAGCTGGGACTACACACCACCACGCCCAGCTAATTTTTGTATTTTTAGTAGTGACGGATTTTCACCATGTTGGCCAAGCTGGTCTCGAACTCCTGACCTTGTGATCCACCCCCTTCGGCCTCCCAAAGTGCTGGGATTACAGGTGTGAGCCACCGTGTCCGGCCTATTTATGTTTCTTTTTAAACAGCTTTACTGAGATGTAATTCACATGCCATACCATTCACTCATTTAAAGTGTGCAATTGTATGGTTTTTTGTAAATTCACAGATCCATGCAACCCATCGTCATGGTAAATTTTAGAACATTTTCATCACCCCCAAAGGAAACCCCATATCCCTTAAGCAGCCGGTCCTCATTCCCCTCCCCGCTCAGCCTGGCAACTGATCTATTTTCTGTCTCTGTGGACTCTCCTATTCTGGACACTTCATGTGACTAGAGTCACACGATACGTGGCCTTTCGTGTCTGGCTTTTTTCATAGCATGATGACTTCGAGGTTTCTCCATGTTTTAGCGTGGGTCAGTACCTCATTCCTTTTCACGGATGAATAACATCCCATTGTATGGAGGGACCACGGTTTGAGTCTCCATTCATCCACTGATGGGCATCTGCGTGGTCTCTGCCTCTCATTTAGTTTTCACACCAGTCTCCAAGGTAGGAGTGTTTGTATTTCTTATATATATATAATGTATGTATGTATGTATATATATTTTGAGACGGAGTCTCACTCTGTTGCCCAGGCTGGCATGCAGTGGTGCGATCTCAGCTCACTGCAACCTCCGCCTCCCAGGTTCAAGTGATTCTCTGCCTCAGCCTCCCAAGTAGCTGGGATTATAGGCGCGCACCACCACACCCAGCTAATTTTTGTATTTTTAGTAGAGACGGGGTTTCACCCTGTTGGCCAGGCTGGTCTTGAGCTCCTCATGTAATCCCTCATGCTGGGATTACAGGCATGAGTCACAGCACCCAGCCAGTGTTTGTATTTTCACAGGTGAGACATAAAGGCTCAGAGAGGGCAGGCACTTGACCAAAGTCACACAGCTGAAAGATGGCTGAGCTGGGATTTGACCCAGGGCCTTGTGCCTCACGGTTCTTACCACACCCTTCCTGTCTCCCTTGGATTTCAGGTGACAATTGCCCTAGGTCCCTGATCACAGATTCAGGGTTGGGGGGTGGGAGAGCTTTGCCAGTCCTTTATTCTCTCTAGAGGGAGGTGCTCAGTATATCACGGCAGTGGCTGATGTCGGGCGCTGGCCACAGCTCAGCACTGCTCTAATAACTCATCCTAATCACACCAAGCCTTGCTGAGACCTCTGAGCAGATCCCACCAGGAGACACAGTGAGGTCCAGCCACTCAGGCCACACAGCGAACAGGAGGCAGGGCTGGTATGGGGGCAGGTGCTAACCCCAACTGTGCCACCTCTCGGCTGAGCACCTGTGCAGTGACTGAGTGAGCTCGCAGACACAGGGCTCTGCAAGTGGAGCACCCCAGGCAGGACCCCAGCATCGCCCCATTCTGCAGGCACAGTGCCAGGGTCAGGGACGGGAGGGTCTTGCTGGGTATCCAGCCAGGAGACTGCATATTCCCTGCCCAACCTGGCTTCATGGCGGCAGAACCGATGCCACGTCCCCGGGCATTTAGGGCTGCCAGCCCTGGTGAGCACCACTGACATCTCAGATGCCCGTTCTTCAGGTCGAGGCCCTCAGTGCCAGTGTCCCAGCGGGCAGTTCTGTGGCGTCCCTGGCCCATGCCCTCCTCTTGGCGGTGGCTACATCACAGCACCAGGCGGGATCAAAGGGGAGGGCAGCTTCCCAGGTGGATCTGAGCTTCTCATGCTCTGACAGCTCCTCACCTGCTGATCCAAGAGACAGCGGCCTTTGAAATTCGATTTCCTTCCCCAGGTGAAAAAGGAGAACAGATCCTGCACAGGGTCGGACTCAGTTCCCTTTTGATGTCTGCTGCGGCGGAGGGTGGGGAGGGACGGGAACTCACACAGGAGGCCTATCTGCCCGATCTGACGCGGGCGAGATGGATGAGAAAAGCTGGGAAAGGAGGATTCCAGCCCAGAGAACAATGCTGGCAAAGCCCCGTCCTGGCCAACAGGCGCCAGGTTTGGTCTCTGGGCAGAACTGCCCCATGCTCTTTGTCTGCATGGGAGGAGGGGGCGGCAGCTGGTGAAAGCGCCACACCGAGCTTTTCCCAGTCCCTTTGTTCTGCCGTAGAGCGACGATTGCCTTTCTTCCCCACTAGCCAGATGAAATCCCCAGGCCCACAGCAGCTTCACAAACAGTGGGGAGCCTGGACGAGCAAGGGTGGCCAGGGCGTCATGTCCTGGCCCCTGACCTTCTGGGACCTGAGCTGCTGCCGGGGGAGCTTTGCTCTCTCCAGCCCCAGCTCCTCCAAGCTGCCGGCGTTCTTCTTCCTCCCGTGGCTGAGGCTCCACAGTCACCAGCTCCAAGAGCAGCAACCCAGCTAGGGGCTTAACGTTGGCAGTGGGGACTCAGAGGGTGCCTGCCCTGCCCCTCCCATGCGATGGCAGGCCGTAGGGTTGCCCTGAGAGGCTGGAGGTTGTTGCGATCTCTAGTCACGGTCCTGTCTTCTAGAGTCCCTGCTCCCCTCAGAGCCGCATTCGAGAAATGACTGGTGGACAACGTGGGGCTGCAGTGGAAAGGGCCTCCCTTGCAGTGCTTGGCTCCAGGCTCTCGCTGGAGGTCATGGGGACAGCTTCCAGACAACGGCCGGGAGGCTGGGTCCACTCAGGCTGTGCCAACAATGCTGTGGCCACCATGGGGCGTCCCCTTGCCTGCTCTGAGACTCAGTTTCTGTACCCATAAAATGGGCACAATAACACCCCATCCGCTTGTTCCGTTTCATTTTTCTTCACAGCATCATCGGCACCTGAGAGGAATGTCCTGGTTAACTCACTCGCTGCCTGTTTCTCCTGCCAGTGGTGGCAATTCCGTGAGGGCAGGGACTTAGTTCCCCAGAGCATGCCTGGCATGGTGCAGTGAACAGACAAGTGGACGCAGTGAACACGTGGATGGGGCGAAAGCTGCTGGACGGCAACGTCTGCGTGGCACGGCCCGGGGCTGATGGGTCTTCTCCAACTTGCAGGGCGGCTTTGGGATCCTGGAGGAGATGTGTGTCAACTATGTGCACTACTACCCCCAGACGCAGCTGGAGCTCTGCAAGAGCGCTGTGAACGCCGGCTTCCTGCAGAAGTACTTCCACCTCATCAACAGGTGAGGGCTCCCTGCACAAGCTCCCTGCCCCCAGGAAGCCCCGACACAGAACCTCTGGGCCTGTCGGGCAGCTGGGCAGATTGGAGGAGTCCAGGCTAAGTTCTAGGAGCAGAGACCTGTGGCCGCATCACTCACCCCTCCCCTCACTCATTTCCTACTGAGTCTGGATTTGGCTTGAGAGTCTCCTCAACCCAGCCCGGAGCACCCACCCGCCAAGGTGACAGGAGAGGTGAAGCCGTTGCTGGTGAAGGCAGTATCTGGGACGGCCTGGCGGAGGCAGCGGGGCTGGGGAGGAGGCAGCAGGAGGGTCTCCCCAGGGACAGGACCAGACCTGCAGGGAGGTGTCACTGGTGCCCACTGGGGTCCCTGCCCATCGGCTGCTCCCCAGCCTGGCTGTTCCTTGTCCCCACCAGGTTCAACAATGAGGAGGTCTGCACCTGCCCTCAGGCGTCCGTGTCTCAGCAGTTCGCCTCTGTTCCCTGGAACTCCTTCAACCGCGAAGTACTGAAGGCCCTGTACGACTTCGCGCCCATCTCCATGCACTGCAACAAGTCCTCAGCTGTCCGCTTCCCGGTGCGCTGCCACGGGCGTGGGTGGGACACACAGTCGGGCAGGCCTCATGGGGGATCCCAGTGAGGGGTGATGGGCCTGCACTCCAAACTGCTGGCAAAAGCACTCGCACAAGATAATTAGAGCAAGTGCCAGGTGGTGACACACAGGCCTAGACAGCCAACAGAGAGAGGAGAGAGAGAGAGGCCAGGGAGGGAGGGCAGCCACCCTTTCCGGGTGACACCTCCACACTGGTGCCAAATGCCAAATGCTGGTGGTGTGAGCAGGGCGCACTAACCTGCCCCCTGCACCTTTAAATAAAGCGCTGGGGAGGGGAAGGTGAGAAATGAACCAGTTTGCAGCTGCGAGCTGGTTTTTTTCTTCTTGTCTGAGACCCACTGGCATTCGAAGGCATCTAATTTATCCCGAGCCCAGCGGGCTGCGGTCAGGAGCCCAGGGTCTATGCGGAGTTAGTCGTGTACGGTGCCGCAGCCTGGAGATCCAGGAAGATGCTTCCCGGAGGCATCTGGCAGCTGGATTAATTGCTAAGTCAAACGTCCTCAGCACCAAGGGAAGGAAGGGCTAATACTGGCTTCCCGAGAATAGTTTGGGGCGGACGTCTGATGGGGTTGAAAACTTGGCATTTGATGCAGCCTTGAGGGAAAGAGATGGTTAAAAAATATCAGAGCCTGCAGCCAGGGGCTCTGGTTGCTACATTAGGGTGAATGATTCCATTGGGTGCGGACGGAGGCAGGGAGAGGCCTGGATGACTCCCAGGTTCCTGACTAGGTGAATGGGAAGCCAGGGGAGGGGGCATTTACTGAGGTGAGGACCCCCAAAAAGCAACTTGGGGGAGAAGAGTGAGTTCAGTTTGGGACAAGCTGAGTTTGAGGGCAAGAACCCAAGAGGCGGCTGGGAAGTGGCTGGGGAAGCAGCCACCCATCTTGCCCCTCCAGCCTCAGTTTACCTCCTGCTCCCTTCCTTGCAGGGTGAATGGAACCTGCAGCCCCTGCCCAAGGTCATCTCCACGCTGGAAGAACCCACCCCAAGGTGCCCCACCAGCCAGGGCCGAAGCCCTGCCGGCCCCACCATTATCAGCATTGGTGGGGGCAAAGGCTGAGGGGGGCCTGCTCCTCCCCCTCCTCCGTACTGTCCCTGTGGGCTCACACCGGCACTGTGCACCCTACTCTGCGAGGATCCCCATGGAACAGCCCTGCATGCCCAAGATGAAGGGGCCAGACCATGCCCCTGCCTGAGACCTTGGTCCAAACCAGCCTTCTTCCCCCAGGGTCTCCTGCATGGTTGAGAGGGTGTGGGTGCCCTGTTGACCTACCCCGGACCGAGTGGGTCACGACCTCGTCCATTTAAACCGGCTTACTCAGTGCAGGGACAGCCTGCACAGTGGTCCAGGTTCCAGCCCTGTTCCGCCTCACTGGGTGTGGCCAGGCTCCTGGGACATGCGCCATGCTGGACCGGGGTGCAGAATCACCCAGAACGCCCCCGCCCCGCCGCTCCCGCAGAAAGTGATCGGTGTGCGGCGGGTGCGGGTGCTGCTTCAACATTTCCCTGCGGTGTGGCTCGTGTTTCACAGTGGGCGGCTTCCCTGCGACGGAGGCAGGACCAGGCACTTAGCTAGTTAGAGACTCGCTTGGGAAATTGCTCCATTGCCGAGTAAATAGATATTTTCGCCCACCTAAAGGGAAGCCCTGACAACAGCTATCACCGAAAGGCGAGGCGGCGAGGATCCAGCGGGGCTTCTGGGCGCCGCTTCCACGGGGGGGCGGAGTTATTAGCACCAGCTTGCTTCTCTGGAGGCGGGGCCGGCGCTGAACAGACCGGGGTGGAGTCAGGGCTGTGCTTCCCTTGTGGTTCTGCCACTCAGTGGAGAGTGCCTTGGGTGGGCCATTGCACGTTCCTGACCCTCACTTTTCTCATCTGTAAAACGGGGCTGATGCCGTGCGGGCTAATGAGCCAATAAAGCTCACACTTGGGCTAGCACCCACTGGAGGCGGGTATGTTTGCACTCCGGGCCGTCACTCCAGGAGAGACAAGCTTGCTCCGAGCCTCCTCCCTGTGCCAGGTGTGCTACCAAGTGCTGCCCCCTGAGCGTCCTGAAGCTGCCTCAGCTGGCCTGGGTGGGTCTCCCCTTCCTGCCCTCTGAGCTGCCTTTCAGGGACAAGTTCAGCTCTTTGATGGTTTCTGGAGAGAGTAACAGATGCCGCGGTGTTCAGCCAGTTCAGCAAAACGCCGCCGAGCCTCCTGGGGAGAGAGGGAGATGGATGGGCTCGGGGGCCCCCCCGCATCAGCTAAGCGGCTGCGTCTTCTGCGAGGCACTTCATCACAGAAGGGAACTCACGGGCCCAGGAGCTCTGCCTCGTGTTGTATAAATCACAGCTTCTTGCGGCCCATAAGTCACAGGGCGCTGGCGCTGTGACAGGCCAGGCCCCAGCCTGGAGAGCCGCTCCAGCCCTCTGTCATCTTTACAGCCTGGGTGACAGAAGGCAGGGAGGGAGCAGGCCCAAGAAGCCCCTTCCCGTTGATCATACCCAATCGTCAGCCCAGAGAAGGGTCCGAGGGTCCTGCCCAAACCCCCCGGGAGGCACCTGCAGTCTGCCAGTCTCGGGCAGGGAAACTGAGACTCCCAGATGAAGACCTCACCTGGAGCCCAAGAGCAACAGTGATTGGGAATCCCAGCCAGCTCTGGAACCTGCCACAGCGACAACCCCACCCCCACCCCCTCACCCTGCACACACTCGCCTCATGACTGGTTATCCTCTTCCTCTTGTGGAGACAGCAGCTGTGTCTCAACCCTGCCTCCAGCAGTGGCACCCGCACCTCCTAATAGCCAGAGCAGAGGTGACCCCGTGGTCGCTGAGCGCTGCCACTTGCCCCACACTGAGGCTATGTACAGCCCTAGCAATCCCGTGAAGCCATGTCGTTTTGGGCTTTCATTGATGAGGAGGGGGTTGAGGGCTTGAGGTTCAAAGTTAGGTGCTGCCTTCCCAGAGTAAGCCCGGAAGCTCAGAGTGTCCCCACGTCTGACTCCAGTGTCTGAACGCTCAACCTCTGTTTCCTTACCTATGAAACAGGAATTTCCCCAGGACCCTTGTGGGGGATTTTATCTAAAATAAGGTCCTTATTTGGAGGCTTAGGGGAAGTGCTTTATTACCTGAAAATGACCTACATGCTCCAAGCCAAAGCGACTCTCTGGGCTCACCCACCTTCTGAATTATTGTGGTGAGTCCAGCAGCCCAAGTTGCTACTCTTACCCCTGCTGTGTGACCCTGAGTTAGTTACTTTCCCTCTCTGGGCTTGGGTCTCCCTATCTGTCCACTGAGGAAAGGGTGTCCCAGCCTCCCAGGGGATGGGGGCTGCCAAGGTGGCACAACCCACCACTCTGAGGTGCTCAGAGCCCTGGGGTAAGGAATGCTCATGCCCATCGGTGTTGAGAGATGGGTCGGCCCTGGACGCCAGGCTCCAGCCAGCATAGGGGTGCCTTCCCGAGGTCCTTGGTGAGCACCCAGGGCTGTCTGTGCTGTCTAGTGGCTGCTAGTCTCATGTGGCTACTCGTGATTAATTTTAAATTAATTGAAATGATACAAGGTCGGGTGCTGTAATCCTAGCACTTTGGAAGGCTGAGACAGGAAGATCATTTGAGCCCAGGAGTTCAAGACCAGCCTGGGCAACACAGTGAAACCCTGTCTCTACAAAAATTACAAAAATTAGAGCTGGGCACAGTGACTCACGCCTATAATCCCAGCATTTTGGGAGACTGAGGCGGGCGGATCACCTGAGGTCAGTAGTTCGAGACCAGCCTGGCCAATATGGTGAAACTCCGCCCTCACTAAAAAAAAATACAAAAAATTAGCCAGGCTGTGGTGGTGCGGCCAGTAATCTCTAGCCATCTGGGAGGCTGAGGTGGGAGAATCCCTTGAACCTGGGAGGCAGAGGTTGCAGTGAGCCGAGATCATACCACTGTGATACGAGATGGAACCTTTAGGTCTGCCTACACCCCCACTTTCTCACATGGCCTGGGCTGTTTCCCACTGCCGGCAGTGGCAGAGCTCCTGGTGACAATGTAGCCCCGCCCCTGATCTGCACCCGGAACGCACCGCAACGAGATCTGAGTTCAAGCGATTCTCCTGCCTCAGCCTCCCAGCAGTTGGGATTAGCAGCATGTGCCACCATGCCCAGCTAATTTTGTGTTTTTAGTAGGACTGGCTCTCACCATGTTAGTCAGGGCTGGCCTCAAACTCTGACCTCAGGTGATCCACCTGCCTTGGCCTCCCAAAGTGCTAATATAAGCTGCAGGCCACCGCATCTCGCCAGTGTAGGTGCACTTCAAACAGTTTCCTCGGAATTCCTGAGAGGCAGTACCCAGCCACAGTGAGCGTCATGGTATCAATATTTCCGGAAAAAATTTTTAAAAATAGCTATGAAATGGTGTTTTTAGAGTCGAAGTCTGGAAGACCTGACTCGGGGTCCGGGGAGGTGGGTCCTGCGATGTGGACCCTGGGTGGTGCGCTTGGGAGCCATGGCAGGGCCGGGATCTCTTGCAGCCCAGGGATGGAGCCCGCAGGTGGTGAGCTCGGGAGGCGAGTCGTGGAGGCTGCGCTCACATCAATGCCCAGTGCCCTCCCAGAGGGGCCAGGTTCTGTCTCCACGGGGGCGGGGGAAGCACACAGGGTACACGGAGGGGGGCTGGGTTCTCTCTCCTTGGGACAGGGTGGTGCCGTTGCATGCGTTCCCCAGCTGCAGCCACGAGAAACAATTTGGAGCGGAACCTGGGCTCTGACCTCCCCTCATCCTCAGCCTTCCCCCAAGGACAGGCCGTGAGATGAATGTGGTCACCGGCCCAATCCAGGGGCCTGTGGCCAAACCGCAGACCCGGAGGAAGCAGGCCAGGCCATCTGGGGAGCCGGCTCCCCTCCTCTCCTCCTCTGGCTCCCACAAAGCTGTCTCATCCAGGAGCCAGGCCCGCCTGTGAGCGAGGGGAGGCTGCAGGTGTCCCTTCGGCCTGAAGCGTGTGAAAGCCAGAGGCCCCCACCCCACTCTCCAGCCGCATCCCCCTCCCCAGACTCAGGAGGCCAAACCCGCCTTTCACAGCCATCTGTAACCCAAACGTCTGCCTGCAGCTTTGTTGAGCTCAGTCCACAGTGGGCCGTGTGGCCTGGGAGCATCCAAAGGCAGCTGGGGCCTGCCAGGACTGCTGCCCCCAGATCGCCACTTGCTGTGTGTGTGGCTCTGTGGGGCCCCAGCTCCATGATATCCCCAAGCATCTGCCACCCGCTCTTCCCAGATTGCAGGGCACACCTGGCAAGACTGCGCAGTGCCACTCTGGCGGGCCTGATCTGAACCTGGGCTCAGGGGCATGAGGGAGAGGACTGAGCATGTGGGATGGACAGAGATGGACACCCCTCCCGGGCAGGAGAGGGAGAGCTGCTTCTGACACACAGGCAGTTATCGGGGGGAAGAGAAAGCAGGCAGCGGAGCCACCCCATCTCAAGGCAGCATGCAGGGCAGAGCCTAAGACAGGGTCCTCCTGCAAGGGCCGGACAAGGAGGAAGGCACGGGCAGGAAATGCGTTCAAATCAACAGCAAAGACAAAAGTCACCTAGAAAGGGGGACTCCACCAGACTCTTACCCAGCAGCATGCCCCTCCTGCCTGAGCCTGGTGAGCAAGGGGCTCAAGGGGAAACTGAGGAAGGAGCTTGCACTTCTGTGTGGCTGAGGAGGGCACCCATCTGAGGCCCCGCCCGCTCCCTGCTTTGGCTCCTCTGTTCCCGGGCTGCTGATTCTCAGGAGGCTTTGCCACCTGAAGAACCAGGAGGTCGAGCAAGGGAAGAAGAGCTTTCCAGCTCCCGTGCCTACCTGAGATCTGAGAGGCACCATCCTGCAGAATGGCCTTGGTCCCAGGCCTCCATGTGCACTGTGGCAGACAGTGCCAGTCGATCACTGATGGCAGACAGTGCCAGCCGATCACCGCTCTTTCCTGACCCAGACACAGCCTCATGCTCTTCAGCCAAGTGCCCCAGGGAAGCCCACCACCGATCGGTCAAGCTTGGGGTAAAAGACGAAGCCTATTTGCTTCCCTGTATTCACGTGGGGCTTATCAAGTATTTACTAAGCACCTTCTAGAAGCTTGGAGATGACTACAAGCCATGGTCCCTGAGCCCAAGACACTTACAGGCTTGTTTTCTGGGAGGATTGGGGCGGATTAGAGACCGCCTTCTGGTCAGTGACCACACAATGGGCCATCTTGGTCTCTGTCCGTATCTGGTTTGGGGGTTTTAGCAGGACTAGGCCTAGACTAAGGACAGGGAGGGCCCAAGTTCTGGCCGGGTCCAGGGTCCTGGGATCCAGGGCCATTTGGGACCTGTGGGAATGGACGGACAGCATGTGATGGGGCATGGGGTCTGTGCCCTCAGTATGTTCCCTTCACCCTCTTGTTGTCGGGGTCGAAGGGAGACTTCAGGTGGGCCCGGGCACCGTAGGTCACCCCCATTCTCTCCAGGCCATAGTCCCCGCTCTTCACAAAGTCCAGCGAGACCTAGGAGCAGAGGTGGGGATGAGGGTCACTATCTGTTGGTAGGTACGGGGTCAGGCCTGCCTGTTTCTCTGGAGGAGGGGGTCTTGGTCTTGCTGCCTGCCCTGTGGGCAAACTCATCCCTGTGCCAGGGCCTCCTTCCTGAACCCAGGCATCGCCCCAGAGCAGGTGGAGTTCGTGTCCATGTGATCTCGAGTTGGACACGGGCATCTGGGGTCCGGCAAAGCCAAGGTCTGGCAGCCAGTACGACTTCCACAGGACAACACACCTCCAGCCCCAGTGATTCCAGATGCCTGGGAAACAGCAGAAACACGGTGGTTTCCCTGGAGCCGGGCCGGAGCAGCGCCGAGGCTGGCGGCCAATCCGGCTCAAATCCCTCTGGGCAGGGGCGGCTGGAACAGCCTTCTAGACAGCTTGGCCTCTGCGTGCTCCCCATCCCACGCCCTGGCTTGGCCTCCCCAGCAAGCCCTCGGGAACTAGTCAGCCCCAGGTGCAGGTGCTCTTAGGGCAGGAGGAGGGCGTCACCTCCAGCCTGGTGCAGCTGGTGACGCTGGGCATTTTTGCCACGGCTGCTATGAGGAGGGCAGGCCAGGCCAGTCAGGGAAGCTGTTCTCCCATTATAGCAATTAAACCCAAGGCCAGGGCCACAGGAGGCAGTCTCAGGTTCTACTCTGGGAGTCAGAGGGTTCCTTCTTATTCCTGGCAGCTCAGGACTGGATGAAATAAAATAAAAAACAAATCAAGCTTTTTCTGTGACAGGAGCTTTAGGAGTGGCGCTTCTGAGCCATGTGTGCACCTGCAGGGCTGCGAGTTCTGAGTTGCCCCCCGCAGGAAGGCAGCATGGAGAGCTGGTGGACTTCAGATGTCCCCAGGCAGGCACAACTCAAAGCGGGCACCTGGCCTTGCTAACAAATACCCACCAGGCAGAAACTCCTTCCTCATCTCAGAGCCTTTTCCTTTAATGACCAGGTTTCCCTATCTTAGGAAGACACCTCTACTACCCCACTTGGGTGCTAGAAAATGTTTAACAACAGCTTTGGAGTAAGGCGGGTGTGACTGTAGCGTTTGCCCATTTCCATGGTGCAAATGCTCTGGACAGCCCTGATAGAGGGGCAGGAGACGTGCACCAGCAGCTCTGGGTGCATCGACTGGTTCCCCGGCTGCCTGTCTGGATGCCATTGAACCTCAGCTTCCCTGGTCACGTTGGTTATGGACCCATCCCTGACACTGGAGAAAGGCGAGCATTACTGTTCTTTGAAGAAATGGCAACGGAGCCTCTCCTCCCCAGCTCACCCCGGCATGGAACCCATAAACTCCGGTTTGGCTGGGCCCCAGGGCTGTGGCCCCCAGGACCGTGGCCCCAGGGCTGTGTTAGGAGGCCCTGCCCACGGTGGGAGCCACGCCATCACAATCCCTGCTTATTAAGACCCCACTCTGGGCAGTGGCCTGTATGACGGCCCTGCATGGTAGGTGAGTGTCCACATTTTATAAATGAGGAAACCGAGGCTCTAAGAGAGGATCCTTGTCCAAGGTCACAAAGCAAGTAAAAGGCAGATCCCAAAGCCTGGTGGCATCAAGTGTGTCCTGAGCCTCCCAGCTCCACTGCCAGACTCAGCCCCATGGGCTGCCACTTCCCCACAGCTCCACAGGACCATGGCCTTGCCTGAGGCCTGGCGGTGTCCCCTCCCCCTTGGGCCTTCGAGCTGGGCCTGCGCATGTTCTGCAGCTCTTGCTAAGACTGCTCTGTCTCCAGCCTACCCCTCCTTGTGGCTTCTCCCAAGCGCTCCCTCCCTCCCCGAGTCCCTCTATGTGCCCAGCAGGGACTCAGGCTAGAAGGTTCTGGAGCCAGGCCAGCACCTCCCGGCCTCACTTAGGGCTTGGGCCAAATGTCAGATCTGCTCCCATGGAGAGACGTGACCCTCCTCACTGGCACCTCTACATGTGGCACCAGAAAGATGCGAAAAGGAGGTGGAGGTACAGACCACCCCTTCCCCTTCTGGGGAGGCTGCCCACCCCCTGCCCCACCATCCCTGGCCACCCAGAGCTGTCCTGGGACTTGCTTCTGGGGGCAGTGCCTGCTCTTTCCAGCCTGCTCCTGCCTCCTGCAGCCAGGGACCAGGGTCACCTGGTGAGTGTGGGGTTCCCTGAGGTCAGGGGTGTCTGGAGTGAGGAAAGAGAGGAGGATAGAAACATGGGTCGCTGAGTCTGAGTCTCTGGTTGGTCACCCTGGGGCCACCCCTGCACCCCAGGCAAAGGGTGGGCCGTGGGCAGCTTGAGGTTTGGGTCTCTGGTGTCAGGAGCCGGAAGGTATCAGCCTGGCTGGCTGGCACCTCCTTCTAACCAAAAAAAGCCTGGAACCACCAAAGTCAGATTCTTCCAGAAAGAAAACAGAGAGCAGCTTTGGCTCTGCCCAGGCACAGCTGGGGAGTCCTCCACCTGCTGAGGCCTCTTCCTCTCCCTTCTCCTTCCCCCTCCTCCCTCTCCCTCCTCCTTCTTCCTCTCTCCCCTTTTTCCTTCCCCCTCCTTCTCCTTCCTTCCTCCCCCTCTTCCCTCCTCCCTCCTTCTTCCTCCTCTCCCTCCTCCCTCCTTTCTCTTCCCTCCTCCTCCCCTGGACCCCACCCGTCCTCCTCCCTGTGCCCGGCACACTCAGGGTGCAGTGCAGGGTGCTGGTTTGGAGCTGGGGAGGAATCAGCATTTGCCTCAGCAGGGCCAGAGAAGGCGACTCACCGGCCCACCACTGGGGTCATGGATGTAACCGTAGGCGATGGTCTTGTCGATGGCGAACCCGAAGTCGGCCCTCCGGACATGGCCCACCACTTGGCCGTTCCTCCAGATGGCCTCCAGGCCAAACATGGGTACTTTGCTGGAAGAAGCAGTAGAGAAAGCTGGGGCCCCAGAAACCACAGGGTGGGGACGCATCCACAGTGGCCTGGAGGAGAATGGGGGGCTGCATGCTGCCCACCCAACCGTGGCTCCACACAGATAGGGCTGGCCTACTAGGACCTCACTGGTCCCCAGAGCCAGCCCAGCACCTGGCCTGGACACCACGGCTCAGGCTTCAAGTGAGTAAAAGGGATGAGCAGAAAACAACGAAACCAAGAGTAGACTTTGCTGTTTCCAGAAGTGAGCCCCGTATATTTGGGAGAGCCCCTGCCTCCGATTTCCTTCCACTGCTCTTCAACTCCGTTTTTTTGTTTGTTTGTTTGTTTGTTTGTTTTTTTGGTGTAGTGGCGCAATCTAGACTCGCTGCAACCTCCACCTCCCAGGTTCAAACGATTCTCCTGCCTCAGCCTCTGGAGTAGCTGGGATCACAGGCGTGCGCCACCATGCCCAGATAATTTCGTGTTTTTAATAGAGATGGGGTTTCTCCATGTTGGCCAGGCTGGTCTAGAACTCCTGACCTCAAGTGATCTGCTCGCCTCAGCCTCCCAAAGTGCTGGGATTACAGGTGTGAGCCACTGCACCCGGCCAGGTTCTTTTTTTTTCACAGTACAATACATACTTTATTCAAAGGACTCTGCTACATGTAATACATGAATGCTCACCATAAAAGCTTTAAAAATTAAAAGCAGGAAGACAAAGGAAAAAAGTAAGATAAAATCAAAGAAAGGCCAGCACCCAGGGCTAACTGGTAATACTTTGTTGCCAGTCTGCAGACTTCTCCATGTGCGATGGGTTATCACAGCTGCAGCTGTGCAAAGGGGCCCCTGAATGGAAGGGCCGGGGTGAGGCTGAGGGGGCCTCCTGTATCCTCACCCTGGAGTCACTGTTTGGGTCCCACCTGTCAATCAGATTAGGATGAAGCTGGAAGGGAGGTTTTGTAAACATCTTTGGTTTCGCCCTAGTTTTCTTTTTTTCTTTTTTTTTTTTTTTTGAGACAGATCTCAGCTAGTCACCCAGGCTGGAATGAAGTGGCCCGATCTCGGCTCACACTGCAAAGCTCCGGCCCCTCCCAGGGCCTGGCCACCTGTCTCTCTGCCTCAGCCTCCTGAGTAGCTGGGACTACAGGCTCAGCCACCTCACTTCAGCTAACTTTTGTATTTTTTAGTAGAGACAGGGTTTTACCGTGTTAGCCAGGGACAGCCCCTGACTGCCATCTCTGATCTGCCCGCCTCGCCTCCCAAAGTGCTGGGATTACAGGCGTGAGCACCACTGCTACCGCTCCTCACTCTTAGTTTCTATTCTCCACCTGAGGGACACTGAGGCTCCAACTGCCTGAGTCCCAGAGTAGAGTGGCAGGGCCGCCTTCTGTGACGCCACTGCCATGCCCCTTCTCTAAGGCCTGTCCTGAACCAAGAACAGTCCAGAGCTGTCGGCAAGAGAGCAGCTGTTTTTCATGCAGCCTGACAGAAAACCCTTGTCGTCATGGCTGTCTTTAACCTGGCTTTCCCTTGAGGGCTGGTCGGCTCGCATAATTCCATGGACGCTTTCGACCTGTTCGTCTCTCCCCGCTGAGCTGATCCCGAGCTGGATGGTTGTCACGCAAGCGTAGAGCGCCCGGATGGTACCCAGGAAGCTACAGGACGGAAGACAGCATGGCCCTACTCACCTCTCCTCACTTTCTCACTTGACCTTTCAATTCTCCTTTCATCTTCCTTTCTCTTTCACTCTTCTCTTTACCTTCCTTTCTCTTTATTGTCCTTTCTCACTGTTCGATGGATTGGCGGATCTCGCCAGATTGATCAGATCGCACGGATTTAAAGCGGACGTGGATCTCGCCGGACGCACGGATCGGATCGATTGATCAGCCGGATCGCACGGATCCGCACCTGATCGCCTGGCGGATGTCCACGGATCGATCGCCTGATCGACCTGATCGCAGCGGATCGCACTGATCGGATCGATCCGCCTGATCCGCACTGATCTGCCTGATCCACTGATCTGATTCCGGATCGCAGATCGCATGTCCACGGATGTCCACGGATCCACGGATCGATTGATTGATCCACGTGATTTGATTTTGACGGATTTTGAACCGTGATTTGATCGTTTCCATCACCCCTCCCCTGTCCCTCACCCTCCCTCCTCCTCCCTCCCTCACCTGACACTCCTTTGGCTGCCTCCCAGAAACCTGGGGAGTAGCGGCAGGCTTGCAGCTGGCTGTCAGCTCCACGTCCACAGAGCCCAAAGCTGCCCACGTGCCGGGAGACCTGTGCTTCGGACCCCCACAGGCACCACGGGAGGCCTCTGCGCAGGGCCTCATCTTCTCAGACTGCCCTGCAACCCAAGGGGGACTCGGGTCCCTGGAATCCAAACTCTCCCAGTAGCTCAGGGAGCACCGGGCTCCAGCAGCATGCTCAAAGTCACTCTCAGTGGGGAGAGCAGGAGGTCAGGTCGACCCCAGGCAGAGTCTCTCCTTCCACCTCTGCTGTGTGACTGGGCGTGAGTCCCCTGCTCCTTGGCACCATGTGGTCTCCATTTGTAAATGAGGATGGCGGCCCCAGCACAGTCCCTCTACCCCCATCACAGGGCTGTGGGGAAACTGAACCAGAACAGGATGGGAGGTCATGGCGCAGTGACTGGGAGGCCAGGCTCCCTGGGTTCACCCTCCCAAGGCCCTCAGCCTAGACCTGCCGCAGAGGGGTGGCCTGGGCTTGGCTGCACCTTTCTCTTTTGAGACCTGCATTCGAAGAGCGCAGAGCCTTCCCTATCTCCCCACAGGCCCTGCTGGCCTGGGAGGGGCCCCAGGTGTGCAACCTTACACTGGCCTGGTTTGAATCCCAGCACTTTGGGATCCTCACACCTGTAATCCCAGCACTTTGGGAGGCTGAGGCAGGCGGATCACGAGGTCAGGAGAGTTCAAGACCAGCCTGGCCAACATGGTAAAACCCCATCTCTACTAAAAATACAAAAATTAGCTGGGTATGGTGGCAGGCGCCTGTAATTCCAGCTACTCGGGAGGCTGAGACAGGAGAATCACTCGAACCTGGGAAGTGGAGGTTGCGGTGAGCCGAGATCGCGCCACTGCACTCCAGCCTGAGCAATAGAGTGAGACTCCGTCTCAAAAAAAAAGAAAGAGCAAATTCTCTCCGCCTTTCTGCCTTTAACAGCATGTGACCTGGCCAGATGGCCTCTCTCTGGCCTTGATTTCCTTATCTGCAGTGGACTGCTGGGTGTGTTCCGGAAGAGCATGGCTGGCACATGGGAAGTGTTGGTACCAGGGGCTTTGACTGGGGGACTGAGAAGCGCCTGCCTGCCCTGGCTGTAGGCAGTTGCTTCCGGGTGGGTGTGGGACAGCGGGATACTCACTCCTCCACGGTGAAGCACACCAGGCGCCGGCGGAGGCCTGCGGCCCGCTGCTGCTCCAGGGCCTCCCTCCCCAGGAAGGGCACCGGTGACTTAAGCTTGCAGGTGAAGGCCAGGCCTGCCTCCAGGGGGCTGTCGTCCGGCCGCAGGTCTTCATGCCAGTGCCGGTAGCCTGTGGGAAAGGAAACCACCGGGATGGTGCCACCCTAAGGGGGATAAGCCCTTCAGGAGATGCATGAGGATGCTGCCTAAACCTACCGCCTCCAGCCCCTACCCACACTCTCAGAGCTGCTTAGTCACCTGGGCAGGAGGCAGGGGCATCCCCAACTCCAGAAGGTTCCCTGGGGTGACCCCCCCACTCCCCGAGAAGACTGCCCATCAGCCAAAGCCCGCTCTGAGCCTCCATCCTTGCTGTGGACAAGGGTCTGGGCTTCTTCCAGAGGCCACAGCACCTGCTCCCCTGCTCTATTCTTCACAGTTCTCAGAGAAACCAAGGCCCTCCATTCCAACCCAGCCTGGGCCTGCCCCCCAGGTGCCGGGCAGCACCTCAGCTCTCTGCGTCCAGGTGTGCGCAGGTGTCGCAGATCCCAACACTGCCCCTGGGGCCCTGCACGAAGACCCTGGGCAGCAAGAGGGTTTGGGGAAATGGAGGATGTCAGGCGCTGGGGTGTAGGGGAGGAAATCATGGTGTGGAAAGAAGGAAGCCGGGTGACAACACAGGGAAGGTAAACAGCTTCTCGGCCTCCAGGTGTCTCAAGCGTCACCCCCAACCAGCCCCTCTCCCTCTCTGCCCCGTGCCCTGTGCCAACCAGACCCTGCACTCACCTTTCTCAGTGCTCAGGGAGTCAATGGCGCGGTACCCTGCATTGATGAGGCCGTGCTTGGCACCTGCGGCCATCACAGCCCGGTACACAGGTATGCAGGACGCCTTTGGAATGTGCAGCTCCCAGCCCAGCTCCCCCACGAAGGACAGCCGCATGGCCCGGACCTGGGGGACAAGGTCATGGCTTAGATGTGGCCATGTAAGATGGCCGAGGTCCAGGCCCAGGCTACCACTTCCTGGTGGACAGCTCCTACCGTCACCATGATTACCAGCTGGCCCTGGGTCCCAGCCAGACTGCCACCAAGAAATGGGGTCTTGAAGAGCTGCTCCCTCCAGCTGCTCCGGAAATCTTTGAGGAGAAGTAGGGGGTCCCCTTTGGGAAGGGGAGATGGCAGGTTTGCTGTCTGTAGACCTCAGATTTTCTCCAGGACTGGGTTGGTTTCCTGTCTGTCATAACAAATGACCACAACTGGTGGCTTAAATCAATAGCAGGAAACTCCCTCTCAGTTCTGGAGGCTCAAAATCCAAATTCACCATGTGGGTGAGCCACGCTCCCTCTGCAGGCTCGGGAGACGTGGAGACGACCCTTCCACTCTCCAGGGAGCATCCTTCTGAGCGCCTCCACGTGTCCCTCAGCTGTGGCTGCATCGCTGCGATCTCTGCCTCGGCCCTACAGCCTCCCCTCTGTGTGTCTTCCAAGGACGCTTGTCACTGGAGTGAGGACCTTCCCTATCCCTACATAATGTCATCTGGAGATCCTGACCTTAATTACACCTGCAAAGATCCTATTTCCAAATAAGGCGAGTTATAAGGCAGGTTCTGGCGAGTTAGGATGTAGACATATGTTTTGGGGGTCACCATTCAGTCCACAGCAGTGACCTGGGACAAGCTTCT
The DNA here is from genome assembly GCF_008728515.1 of Papio anubis. Lineage (NCBI taxonomy): Eukaryota > Metazoa > Chordata > Mammalia > Primates > Cercopithecidae > Papio > Papio anubis. The sequence continues at coordinate 348,015 of NW_022166619.1, read as the reverse complement.
CACCCTTCCCTGTCTGTAAGACGGGGTTGGGAGCCCAGCTTCATCTGTTTCAGAAGCTCCGAGACACATCTGCGAGAAACAGGGGGAAGGCAGCAGCCCAGCTCAAGGGACACCACCCTGGCTGCGCTCGGTGGGGACACAGGCATCGGGGAAGGGGACAGCCAGGTGCCAAGCCCGTTGTCCGAGAAGCCCATCACCCACCATTCTGGTCAGCCCCGGCCCGGCACAGGGCTCTGAAGACAGCCATAGCCTCTGCCCCTCAGGACTCAGCTCGGCCGTGAGCACAGCCATGTTCTGGGTGGGGAAGAGGCCGGAAAGCAAGGCCTCTGCCTGGGACGCCAGACCAGGCTGGCAGGCAGAGCAGGAGACTGCCATTGCAGACAGGCCTTCCAGGTGAGGGTGCAAAGGCCCAGTGCTGGGCAGCGGATATGGCGGGAGGCAGGAGAGAAAGGCCTGTGGGGCTGTGGATACCTGACTGTGAAGGACATGGTGACCCCAAGCCCTGCAGAAGTGACAGTGCCGATTACGTGCTCGTGAGCTAAGCTTCATCTCGTCCCTCCGTGGCCCATGCAACGGTGGGAACACTGTCAATCATGTCCATGGGCTGAGGCAGACACAGAGGCTCCCAGAGGCACTGAGCCGGGCCTAGGCACACCCAGCTCTGCCGAGGACAGCTGGTGTCTTTGGGAGGGTGTGTCCTGCACATCTGCACATCAGGCTAGCACTTGGCTCCGTGGAGGCCACAGGCAGCGTGGGGGGCTCCTTGCACAGGAGACGTGATTTTCCTCACACACTTGATTCAGGTACGTGGCACATCCACACCCAGTAACTAGAGTCTGTGTCCTCACCTTCAGGCAAACCCTTGAACCCACTGACTCCCATGGGAAGGCCTGAGTGCTCAGCCCTGGGACCACAGAGCTCACAAAAGGAACGGGGAGAGCTAGGCTGACTGCAGGATCCCAGATAGTGGAGGAGCTGATTCCACCGCTGTTCTGAGCGGAAAGGCCCTCCCCGTACAGCTCCCGCTGGGATACATCTGTGGGAGGGAGGGCAGAGGCCGCTCTCCCAACCACAGGGGCAGCTCCTTATAAACCTGACACTTTAATCACATGGCCACCGAGGGGCTGGATTCTAAAAGCTTTGGAAACAGCGCAAATTTGCTCTAGGTTGCCATTTGCCCAGGCCTCTTAAAAAACTCAAAATTGACACAGAAAATGTACTGTTGACATTTCCCTGCTTCCCTGGTGCAAGCCGTAGGCCCCTGACAAAGATTGCCTTGTCAACGGGGTTCTAATTTTAGACAGCCTATGGAGGAGCTCAGGGCTCAAAGCCAATCACATTTTGAAACAGGAAAAATAATTTTTAAAGTGCACCTATCCACGGCCCTCCAACTGTGGGTCCCTGTTCAGACAAAGACCCGTCACCCAGCTCAGTGAGAGGGTTAGAGTTCACGGGTGGAAGGGAGGGAGTGGTCCCATCCTTCCTGGCTCCAGCAGCTCAGCGAGGATAGAGTCGGCTGGGTCCGGGTCTCCATCATACCCCATGCACAGCCTGGCCCAAGAAACAGTCCCTGAACGAAGGAGGAAAACGGGGGCCACACCTGCTTCCCGACAAAGTGAGGGAGTCTGGGGAAATCCAGGGGCCTCTCTAACATCACAGAATCACTGGTTGTTGAGGCATCTTGCATTTTTCTCCACCAAAGCAGTGGAGTGGGATCAGTCCCCAGTTCTTCCAAGTGGTGACCCACAAGGAAAGGGACAGGCTGAGTGAGGACATCTGGAACATGGGCTCCCAGTCAGCTGGGCTTGGGTGGGAACAGCATCTCCCAGCGCCCATGGGGGTCGGCCCACTCGGCCTCAGTGCCCTCCTCTGACCCATCAACCAAGGATGGCACGTGTGCACCAAGCACGTGGTCCCGGCACGCGGCCCTTGGCCACTTTGGCTCAGGTGGGCTCTGAAAGCCCCAAACTGCAAGATGGAACTCCTGGCCATGGATGGAGTCACAGAATTGTGGAAGATCAGCAGGAAGGGCCTCATGTCAGGTTTTGTTTAAACCCTTTCCACATCCCGAAAATTCCACGCAAAAAAACCTGCTGAAAATATTAAACGAAGTCAGCAAAGTTGCAGAAAGCGAAGTCAAATGAACCGTCACGTATGTGTTCACACGATTTCGACAAGGGCGCTTGAAGCCACTCACAGGGAAAGAGTCTCCAACAAGTGGTGCTGGGAGGATCCGATAGCCACGTGCAGAAGCGTGAAGCTGGTCGCTTACCTTACATCACGTCCAAATAGTAACTAGACATGGAACAAAGACATAAGGGTAAGATCTGTAGCTGTACAGCTTCTGGAAGAAAGCATGGGGAGTTGGAAATGGCCAGGGTTTCCTGGAGAGGACACTGAAAGCACAGGTCACAAAAGCAAAAGTCAGATGGAAGGACATTCATCACAAGCACTTTCGGGCATCGGAGGACACTAAAAAAAGTGAAAAGGCAACCCACAGGATGGGAGAGAACATTTGCAACCTCAGAGGACACTAATAAAGAGTGAAAAGGCAACCCACGGGATGGGAGAGAACATTTGCAAGTCTTACATAGGATAAGGGCCTTCTACCCAGACAGAATAAAGAACTCCTACAACTTAATAAAAAGTCAAATACCACCATTAAAAATGGGCAAAGGGGCCAGGTGTGGTGGCTCATGCCTGTAATCCCAGCACTTTGGGAGACCAAGGTGGGAGGACCATCTGAGGTCAGGAGTTCGAGACCATCCTGGCCAACATAGTGAAACCTTGTTTCCATTAAAAATATTTTTTAAAAAAATTAGTTGAGTGTGGTGGTATGTGCCTGTAGTCCCAGCTACTTGGGAGGCTGAGGTGGGAGAATCACTTGAATCCAAGAGGTGGAGGCTGCGGTGAGCCGAGATTGTGCCACTGCACTCCAGCTGGGGCAACAGAGCGAGACTCCATCTAAAAAAAAAAAAATGGGCAAAGGACTTGAATCAACAATTCCCAAATACAAATGAAAATGGCCAACAGGCCCAGGAAAAGATGCTCCACATCACTACCCATCAGAGGCACGCAAATCCAAGTCACAATGAGTTATCACTTTGTGCCCATGAGGATGACAATTATAAAAACAAGAAAAAGGAAGTAAAAAGTGTTGGTGAGGATGTGGAGAAACTGCAGCCCTTGTGCACTGTTGATGGAAATGGAAAATGGTGCAAGCACTGTGGAAAACAGGGTGGCAGTTCTTTAAAAAAAAATACAACTTCCATGTGATACAGCAACCCCACTTCTGGGTATACACCCAAAGGAATTGAAAGGAGGGATTCGAAGAGGTATTTGCACACTCATGTTCACAGGGTTATTCACAATAGCCAAGAGGTAGATGCAACCCAAGTGTCCATCAACAGAGGATGAACAAGCGGGGCATGGTGGCTCACACCTGTAATCCTGCTACTTGGGGAGGCCAAGGCAGGAGGACTGCTTGAGCCCAGGAGTCTGAGACAAGCCTGGGCAACACAGGGAAGCCCTGTCTCTACAAAAAATTTTAGAGTTAGCTGGGTGTGATGGCGTGTGCCTGTAGTCCCAGCTACTTGGGAGGCTGAAGGGGGAGGATCACTTGAGCCCAGGAGGTTGAGGCAGTGAGCTGAGATCGTGCCACTACACTCCAGCCTGGGTGACAGAGTAAGACCCTGTCTCAAAGAACAAAAACAAAAACACCAGAAACAGATGATGAACAGACAAAATGTGTTCTATCCACACAAAGGAATATTATTCAGCCTTAAAAAGGAAGGAAATTTGGACGCATAACACAACGCGGATGAACACATTATAAACACATCATGCTAAGTGAAGGGAGCCAGTCACAGAAGGACAAATCCTGTCTGATTCCACTCATATGAGGTCCCTGGAGTCACCAAATTCATAGACAGCGAGAGCAGAATGGAGGGCACAGGGGCTGGGGAGGGGGAAAGGGAGTTGCCTCAATGGGGACAGAGCTTCAGTTTCATAAAATGAAGACATTCTGGAGGTTTGTTTCCCAACAATATGAACATACTTAACACTACAAAACTGTACACTTAAACTAACAAACCAGCCAACAAACCAGCTCCTTTTCTTCATGGGAAACTGAGGCTAGGAACTAAGTGACCGGCACTTTCTCGACATCCTGGGCCACAGGAACAGAGGAGCCAGGGGGTGCAGACAGAGATGGGAATTTGGGGAATATGAGGGAATGGCCCCAGGCCAGACAGGAAGCTGCATCCTGTGTCCAACAGAAGGTCAAGGATACCAGAGAGACCAGGCGGGTGGGGAGCGGGGGGAAAGGCGGTACTTAAAAAGATAACGGTAGAGAATGTTCCAGAAGTGAAGATGGTCGGTCATGGGCTGTTAGACTGCAGAAAGCACAGTAGGTACCAAACGGGAAAAACACCAGCGAATCCCTGCATGGAAAACACTGGGGCATACGCAGGCATCAGAGTGGGCAGGGCGCAGAGCAGGTAGGTGGGGAGGAGAAGGAGGGAGAAATGAAAGAGAAAAAGAGAGAGAGAAAGAGGCAGAGAGAGGCTGGACGCAGTGGCTCACGCCTACAATCCCAGTACTTTGGGAGGCCTAGTTGGGCGGATCACTTGAGGCCAGGAGTTTGAGACCAGCCTGGCCAACACGGCAAAATCCCATCTCTACTAAAAATACAAAAATTGGTTGGGTGTGGTGACGAGCACCTGTAGTCCCAGCTACTTGGGAGGCTGAGGCAGGAGAAATGGTTGAACCTGAGAGGCGGAGGCTGTAGTGAGCCAAGGTCACCCCACTGCACTCCAGCCTGGGCAACAGAGTGAGACTCCATCTCAAATAAATAAGACAGAGAGGGAGGCCTGAAACCATGAAACCATCCCTTGGCGTGGCTCCAGTAGATGCTAATCTACTGTAGAACAGTATCTTTGAAGCACAGAGCCTCGAACATAACTGTCAGCCTGGAAACGCACATCCTCCAGGACTGTCAGCCTGGAAACGCACATCCTCCAGGACTGTCAGCCCACCAGAAGCGCACATCCTCAGGACTGTCAGCCTAGGCATCCTCCAGGACTGTCAGCCTGGAAACGCACATCCTCCAGGGGTGAGAGGAGTGAGGGGAACCGACAATGTTCTCAGATCCAGACAGAGTTTATGATGCATGATTCTTGTTGAAAGAATCTGTAGGGGATGCACCTTCAAGCCTGGGCCCCTGACCTCAAACTGGGTGCAGTTTGAGGGTCAGACCAGAGCAGATACCTGGCCAGGTGGGGGTTGAGCTGGGAGGGAGGAAGACCAAGGTGAGACGAACTCTGCCTCCTATTTAGGAATAGGTGCTTTGGAATCAAACCCATGAAGGGTGGGGCTACAGGGGACCTCTCCACCCATGGAACTAATCAGTCACCTGGAGTGACATGTCTGTTATGAGCAGATTTAGCTCTGCAAATAAAGGGTTGGGGCAGGGGTCCGTTGTGACAGTGTGGACATGGACCCTACTGGGAGCTGAGTCCCCTTCCTGCTTGGCCCTGGCTGGGGGCGAGGGCTCAGGACCCACAGGGCTGCCTGGTGCCAGTCTTCCCAGTGGCCAGGCACTGTTCCCAGCCAGTCAGCCTGGACAGGAGGGGAATGATTCCTGAAACCTGCAGAGCCACCTGCCACTGGTGTCGTTCGCTAGGGCTCAGACCCCTGAACTGCAGGTTGTGATGAGAGAGGATCCCTCTGGAAAGAGATCACGTGGGGCGGGGCTGAGGCCCATCGAGTCCCCCACACTTAGGCAAACATCATTACTATGACCATGGCTCTCTCCCTCCAAATTGGCCTGAAGACCCTCTTTTTGGAAGGTTCTGGAGTCAGACACTTCCAGGCCTGTAGGGAGTTCTGTGGGATGTCATTGGTCCCCAAGGGTGAGAGGAACCTTCGCCCTGCCTGTCCCATTCCATTCAGGCCACTTGAGTGGCAAGTGTCGGTCAGTGGGCAGGTGCAGGAGGCCTCCCGCCCTGGGCCACACAGCACTGGTACCCATTCTCGCCAGCCCCCACCACAGTGGCCAGCAGGCTCGAGGCTCATCTGCTGCAAGCATTCTAGGATTCAGACCGTGATCCCCCAAGCAGGGCACCTGGCATGAGGACTCGGGACTACAGGAGACCAGAAGGCCTCTGGTGCAGCCCAAGTCTCTCTCCGACCTCCTCCTCCCCTCCTGTCTCCCGCCCTCTTTCTCCCCCGCAGCAAGTCACAAAAGCCAGAATTCCTCTTTCCCCAGGTGGGTCATGGACAGTAGAGACCCTCTCCCCCAGAGCCAGCCATGAGACCTAGAAATACAACACAAGCCTTCCCCACCTTTCTGGGGAGCAACTGGCCCTAAAGATGTTCTCCGCCCACTTTGTCTGACTGTGGGTCATAAGGCCCTAGCTCCAGGGATCCTGCCCCATGCCTGGGAGTGAGGAGCACCTGCACGGAGAGACCAAGGGGGATCGGCATGGCAGACCTCGCCGGCCTCCCCGCAGTCCATCCCCACAGGCATCCCCTGCCATCCGACACCTGTCCACATGGCTGCCCGTTCTTCACCGACCCTGAGCACTGGAACCGTCTTCCCTGGGCCTCTGGGTCCCCCTTTCTGATGGCTCCCATGTCACATAAAGCTTTGATTAAATAGATCTGGTGTGCTTTTCTCTTGTGAACCTGTCTTTTGTTACAGGCCTGTCTCCCATGCCCCTGATGATGGCTGAGGGGAGGGATCACACTTTTTCTTTCCTTACAAGGGCAAGATGAGAACCTGGAACCGATTGCCCCTGAAGCCTCTGAGGCCCCCAGCTCAGGGCCCTCTGCACCCAATTCTGCATGAGGTCACTTGCCCCAGACAGAAGCAGCAAACCCGGGGCAGGTCGGAGCTTCCCACCACCCACTCCACAAACACCCTTGCTCCAACCTCCCCTTGGGGCCCAGGCACTTCACACTGTCATGGCAGCAGCTTAACCCATGACAGGGAACATGGCGCCCCAGCCTGCGGCCACCAGTCTCTCTGCGCTACATCAGGGAACCTGCCCATGACATTGGCTATCTGTCTCAGGCCTCAGCAAATCTGCACAGGTTCTGTAAAGCGCGTGTTTAGGCAGTGGCCGGAACCCAGTTGGTCTCTGACTGGCATGCCATGGTTATCTAATATGTGTGGGTGCAGGACTGCTCCATCCTGAACTAATCAAATCCTAATAGCGCCACAACTAGGACTTCTCGCTGTCAGGAAAAGAGATTCAATTTCCTTTCGAGCTGAAATTAATTTTCAGAGAAAATCACTTTATCGCTGTGCCCCACGGAGTGCTCCCAGCCCAGCATGCTGCTTCGTAGCAGGACCTGTCTTCGGCAGGGGCTCTGGGAACACGGTGTCTGGCCAAGCGGAGCTCCGGGAGGCACGCCGGGAGAGCACCGCCCCACTGGGGATCTTGCTGGCCTCGAGGCAGATATTTGGGGAGCAAGGACAGCTGGTCTGCTGGTTGCTGAGCAGACAATAACTTCTCCCCACCCTGCTTCATCCTCTAGCAGTCCAGGGATCGTGACAGCCTGGGTCAGATCTCAGCCTCTCAGAGAAGAATCACTGCACAAGAGCAGCAGTGCTTGGCTAGGAATTGCGCCCAATTCGTCTGGTGGTGAGGAGGGTCTTTGGGCAGCGGCAGGCGCCCACTCTCATACCCGGGTCCTGGGTCTGCAGCCCTGGCCCTTGTCCTCATCGGCCCTTGCATCTGCCTTCAACCCAGAGGTTCCGCTGACGGTGCAGGCACACACATTCCTCTCCTGCATCTGGTTGGCTGGAACTCAACTGATCGCCTATAAATACTTGGCTCAGGTCCACGCTCTGGCCCAGCGTTTCTTCACGTTGAGGGATATGTCATCAACACATTTTTAAGCCAGCACAAGATATTATTTAGGAGAATATGAAATTCTCCCTGAATTAAGAGAATCCAGAGTGTCTGGACCGACTTATGGAATGGCCCGGAAAGAATTTGACATTGTGCTAGACTTTGTGCTACATGTGGGGACACTGAGGCCCAGAGAGGTGTCCCGCAGACGGATGGGGCAGGATGGAAAGCCAGGTTTCTGGCCTGACCTCCACGGAGCCTTGGGTAACACGGACGCTTTGGTCCCAAACCACCCCCAGCATCTGTGGCTGACTCAACTCCCATCTCACACCTACCTGTGAGGCCGCCCTACAGGGGCAGTTGGCCATGGCCAGTGGCTGTATCCCCACCTGTCTTGCTGGCCAGGAAATGGGAAGGGCACTGTGTCCCAGGCTGGGGCCACCTGGGAGTACGTGGCCCTGGCCACTTTGAGGGACAGCCTCCCAGGTCAGCAAAAACTGTAACATTGACAGTAAGGGCCCAAAACCTCTGCTCTCCTGGCCCACACCTCCCCGGGGCCCTCAAGAGAAGGCAGAAGTCACTGAGGGCAGGATCCCTGGCCACTCCGTCCTCCACACCCTTGGCGGTGCCTACTCCTCGAGTCCCCGGCCCCATCTCATGGGAGCTGGACCTACTGGCCACCCAGCAACTTCAAGCCCCTGAGGGCCACAGTCGTCCTCCAGGCACACGCAGACCTGGCCACCAGGCCCACACTGGCCACTCCAGGCACACGCAGACCTGGCCGCCAGGCCCACACTGGTCACTCCAGACACAAGCAAACCTGGCCGCCAGGCCCACAGTGGCCACTCCAGAGAGCTGCTGGGAGGATGAGGGAGATGGATGAGAAGCCAGTGGGGCTGTGCTCAGTGCTGGGCATCAGGGTCTCTAGGTGAAGATGGTCAGCCCCAGCTCACCCCTAGCCTGTCCCCGACGGACCCCGTGGACCCTAAGAACATGAGCATGGGAGTGACCCCGCAGAACCAGCCACTCAGCCCAGGAGACAGTAAATCTGTGTGCACTAAGGTCATCCGTCTTCCTAAGGAGTGTGGCCCTGGGGCACTGGCTGTCAGCAGGGACGAGCTCCTGGCTGGGGCTGTAGGGGGATGGAAGCCTGCCCTCAGCACCGGGGCATCTGCTGCCCTGGTCCTGCCACGGGGGCCAGGAGGTGTCGGGATGGGGCCCACAGAGACGGGGAGAATGCTGGTGGGGAGCAGGTGGAGCAGGGGCAGCTGATATGGGCTCCCAGCCAGCTCGTCCACAGGCCCTGGGGTCAGTCCCAGGGCAGAGCTCCCCAACACGGGCCACACTTTGTTCTCGGCCAAGAGGCCAAGACGCTCGACACTCGGGGCCTTGCCCCACCCTGTCTGTTTCCTGCCAACAGTCAGTTCTCTGTGGCCATCTTTGTGGGACTCTCGGTTCCATGAGAACCCCTTGGCCTGTGGTCACCACTCGCCCTGCCCAGGACCTCTCTCCAGTACAGGCTGGAATGTGGCTGCAGGTCCCTTCCTGGGCCCCAACCTCACTTGGGGTCTCAGTCCATCGAGGGCAGGAGCCACATCTTCCATCCTGGAACCCCAGTCCAGCACCCAGTGGGCTCCCAGACAGCATGTACAGAGTTCACTCCAGAGCCCCTCAAGCACTGGGGAGGGAGAGGGCGAGAAGCACAGCACTGGGAACGGATCCTTGTTTAGTAAAACACTAATGCTTGACCGAGAGTCCCAAGTGGTGCAACGTGAGCTGACGGTGCTGGGAGGTATGCCACGGATAACCGCCATGGCCGGTGCATGGCGTGTTTCCTGGCAGCTGAGCCTCCTTACGCGTGCAGCACCTCCCTACCGCCTGTTTCCTGTGTCCCCAGGATCGTGCACGCCAGCTGATGCTCATGTCCCACCTCCCCTGTGTTTCCCCTCCCACCCATCCCACAGGCAGGGACCCCGGCCTAGAAAGCATTGTGCTTCTCTCCACTCTGCCTGAGACCTAGGGTAGCACTGGGCAAGCGAGCGGCGCAGAATACCAACGGACAGAGAACACCACCCCACAGAGTGACTCAGAAGGCCGGGACCATGAACCGCAGACACCTCCAACCCGGTGGGTCCAGCTCTACCCTCTCTCAGACCAATAGTCAGGGTCTATTGGGAGGATGGTGTTCAAGGGAAGTTCCTCCCGGGGCCACTTCCAAAGCAAAGAGGTGGGCCCAGTGTGAAATCCATGCCCAGGGCACTGGAGACGCAGCTGAGGGTTCCAAGCGGTTCTCGGGGAACGTTCAAAGGAACAGGAAAATAGTCACGACATTCGGGAGAATAAAGCAGTGTGTACAGACTGCAGGGGATGCCCTGATTACGTTTTAAAATCCACAGACAGTCACAGATGACGGGAAGAAGATAGCAGGCAACGCACTCAACTGTCAACCCTGGTTTCTCTGGGGATAGGATTAGAGGGGTTTTCGCTAACTCGCTGGCAGGCTATGGATGTCCCCACCAGTCCTCTGAGATGCCGCTGACCACCATGTCCCAGCCAGATGAGCTTCGTGCAGCAGCTCACCAGACCTGCCCACAGACCCAGCACCCTCGCTCTGAGGCGGCAAGGATCGTGCCCAAAGTGGGCTTGCTAGAAGCGAGCTCTGCACTCAGCCCCTGTGCTGAATCCTATGTGCAGTGACGGTTGGAAACTGAGCAATGAGCAGTATCTTATGCAGCCCTGACGTGTTTGTATAACACCAGTTATTTTACACCAATGAGCAGGAGACTGTGGGGAGAAGCGGCCCCTGTGACCATCCCTGCACCCCCTACACCCCCAACGCTGTGTTTGGCCTGGCCTGTTCCTCTGGGGGACATCATCCTGGAAGCAGAGCCTTTGTGTCAGCTCAGCGAGCACCTGGCCTGGCCTGGCTCCTGGGCCACACAGGTGGAGGCAGACCCAGGCAGCCGCGGTCCAGGCTTGGGGAGGCCGCCAGGACCAGGAAAGGACCAGCCCAAGGGGAGGGGAGGCAGCTGGAGCCGCCTGTCTGAGAACAAGTCCCAGCAGCTTGCTGGAATGGCCGCGCGGGTGGGGGCGAGGCTGCTGGGCCTCACATGGGAGGGGACGTGTTCCCACCTGGTTGTCTCCCCCTCCTGTAGCCAAACCATACAGAGGCAGCACCTATGCCAAGCCTCAGCAAGGTGGGAGAACCCACGGCTCCCCTCCCCTTCTGCAAACCAGAGCCCAGCTGCAGACAAAGCTGGATGCCGTGTGGACCCCGTGGCCGGCCTGCTGGAGCTGGAGTCGGGCCGTCTGAAGGCCATGTGGCCTGGATCCAGCTGTGCCGCTCTCTCTGAGCGCCCACCCTCTCTGGTCCCAGCAGGCAGCTTTGCACCAGAGGCAGGAAGCAAGCTAGACACAGCCAGCCCTGCTTCCTGCCCCTGTGCAGCCTCTGGAGAGGGGAGGTGAGAGCAGAACCGCCGGGATCTCCCTGGTCTCTGGCTGCCTCCTCCCTGACAGTCATCGCCACGTTGTTTATCTGCTAACGGAACCCAGCTCTGTCTCCCAGGACCTCCAGTCCCTCCGCAGGCCAGGACCTCGCTCCTCCCCAACCTTCCTTAGCATTTTCCCCACCCAAACCCCAGATGAACATACAGGAAGGAGAGACAGGGAGCTGCCTCCAAATGCGGCCGTGCACCCGCCCACCCCCTCCTGAAGGCCACATCCGGGTCACTGACACATATCGGGGGGTTCTGGGTTTCTTTAGCCGGGTGGCCCTGAGCAGCCTCTCTGAGCTCCATCTGGGTAACACGCGTCACGCAGGGCAACGTCTCCTGCAGCAGCAGTGCTGGAGGGCTCTGGAGGCCCGGCCCCCGCTGCCACTGCATGGCTTACACCCCTGCAAACAAGCAGGGTGGTCACGCACCGAGGTTCTCAACGGGTGATCCTGCCCCCAGCGGACCTTTGCCCATGTCTGAACACACTTGTGGCTGCCACAACAGTGGGTGCCACTGGCACCTAGCGGGCGGCAGCCAGGGAGGCTGCCACACACCTGTGTCACACAGGAGGGCCCCCAGAGCAGACAGGGTCTGTTCCACCATGTCAGTCGTGCTGAGGTTGGGAGACCCTGTAACAGAGCCTTCCGCGCTGCGGCAGGGATTCCATGGGGAAGTGTGCTGTGATGCTCGCGGAACAGTGTCTGACACACAGGAAGCCCTCGGCAAACGGGCTGCTGTGTTTACCATCCTCCCCTCAGCCTCGAGAAGTCAAAGCAGATGCCAAGATGCCTGTTTTCCAACAAGGAAACAAAGCCCAGAAGAGGGGCGTCCTGGCCCAGAACTAGAACCTGGGCCCCGATCCTGGTCTCTGAGGGAGCCTCCTGCCTGGGGCCAGGTCGCATGGAGTCCTGGCACCGGACACCACCACCACCATCTCAGAAGGGGTGGGCCCTGGCCCTCAGGATAGAGACTTTTTAGAGTTGGCAGGCGATGTGTGGGGTGCTCTTTAGGGAATGGCTGTGCTCCCACCCCAGCAGCCCCTCCTCCCATGCCAACAATGGCAGCTGGGAGGCTGCCACATGGAGACCTCCGGAGCTGGCTACTGCTCAGCAGAGCTCGGTCCTCCTGTTTCCAGGGGGTCACTCGGCCTCAGGAGGGCTGCCCTGCGCCTTTCAGGAGGGGATACAATAGGTGGTGATGCGGGCAGTGAGGCCGAGGTCACCTTCCCTGGGACTGAGTCCCTGGCACGACCAGGCACTGGGGATGGATGGAAGACGCTGTGACTTTGATCCCCATGACCTCTCCAAGCTGCCAACAGCCTGTGGGAGGGCCGCCTGGTCCCACTGCTCCCCTTCACAGTTGGCGACCGAGGCCAGGGAGGTAGAGGAACCTGCCCAAGAGTCCCCAGCCCCCAGATCCCCCAGGATGCCCCTCACACCATGCTGCCACCCACGACCCAGAGGACGTGGCCAGCTGGAACCTACCAGGTGCCCGGCGGCTCTTAGCAGCTTGTGGGTGGAGAACGGGAAGGCCTCGTTGCTCAGGTCTGCGTCCAGCACCTCCTGCAGAATGGCCCGGCTGCAGGCAAAAGCAAAGTCGCTTGGTCAGCAAGTGCTCACGGGTGGGGCCTGGGCAGGAAAGGCCCCGGGGACCTGCCATGAGTGGGACAAGTCTCTGTCCTCATGAGACAGACGACAATAAACATGGATTAATAAAAATACACCAAGACAGATGTATGTTCCAAATATACACAAGACGGCCACCTTCCAGCGGGCTAACGCTGGGGCTAGCAGGACCCCTGGGGACACAGACTTGGAGACAGCTCTGATGGGACTCGTGATTCTTAGATGGGGAACTGAGGCCAGAATGGTTATCTAACCACAGAATGCCCCTGAAGCCCACAGGCCAGGAGGAACAGAGCATCTGGGCCAGGTCCACAGTCCACATCCCCAGGCCCCTCTAGGTTTCCAACTCGTCAGAGGCCGGAGGGGCCTCAGCTGCTGTTTCGGTAGCCACCGCCTGAGAGAGGAGCTGGCTACGGCGGCCTCAGTGCTGCACAGAAGGGTAGAGTAAGGCCGGGTGCGGTGGCTCACGCCTGTAATCCCAGCACTTTGGGAGGCTGAGACGGGCGGATCACAAGGTCAGGAGATCGAGACCATCCTGGCTAACACAGTGAAACTCCGTCTCTACTAAAAAATACAAAAAAACTAGCCAGGTGAGGTGGCGGGTGCCTGTGGTCCCAGCTACTCGGGAGGCTGGGGCAGGAGAATGGCGTAAACCCGGGAGGCGGAGCTTGCAGTGAGCCGAGATCCGGTCACTGCACTCCAGCCCCGGCGACAGAGCCAGACTCCACCTCAAAAAAAAAAACAAGAGTAGAGTAACTTGCCCAAGGCAGAGCGGATTGGAGCAGATTCCGGCTTCCTCCCAGCCCCCTGCAGAAAGTGCTCTTTCCAGACACCACCCTGCTCTGTTCCCTGACCTAACCCTCCAACCGGGCACCTCGGCCCCGAAGTCCTCTGCCTGACATGGGTGTGAGACGCTGAGGCTGCAGACTTGGAGGAGGTAGAGAGCTGGGCTTAGCACCCAGCAGGTGCTAAGAGCCATTTCAACCTCCTGGGGGACTGTCACCTAGCGAGGGCAGGGCCGCACCCGAGCGCCCACAGTGCGGCGAGGGCCCCGGGAATGTTCCTGAGTGCTGGACACTCAGTCCATACTCGACAGTCTGCACAGACTTGCTGGGTCCACCCCTGGTTTATAAGCTCTGTGAGGGCGGGGGTTCGCTCCCCACCTTCCCCACTCCACGGTGCCCAGCACCACATCTACTCTCACACTTGCCCAAGTACCGGAGACCTCACTGGGGCCACAACCCACGGTCTCCAAGGAAGCCCTCACCTCCTGGGCACCGTGCCCACCTCCAGGTCTAGCCCTCTTGTGCCCCTCCACATTCTCACCCCTTCCCCTGTCCCCACTTAACCCTTTGTCATCCTTCAGCTCTTGGCTCAGCTGTCACCTCCTCCAGGAAGCCCTCCCTGACTCCCTAGGTCTTGGTCAGGTACTCGTTGTCCAAGGTCCCACAGTCTCCTGCCAGGGTGTCTCTCACATTGGTTGTACCCACCCCCAATGCACCCACCCCCAGGAGCTCTGTGCCAACAGAATCCCCCCATCCCAATGTCCCTGGCACAGAGAAGGCTCTCAGTAAATAGGACTGACTGAACACCCTGGCTTGGCACAGCAGGGTGAGGCCTCCATTGCCAGGAGATGCTCCCCCTTCTGTCCCTCTGGGGTCCCAGCAGGTGTTGAGCCTGCAGGGTGAGCTGCCCAGAAGCGCTGCTGACCCTAATCCCAATCGTCACAGTGCTGGGAGCCGCCACCCACGTCAGCCTGAGGTGCTCGGCTGTGGTGCAGTTGGCCAAGACCCTTATGTAACCACCCAGCACCCACGTGGTGCCAAGTCCTGGAGAGTGATACCAGCGCCTCAGATCTGACAAGCACATGCTCTCTGCAGCCCTGAGTGGCAGCCACACGGCAGAGACCCTGGGGCAGGAGCCTGGAGCTGCCACCTGGTCCAAGGCTTTGAAGGACTCTGGCCCAGGCGTGGGCTCAGCAACCTCAGGGGAAGCCCAACTCCAGGGGTCCATGAGCTTCCCAGTCAGAGGCCCCGGTTCTAGTCACAGGCCCTGTACTTACCCCTCAACCCTACCAAGCCCCGGTCCCTCATCTGTGATGCCGTGGGCCATTGTGAGGAAGCAAGAAAGCACACACAAAGCCCGTGGTGTTAACCATGACCACAGTGATGGCCAGTTCTGGGCTGCACGACACCGTCTCTCCCAGTCATGCAAGAATATTGGTTTTGGTTTGTTTCGTTTCATTTCGGCTTGAGACAAGGTCACACTGTCACCCAGGCTGGCATGCAGAGGCACAATCACAGCTCGCTGCAGCCTTGACCTCCTTGGGCTCAAGTGATCCTCCGGCCTTGGGCTCCCAAGTAGCTGCGACTACAGGTGTGCACCACCATGCCCAGCTAATTGAAAAAAAAAAGTTTTTGTTTTTTTAGAGACAGGATCTTGCTATGTTGCTCAGGCTGGTCTCAAACTCCAGGACTTCAGTGATCTGCCCACCTCGGCCTCCCGAAGTGCTGGGGTTGCAGGCATGAGCCACCGTGCCCAGCCTCCACCAGCACATGCGGCTATTTGAGTTTACATTCACTACTATTAAAAATGCAGTCCCAGCCGGGCGCGGTGGCTCACGCCTGTAATCCCAGCACTTTGGGAGGCCGAGGCGGGTGGATCACGAGGTCAGGAGATCAAGACCACAGTGAAACCCCGTCTCTACTAAAAATACAAAAAATTAGCCAGATGCAGTGGCGGGTGCCTGTAGTCCCAGCTACTCGGGAGGCTGAGGCAGGAGAATGGCGCGAACCCCAGAGGCGGAGCTTGCAGTGAGCCGAGATTGCGCCACTGGACTCCAGTCCAGGCGACAGAGCGAGACTCCGTCTCAAAAAAAAAAATGCAGTCCACTAGCCACATTTCAAAGGCTCAGTAGCCACACAGGGCTTAGTGGCTGCGTGTTGGACGGCTCAGTTATGGAACATTTCCAGAAAGTTCCATGGGGCAGCCGCTCACACAGCCTGCACCGGGGTCCAGCAGGTGTGCTGAGCACATCCTGAATAACAAGTCTGAAAGTGCAGCCTTCATCAGCAGCACCAGTATTATTATTCATCTAAGAAACTTTGGGTTATTTTTGAAAGATAGAGGACATTTTGGAGGAGAAAGTTAAGAAATTACCAGGAGGCAGCGAGCTCCTCTTCCCGCCCTGGCTGCCTCCCCCGCCGCCGGCTGGAGTAGCTGATAATGAGGCTGGGCGCACTGGCCGCCCCCGGCCGCACCTTGATCTGTCCATCTGCCACCTCCTCCCTCCACGGCCCACCTGCCTCCCCGACACTAAAAATATCCCCACTTCCTGTCCAAAGTTGGCGTGGCAATGAAGCCAGAGGATTCCGAGGACCAGGCCTTGACACCCCTCCCTCCACCCCAGAGATGCAGAGGTTGGGGTCACTCAGGTGAGAAATTGAAAGCACATAGCATTGCAGCTGCCTGTGGGCCAGGCTGGGGCCTGCATGATTCCACCGCATCCCAGTCTCTTTCCCTGTCGCTGTGGCCGGCACCCTCCACTCCTCATCATGCACGCGGAAGCTGTCTCTGTCCCCTCCCCTCCCCTCCCCCTGACCCTCTCAGCACACCCCATCCACCGTCGGGTGCTACGAGCTTCGCCCAGTCCATGGGAACCACCGCAATGCCAAACCCTCGCCCGTGAGCCGTACGAACTCAGCTCATCACTCCCTCCTGGACATCCCTGCCTCCTCGCCTGGCCTGGGGCTCCTCACAGGCCTGCTGGTCCCCTGCCCACTGGCCCAACAGCAGAGACCCCCCACCAAAGCCCAAGCCCAACCACGTTCCTCCTCTGCTCAGCACCCCTCCCCTCAGAGGAGCAGCCACTGGGCCTCCAGGATCTCACCGTGCTGCCCTCTGAGCACGGTTCTTGGCCTGCTCCATCCCAACCTCCATGTGTGCCTCAGACCAACGTACCGGCCTGCCACGGGGACTTTGCACCTGCTGTTGCCACTGCCAGGAGCAGTTCCCCCAGAACACCAAGGCTGGGTCACTCCTTTCCTGCAGGGTTCTTCCCAACGTCTCCTTAACGCATGTTGCTTTCTATGAGCAGCCTCAAGTCAAACCCTTGGCAGAAGCCAGTTAATGTTAAAGCACTCGACCCTCTCCGATTCTATCCCTTCATTCAGCAAGCACGCGTCTGCCGCGTGCCTCTGAGCACCGCAGTGCGTACACTTGGACAGACAGCAACAATTCAGTCCCTTGCAGCCCGAGAGGGGAGCGACGGCCCAGGACTCAGGGAGAGGTGCCACGGGAAACGGACCCTGTGGCAGGGTCTGGGCACTCCAGCCAGAGGTCTTGGCAGAATCCCAGGCTGACAGGATATCACCCGGACACAGCGCCGCTACGTCAAAGTGTTTACCTCGGCGACCTGCAGGCTGGAGACGCATCTCCCCCCACCCCTCCCCACCTCTCCATCTCTCCTTTCCCGTCCTGTCCCCAAAGCTGCCCCCATCATTTTCCAGAGCTAGATCACCCCTTTGACACCCTCCATGTACCCAGAAGCAGTGCCCTCATCTCGTGCCTTTTCCTCCTGCCCAGCCCAGCAGAGCCACCCTGTCCAGCCCCAAGGCAGATGTGGTGGCAGGAAGCACACTGAGATGAGTGTCCTGGCCCCTTATCCCGGGGGGTCACCAATGGAAGGCCTAGACTAGGCTGTTTTCTCACAGAGGGTTTTTAACTCTTGAAAAAGGTTGGCAATGAGCGTGTGCAGGCTTCTGAGCACAAAGCGGGACACTTCCCCATCAGCCCTGGCACTGACCAGCTGTGTGACCTTGGGCAAATGTCTCTACCTCTCTGTTTCTCAGTTTCTGGATCAGTAAAAATAAGAACAATTATGACCACCTCAAAGGGCTACTATGGGGATGGGAGATGTTGGCTCAGGCTTGGCAAGTCACAGGTTGCTCCACGAGTGGCTGCTAACATGACTGCCCTTTCCCTCTGTCCCCCACCCCCAGTCCCTTCTCCCAGCCTCTGAAGCACAGTCAGAGGGGTTTGTCCAAGGTGCACACCTGCTCAGCCGTCCTTTTGCCCAAGACTCTTCTGTGGCTGTGTGCATGAGCCAGCAGCCGAGGGTCTTCCTGGGTCTTGGTTTCTCGTGGGTGGGGAACACAGCCTGGCAGGTGTTTATAGAAGGAATGCATGCATGGATAAGCCATGCAGAGACCTTGTCATGGCAGGTGTTTCTGGAGGAGCCAGGGACACCTCGGTGTAGGATATTACTCTGCCCATGTGATCCAGGTGGCACACA
The DNA here is from genome assembly GCF_008728515.1 of Papio anubis. Classification (NCBI taxonomy): domain Eukaryota; kingdom Metazoa; phylum Chordata; class Mammalia; order Primates; family Cercopithecidae; genus Papio; species Papio anubis. The sequence goes on along the minus strand of NW_022166619.1, from coordinate 329,744 downwards.
GAAATTACCAGGTAGCAGGGCGAACCCTGGCCTGGTTCTGCCCACTCTGGGATGGTGGACGATAATTCCTAGACTGCACGGGTGATGCAGAGACTGTCCTCCCCTCTGGGATCCTGGGGTCCTCAGTGACTGAACAACTACAAAGTTGTCTCATGTTGTCTCAGTCTGACTCATGTTACGAGCTTATCTGCATTCCAGTGCTTTCAAGATATCTATTCAGAATGGCATCTCTGGTTTACCAGAGCGCTTCACTATTCAGAACGGCCCATTCTGGAGAAGCGGTTCTGCCCAAGGGCCTGTTGGAGGACCTGGGTCCAGGGAGCAGGTGTGCCCAGGGGCGGGCTCCCGGTCCTGTCTCACCTGGCTGGGCCCTGGATGCTGACCATGCCCAGGTCCTCGGAGCTGTCGATGAGCTGGCACTGGAACTTCTGGTCCTGCAGCACGGTGGTGATGTGGGACCAGTTGTGCTGGGCCACGGCCCCGCCCACGGCCAGGTAGTAACCGTCCCCTAGAAGAGAGGCACCTGGACTTAGAGCAGGATTTCAGGGCCTGGGAGGTGGGGACAGAGAGGGTGGCCCAAGGGTCTCCCGGCTGAGAAAACAGATGCACTCTCAGGGGCCTGTGCCTTCACAGTGCCCAGGGACCGTATCTGTCCCTCCCTTGGTCCCCCAGGGCCACGCCCTGCACAAAGTATCCTCTGAGCCATGAGGGTTAGGAGAAGGACCTGCTTCTCAACCCCTACCACCCAGCCCTCTGCAGACACCTCAAAGGGATGCCCCCACCCTGGGAGGACGGTGTCTTGGGAACACACAGGCCTAGGCCAGCCTGGCCCAGATGCAGTTCTGTGGCTCTCCGGCCTCACTTCTCACCTCTCTGAGCCCCCATTTTCTCATCTGTAAAAGGGGTAGACCCACAACATCTGGCCCCACAGAGCTATTGGGAGCACCCCTTGGATGAGAGACCTCTCAGGGCCCCGGGCAGGCCCCAGCCAGGCTGCTCCCTCCCTTCCTCCTCTTGACACCATGAGCACAACAGAGAATGAAGGCAAAGACAAGCCAGTCCTCAAGGGGTTCCCCGACCCCTGGGCTGGGGCCGTTTCTGGACAGCATCCTCAGCCCTATGCCAGACAGACACCCCACCTCACCTCCCTCAACACACACACACACACACACAGCCACTCTCAGGTCCCTGGCTCCTGGGTGGCCCTACCAGTCTGCAGCTATCCCAAGCCTCTCCCAGGAGGGCATGGGAGCTACTGAGGCCAATTGGCGCCCAGGGAGATGGCAGTTGATGGGCCTGGCCTCCTATGGCCCTGACCATCCCTGATCAACTTCCCTGAAAACAAAACGCCAGTCCTGAGGCCAGTAGTCAGTCAGCCCAGGTCCAGGCCTGGCCTGCAAAGCTGACACGGCAGAGAACAGCGAGAAAGCAGGGTGGCCGGGGGACTTGCGCCATTGGCCCTGGGTGTTGGGGGAGCTGTGGGCTGTGCACCTGATTTTGTGTTTTTCAGTATCGTTGGAATGGTTCCCAGGAGCATGTATCCTTTTGTAATCTTACAAAAAGATCAATAAAGATCATTTAAAATTACTTTTAAGATTGACAGCTGCTTTGTACTCCACCTTGATCACATGTAAATCATCACATTCTCTCGGCTTCATGGTGATCTCATGTAGCATGGGTAGGTAGCACGTGTATTCAATGCGTGCATATTTAATGCCCATGCATATTCATAACTCAAACAGTGCAGTTTTGAAGCCTGAAAGTAAAGCAAAACCCACACGGTGGTTTTCTCCTGTTGAGTGGTGTCCCCAGGCCCCGCAGAGCCCTGGGGGACGTGACTCACTGTGCTACCTCCACACCCACCAAGTGCAAACCTTCCCAGCAACCAGCACCGCTGATCCCCAGCCCTCAGCTCTAGGAATCCACCAGAATCCTCTGGAAAGCTAATTGTGCACCACTGGGACATGGCTCAGCGTTCAAAGCACTTTCCTGACAGCTTCCCCTGATGAGGGGGAACGAGCAAGGTCCTCATTCCCCAGTCAGGGAAACTGAGGCTCAGGGAGGCTGGTCCCCAGCCCCCCCAGCACCCCCCAGGCTCTGACACAATTCTCCATCGCAGTTCCGGGAGACGCGTCTTCCTCACTCCATTTCACAGATGGGGGAAACTGAGGCTGAGGGAGGCAGTTCACTGAGCCAGGCAGTGGCAGGGCCTGGCCAGGATTTTGGTGACCTGTGACCTCATTTTGGCCCCTCTACTGTCTCCCTAGCTAGACTCACTAAGTCTGTGGCTATGGGCTGTGCCTGGGCCGCCCCTCTCCTGGGGGCTGATACCCAGCTCCTTATGGCCATCACTCCTCTCAGCTCAGGGATGCCATTTCAGCTGAATGACCCAGAGAGGACCAGCGATGGGCAGGTCACACTGGTTCTCACCTCCACACCCTTGTAGCCAGCAGCTCCTACCCATCCTTCCAAGCTCAGGCTGGCCATCTCCTCCAGGAAGCCTTGCTCATCCCAGCTCAGCGGCTTCACACGACCTTCCCTAACACCTCGCTCTTTCCCATCCCCTTGCATATCCCCCTCCAGGTGTTACGGAGCCCTTCCTGTCCCCATCCGCACACACAGCCCACTATGGAGTCCCTGAAGCCCCACCAGCCTCCTTCAACTGCTCCCGGCTCTGGCTGCCCTGGTGCTGCTGCACAGTACAGGTGCCGCAAGGACTGTTGAGAGAATGAGGGAAGGAATGAGCTCACGGATCCATGAAGCACAGATGCTCTGGCTCAGCACATGGCTCTCTCAGCCTCCATGTCACCGACAGCAAGACGGAAGGGGTGGGCGAGCTCTGCGCACCCCACAGGACCCCTCGCTCACACTCGCAGCCTCATCTCTGCCACTAGCCTCGGGACTGCAGGGCTCACCTCACTACTCCCTGCTCCAGAGGCCCAGGAGTCCCCGCCAGCCCCCAGCCTCAAAGACCCCCTGGGCAGTGAGGAACGCAGTCTTCCCACCCTGGCCCCCAGTATCCCACCCGCTCTGGTCTATCATTTTTCCTCTTGACCCATCTTACATCCTACACCTTCCACTTATTCTATTTTTTTAATCCTGTTTCCTCCCACCAGAGATAGAAACTCCACATGGGCCATAACCTTCTGTGCTTGGTTCATTGCTGGGTTCTCCCTGCCTCAAACCGAGCCTGACCCACAGTCGGTGCTCAGGAAATGCTGCTGAAGGAGCGGGTTATGAGCTGATCATGAATGAACCCCTTTCTCCCCTTGCCTCTCTCCCCTAGTGCCCAAGCTGGGGCTCGACACTGACCGAGTCCCAGTGAGGAAACAACTACATTTGCCAGCAGCACGGAGTCAGGTCAACAATCAGGAGATGCCAGCTTTTCTGAATGGGCTGAGCCCTCCCCACTGACTGCGCCCCTGCCCCGGGGACAGCACAGAGAGCTGCACAGTCAGCACCTTCCCCTGTGCAAATCCCGTCCCAGAGGCGACAATGCCCCTTCTTGCAGAAAGAGAATGTTTCCCTCTCTGCTTCTTCATCCCTCATGGGGATGGGTTACAGGACGAGAGATCAGATGGCTCCTGTGTGAACCCAGGGCAGGATCAGGGAGCCAAAGGGACAGGAGGCAGGTCCTGGCTCTGGGTAACAGTCAGGGCTGAGCAAACAAGGCATGAGGGTACTGAGCTACCCGTCATGGAGCTCATGCAAGCAGACATAGAGGGACTGCAGAGGGCAATCAGGCATCAGCGTGGGCCCTGAGCCGGATGTCTTCTAAGGGCCTATCCAAGCCCCAGACTAGGGGGTCACACGGGCCTGAGAAGTCAACCCAGCAAGGATGTCAGTGGCAGAAAGGAGCCGACTGCTCGGAGTGGGAGGCACGGCCCAGCATTGGCACGCTCTGTTCCGGGCAACCAAGCTGAGCACGCCCACGCTGCAGCCACTCCGAAACGCAGCAGTGTGGACAGGTTCAGAGATGCAATCATTGAGTACTGGGAGCTCCAGCAGCGCTGCCTGAACAAAGCCCGCATTTAGCCTGAAACGAGACCTCTAATCTCCCAGCCCTGACCACAGTGGGCACAACAGCTAACGACAGAGCTGCCGTCAGCAGCTCATCCCATCCATCCTGCCCTGTCCACAACCACCAGTCCACAGAGCAGGCCACAGTCACAGCGCCACACACACAGAGGCATCCCATACCTTCAAAGGCGGGGGCCAGCGGGGAGGCCTGGTGGCTGGGTGCCAGGCGGCTGACAGTCAGGTCACTCTCGGTGCCCCCACGGTGGTTGAGCATGCAAGTGTACACGGTGGAGCCTGCGAGAGGGAGAAGGAAGCCGGGTCTGTGCTGAGGCCCCAGCCAGGTCTGTGCTGCCTCAGTTTCCCCAGGGCCGCTCACAGCGGCAGCTCCTTGTCGCAAAGGCTGGATAACTCCCAGACAGGATGCCCTACTGGGAGGTGACCTGGAGAGCCCCTCAGCCCAGGGATGCCATTTTCAGCTGAATGACCCAGAGACGACTGGCCTTGGGCAGGTCGTCCCATCACCGCCACCCTTGTGGGAAGGAAACTTCTTTCTTCTTGAAATGCCTTGGCACTGGCCCCTCCCACCCATCCACCACCACGCTGAGAAGTTTCTAGGGACAGGATTCATGTCCCCCATTCATTCTGGGGCTCCTAGCACCGTGCCTGGAACCAGAGAAGACTCCATAAATGTCTGTGGCATAAATTACTTTGTGGATGGAGGATGGATGGACAGATGGGAAGGTGGGCAGATGGATGGGAGGAAGGGAATGGGTGAGTAGAAGGGGGAACAGATGTATGGCGAAACAGGGATGTGTGGGCTGGCGGATGGGTGGATGGAAGACTGAGTGGGTGGCTGGATTAATGGGAGGTGAGCAGCAGGTGCTCAGGAGTCTGGGGAGTGAGTTTGTTGGTTGGCTGGCTGGAGAGATGACGTTAGGGGTTGAATTGTGTCCCCCCTAAAAGATACGTGAAAGTCCTCACCCCAGGACTGGGAATGTGATCTTATTTGGAAATGGGGTCTTTGGATATGTGATCAGGTTAAAGTGAGGTCATTAGTGTGGGCCCTCATGTAATCTGACTGCTGTCCTTATAAGAGGAGAACACGGCTGGGCGCGGTGACTCACGCCTGTAATCCCAGCACTTTGGGAGGCCGAAGCGGGAGGATCACCTGAGGTCAGGAGTTTCAGATCAGCCTGGCCAACATGGCGAAACCCTGTCTCTACTAAAAATACAAAAAATTAGCTGGGCGTGGTGGTGGGCACCTGTAATCCCAGCTACTCAGGAGGCTGAGGCATGAGAATCACTTGGACCCAGGAGGTGGAGGTTGCAGTGAGCCGAGATCACGCCATTGCACTCCAGCCTGAGCGACAGAGCGAGTCTCCATCTCGGAAACACACACACAAAAGAGAACACCTGGAGAAGGCCTTGTGACACAGGCAGAGACTGCAGTGACGCAGCTGCACGCCAAGGAAGGCCAAGATTCCCTGCCACCACCAGCAGCTGGAAGAGCAAGGAAGGGTCCTCTGCAGAGTGTCAGGTACAGACACCCTCATTGTGACCTCCAGTTTCCACAACCGTGAAAATAAATTGCAGTTGTTTTAAGTCACCGGGTTTGTGATCCTCTGTTCTGGCAGCCCAGGACACTCATGAAGACGGGGATGCGTGAGCTTTTGGGTGGGTGAGTGACGAAAAGGCAGATGAAGATCCCAAGTATGTCCCAAATATGGCTTGGGACATACTTACATTAAAAATGAGTCATTATGTATCCAAAATTCCAATGTAGCTGAGCATCCTGTGTTTCTATTTAATTCTGGCAATCCCACCTGTGAGAGCATGGTGGGGACTGGGCCCCCCAGTCCCAGGAGAGAGGTGGCTGAGGGCCAACTGCCACACATCCTGTCTGGAACACAGTAGAGAGGAAGCCAGAGGTGGGGAGGAGAAGGAGGGTGGGAGGGAGAGGTGGAGGAAAGTAATGAGGGCCTGGGGTCTGGGATGGGGCAAACGGGGCTGGACAAGGGGGCCCAAGGCCAGGTGAGGGCAAGGAGCAGTGTGCTCAGGGTACCCGAGGGGACAGCGTGGCTTGCCAGTTTGTCTCAGTGCTGAAGCTATGCCCATGGAGTGACAGGAACATGCTCCCCAGACTCCATACCTGGGGGTCGGCTGACATCTGCGGAGAACAGCCAGTCGGCAGCCTTCCTTGCATCCAGCCCCACCAGGTAGAACTTCCCAAAGTAGGACATGTCAAACACAGCGGCGGCCCCTCTGCAGGCCAGACACTCCTTCTTGATCTGAAAAGTTCCAGGGAGGTGGGAATGCCGCGGGGGCCTTTGGGGTGTGCTTCTTCCTCAAGAACGTGGAGAACGGGGGCTCTTTCCAACACACCTGTACTGAGCCTCCCCTCCCTCTCTTCCAGCCCAACCAAGCCCTTCTCAGCTCAGGTGCACACTGTGACACATGCTTCTCAAGCACAGGACATGCTCCCCAGGATAGATTATATGCTAAGCCACAAAACAAGGCTCAATACATTCAAAAAGGTTGAAATCATATAAAGGATGTCCTCTGACCAAGATGTAATTAAATTAGAAATCAGTAGCTGAAGAAAAATTGGAAAATTCACAAATAAGTGGAAATTATACAACACACTGCTAAAGAACCAATGGATCAAAGATTCACAAAGGGAATTAGAAGTTACTGAATTAAATGAAAATGAAAGCACAACACAAAACCACTTATGAGATGCAGCTAAAGCAATGCTCACAGAGAAATTTCTGCTTGTATGTGCTTGTATTACAAAAGAAGACCTCAAATCAATAGCCTGATCTTCCACTTTGAGGCACCAGAAAAAGAGTATAATTAAACCCAAAGCAAGCAGAAGGAATGAAATGTTAGAACAGAAACAAATAAGAATAGAAAAATAGAAAAAAACAGCAAAACAAAAAGTTGATGTTTGAAAAGGTCAACAAAATTGACAAACTTCTAGCTAGAGTGACAGAGAAAATGAGAGGACTCAAAGTGCTAAAATCAGGAATGAAAGAGAGGATATCATGCCTACCCTAGAGAAATAAAAGGGATTCTGAGGGAACTCTATGAACAACCAAATGCCAACAGACTAGACACGAAATGGACAAATTCCTAGAAACACACAAATTACTGAAACAGAATGAAGACATGACAAATCTTAATAGAACTAAAACAAAAAAGAGATGGAATTTGTCATTGAAAAATTGTCCATAATCCCAGGTCCAGATGGCTTCCCTGATGAATTTTACCAAACAGTCAAAGAAGAACTAATACCCATTTTTCCCAAACTCTTCCAAAAAATATGAATAGGAAATACTTGCCAATTCACTCTAGGAGGCCAGCATACCTGATGCCAAAAGCAGAAAAAGATATTATAAAGCTACAATTATGTCTTCTTTGAAATATAGACTACATAAAAAATCACTCCAATAAAATACTAGCAAATCAAAATCCAACAACATAGGAAGAGATTACACACCGATCAGTAGGTTGGTCCCAGGAGCGAGGTTAGTTTTAACATTCAAATCAATTGATGTAATGCAACATAATCTAGAGAACAAAGGACAAGCCATCTGATCCTCAATGATACAGAAAAGTATTTGACAAAATTCACCTGTTCATGATAAAGCATGCAACAAACTAGGAATATAAGGGAGCTTCCCTCACCTGATGAAAGACACCTACAAAAATCACATAGCAAACATGATACTTCATGATGAAAGATCAGGAACAAGATGGGGGTCCATTCTTACCACTCTATTCAACATTGTACTGGAAGCTCTAGCCAGGGCAATTAGGCAGGAAAAGAAAAATAAGAGGCATCCAGATCAGAAAAGAAGAAATAAAAACATCCCTATCTGCCAATTACAGTATCTTGTATGTAGGAAATCCTAAGGAATCCACTAAAAAAAAACTGCTAGAACTAATAAAATAGTTTAACAAGGTTGCAAGATAGAAGGTCAATATATAAAAACATACAAAAAACTATTGTATTTCTATATTAGCAATGAACAATCTCAAAAGGAAGTTTTAAAAAATTCTATTTATAATATCATCAAGATAATAAAATGCTTAGGAATAAATTTAATTTAAAAGTCCAAAACTTATATCCTAAAACCTAAATTTTTTTAAATAAATGAAAGAAGACCTAAATAAGTGGAAAGACATCCCATGTTCATGAAACAAAAGACTTACTATTGTTGAAATGACAATGAACCCCAAACGGATCTACAGACCTAACACAGTTCCTATCAAAATTCTCAGCTGGTTTCTTTGCAGAAATTGACTAGCCAATCCTAAAATTCACATGTGGAGATTCAAAGGGGCCAAAGGAATATACTCAAAACAATATTGAAAGAAAGGAAAAATAAAGAGTTGCAAATTCACACTTCTTGATTCCAAACTTGCTATTAAAATACAAAGCTACGTAATCAAGACAGTGAAATACTAAATAAGAATAGACCTACAGATCAGTGGAATAGGACTGAGAGTCCAGCAAGAAGCCCTCATCTTTACAGTCAATTGATTTTCAACTAGGGGTGCCAAGACAATTCCAAAGGGAGAGCAATCTTTTCAACAGCTAGTGCTGGGCCAACTGGGTAGCCACATGCAAAAGAATGTGGCTGGACCCGACCTCACACCATGCACAAAAATTAATTTTCATGGACCCTAGACCTAAGTGTAAAAGCAAAGACTGTAAAAGTCTTAGAAGAAAACATAAATGTTTTTTACCTTCGGTTAGGTTCTTAGACATGATACCAGAACCACAAGCGACAAAAGAAAAATATAGAGATGAACTGGACAGCTTCAACACTTTAAAAGCTGGAAGCGGCGAGCGCGGTGGCTCAAGCCTGTAATCCCAACACTTTGGGAGGCTAGGGCGGGCAGATCAGTCAGGAGATGTCGAGACCATCCTGGCTAGCAGTGAAACCCGCCTCTACTAAAAATACAAAAACTAGCGGGCAGGTGAAAGCCTGGGACTCCCAGCCTTTCGGGAGGCTGAGAAAGGAGAATAGGCACGTAAACCGGGGCCCGGGCTTGCAGTGAGCTGAGAGATCCAGCCCTGCACTCCAACCTGGGGCTGACAGAGCGAATTTCAAGTCTCAAAAAATAAATAAATAAATAAATAAATAAATAAAAATAAGAGTATGAAATGCCAGCAAGGAAGAACAGGACAACCACAGGATCACGGAGGTGTGTGCACATTACAGATCTGATAAGGACTTGTATCTAAACTACATAAAACATTTACAATAACAATAAAGACAGTCCGGTGTGGTGGCTCAATACCTGTAATCCCAGCACTGGGAGGCGAGGGCAGGCAGATCACCTGAGGTCAGGAGTTCAAGACCAGCCTGGCCAACATGGAGAAACCCATCTCACAATAAAAAATACAAAATTAGCTGGGCATGGTGGTACAGGCTGTGATCCCAGCTACTCGGGAGGCTGAGGCAGCAACATTGCTTGAACCTGGGGCCGGAGTTGCAGTGAGGCGAGGATCAGATCATTGCACTCCAGCCTGGGCAACAGGAGTGAAACTCCGTCTCAAATAAGGAGGAGGAGGGAGGAAAAGAAGAAGAAAGAAGAAGAAGAAGAAAGAAAGGAGAAAAGAAGGAGAAGGAGGAGAAAGGGCCGAGGGGAGGGAGGAAGAGGAGGAGCAAGACAAATAATCCAATTTTAAAAGGGACAAAGGATCTAAACAGACATTTCTCCATAGAATATATGCAAGTGGACAACAGGCCCATGAAAATGTGCTCAACAGGCCGGGCACGGTGGCTCAAGCCTGTAATCCCAGCACTTTGGGAGGCCGAGACGGGCGGATCACGAGGTCAGGAGATCGAGACCATCCTGGCTAACACAGTGAAACCCCGTCTCTACTAAAAATACAAAAACTTAGCCGGGTGAGGTGGCAGGCGCCTGTAGTCCCAGCTACTCGGGAGGCTGAGGTAGGAGAATGGCGTGAACCCGGGAGGTGGAGCTTGCAGTGAGCTGAGATCCGGCCACTGCACTCCAGCCTGGGTGACAGAGCGAGACTCCGTCTCAAAAAAAAAAAAAAAAAGAAAAGAAAAAAGAAAATGTGCTCAACATCATTAGTTGTTCCAGAAATGCAAATCAAAACCATAATGAAATGCCATTTCACACCCACCAGGATGGCTAGAATCAAAAAGTCAGATAATGAGTGTTGGCGACGATGTGGAGACACTGGAACCCTCTTGCACTGTGGTGGGGAATGTAATGTGGTACAGCTACTTTGGAGAACAGTTGGCATTCCCTCAAAATGTTAAACAGGGATACCACTTGACCCAGGCCTAGTTACACACCCATGAGAAATGATAACATACATGCATACAACACCTGGTACATGGATGTTCACAGCAGCACTGCTCATAGGAATTCAAAAGTGAAAACAACTCCGATGTCCACCAATGGATCAATGGATAAGTAAAATATGATGGGTCCATACAATGGAATATTATTGGAATAAAAAGGAATGAAGTGGCCGGGCCTGGTGGCTCATGCCTGTAATCCCAGCACTTTGGGAGGCCAAGGCAGGTGGATCACCTGAGCTCAGGAGTTCGAGACCAGCCTCGCCAAAACGGCAAAACCCCATCTCTCCTAAAAATACAAAAATTAGTTGGGCGTGGTGGCAGGTGACTGTAATCCCAGCTACTTGGGAAGCTGAGGCAGGAGAATTGCTTGAACCTGGGAGGTGGAGGTTGCAGTGAGCCGAGAGCGCACCACGGCACTCCAGCCTGGGCAACAGAGCAAGACTCCATCTCAAAAAAAAAGAGGAATGAAATGCTGACACACACTACAACATGGATGTACCTTGAGACTATCACACTAAGCGGAAGAAGTTGATCACAAAAGGACACATATTTTATGATTCTGTGCAGAGGCTGGCAGATGTGGACCAGCATGACCAGGCAGGAGGCAGGAGGTCATGAGGATGGGAGGCCGAGACTGCCATCCCACAAGCCTAGCTGCAGTGAAACCCGTCTCTACTAAAAATACAAAAAACTAGCGAGCGTGGTGGCTGAGCGCCTGTAGTCCCAACTACTCGGGGGAGGCTGAGGCAGGAGATAGAAAAGTGAACCAGGGGCCCGGAGCTTGCAGTGAAGCTGAGATCCAGCCACTGCACTCCAGCCTGAAGTGACAGGCCGAACTCAAATCTCAAAAAAAAAAAAAAAAAACTAGATATACCTACAGAGACAGAAAGTACAGTAGGGTTGCCCTGGGTTAGGGTTAGGGTGGGGTATGGGGTATCTTTTTTTGCTGGGAGATTAAAAAGTTCTAAAACTAGATCGTGGTGATGGTTGCACAACCCTGTGAACTCACTAAAAAACATTGAGTTGTACCCTTTAAATGAATAAATTATATAGTATGTGAATTAGATCTCGATAAAGCTGTTTTTTAAAAAATACACACACACACACCCCATCACTCCCTATTTCCTTCCCCAGATTTACAAATGCCTGGGTGAGATTTTCAGAGTCTTCTATTCTTCACTGTATTTTCTACTTGGTCTTCCCCTTCAGGGCTCAACATGCCCGCCACTGCTGAGCAGATGTGCCCACCTCATTGTTATTATGGGAAAAAAATAATCATGACAGCAACAACCACAGCGTCCTGAACAGTTGCCGTGTGTCGGGAAGCTGTTTCATCTCCTCCCAAACTCCCTATGAGTTTCCACAAGGGAACTCACATTACCCCTCATGCACTCAGGGAGGCCAGGGATGGTGGCACAGCCGGGCAGTGGCAGAGCTATGGTCCAACCAGGCTGTGCAGGGGTACACTGACCCTGAGAGCTGGTCACGCAGAACCCTGCCCAGCTCTGCATTCAGTGACGCCTCATTGGCGGACTGGATTGAAATCAGCCACGGAGAAAGTATTTACATCGGGGAAATTGGCCAATGCTGCAGAGCCAGCTTCCTCCCCACTGCCCCAGAGAGCTGGTTGTTAAGCTGTTACCAGCACACCACAGGGACCGTCTGCCTCCTGAGCTCTCCATGGCTTCTCCAGCCCCGGCAGGCATCACTGTCCTTCAGGACAGGGTTCCCCTTTGTTGGTTTCTGCTGTGCCTTTGCTGATGCCACTGGGGCTGCAGACCAAAACCCTCAGCAGTCTCCCGCACTGGGCTCCTCTAGCGGGCCGGGGAAGCTGCCAGCGCCAAGAACAAGCACGCGTTTCGTGCTTTAGGACGGCTTCAGGCATGTTTGCGGAGGCTGGATGAAGCCACAAAGCCAACTTGGCATCTCCCCCGAGCTCCCACATCCTCGAGGGCCAGAGTCCCACAGGCTTTAGAAGCTGTGGGTGCGGAGGTGCCAGACGGAGCCCCGAGCACTCACCGGGAGGCAGCGACGAGGGACTCGGGCACTGAGCCGGCCCTGCTGCTCAGGCGTTTCATGACACACACACCTCCTCCTTCCTGCAGGAGCCCCCTCTTCCAACGCCTTGAACAGATGTTCTGCCACTAGAGCAAGCTTTGGGGGAGATGGTGGAAATGAACGGTTTCTTCCCTTCAGGACTGGCTACAGAACCCAGTGCGGGACCCAGTGGGGCCCTTGTTCAAAGACCATGAAGAATGTCAAGGCACTGACAGCAAAGCATGAACCCAAGCTGGGTCCTTCAAGGCAACGGGCGACCCCAGGGTCAGACCCTACCGAAGCCAGGCTTGTGACTGTCCCAGAGACCCCAGGAAGGAACCCCCTCATGGATGCCTCCTAAGCTGTCCCTGGGTTCTGAGACTCTGGGCTCAGGCCTGGGCTCTGCTCCTATGTCAGATTTGCGATGAGATGTCACGCGTCTCCCTGGGGTGGCGCAGGGACAAGAGCTGTGCTCCACCTGTGAGCACTTGACCACACGGCTGGGCGAGCCAGGGCAGACGCTGGCCTCGCTCCTTCTGGGACAGCTGCCAGGGAGAACGCCCCTGTGTGGTGCAGGCTGCTGCAGGGGAGGAGACCCCCCAAGACTCCTCACCTCCACCCCCTGCACGTGGGAGCCAGGTCCCCACGCAGGGGCGACAGGCTGCCAGCTGCCCTGTGTGACCAGCCTCGCCTGCCCACTTTGGAGCAAGAGGAACAGCAAGCAGACTCCAGGCCACGGCCCTCCCGGCTCTGGTTCCCTCTGCTTGTCTGTTGGAGGGGCCCATATGGGCCCTGATGCCCAGGAGCCTCCGGTCACCTTATCCTGGCTCTGCTCTGTGCTGGCTTCCAGTAAGGAGGAGCCCCTTCCCCCACCACATCTCATGCCAGCCTCGGAGCAGCTCCGGAGAGCTGGAGGGGGAGGCTCAGAGTGGTGCAGCCCCGCCGGGCCCCAGCCCGTAACCTCAGCCCCCACCTCACCCCATCCCCAGCAGCACCACTTCAGCTCAGGCCTGGCTGCTGGCAAAATCTCCATACAGAGGGAGGAGGGGGGAGAGGAAAATGCATGATTCCTCCTCAAAATGGAGTCAGCCGAAAACAGCATGAATGCCGAGCCTGAAGAGACTCCTGGGGGAGGGGAGCCCCCGCAGGGCCAGACTAGGGCCTGCGCGATGGGAGGCTCATCTGAGGGACAGGGAGAGAGACGGACCCCCGCGGTGGACCCCCAGCGGACCCCCAGCTACGCACCGTGTCGTGGTGGGGCGGGAAGTCGAAGGTGTACTCGTCCGCCAGCAGCCTGCGGTAGGCATAGTCCTCATGTGCGCGGCTCCCATAAGCCCCGTAGTAGTCGTACTCGAGGACCTGGGAAGAAAAGACTTGGTCCTCAGCCTCCCTCTCTGGTCCTTCCTGTCTTCCCTCCCCAAAGCGGGGTCCTGCTGGGGCTGTGATGGAGACAGGCCTGGCCCTGCCCTCGGGGAGCCCTGCAGTGAGTGCAAGTGTGTTGTGGACACGGGCAGGGGGCTCCCATGAGGTCCAGGCAAAACAGCAGCACAAAGGAGGTAGCAGTGTTCCCTGGTGGGTCCGAGAGCCCAGCCAGGGCCCAGGAGGCTGGAGGAGAAGCTGGATGCACCCAAGGTGGGGAACGACAGGGAGAGGCGGTTACCCAGGACCTCAGCCAGGGCTGCTCCCTGGGGCCACGACAATCCCAGGCCCAGCTCCTGCTCTGAGCGAGGCCCTGCGGGAAGTGCCTTATGCTCCTACCAGGTGTGCCCCTTTCTACAGATGAGGAAACTGAGGCGCAGAGAAGTGACATCTCACCCAAGGGCACAGACAAGTCCAGGACTGGGCAGTGGCATGAAGCCAGGCAGGTGCGTGGGCTCCAGAGTCCAGCTTCTCTGCCATTGCCTTGGCCTCCCTGAAATCTGCCTCTCTCTCAGACACCCCACAGCCCCATGGCCCTCCTCGGCCTCTGCTCCTGCAGAAAGCCCCCCACCTGCCCTCCTAACTACTGGCATGGCACAGCTGTGAATGCAGGTGCGGGCAATTCTTGCCTCCCAGGGCCGCCAGGCCTGTCGGCCCGCCCCAGCCTCACCTCCTCTTCACACACAGGTGGGAGCCAGTGTGAGGTTGTAATGGAGTCAGGCTTTGCTGGCATCTCCGCGTGGAGTCCTCTCCTTCCCCAGCAGGGACATCCCACCCACTGCAGCCCTGCCAAGGTGTCCTGGACACGCAGGCTGGCTCCCGGGTGGGGGTGCAAAATCTGCCCATCTTGGGACCTGGGGTGTGTTCCTGACTCTCCTCTCCTCTTCTTGCCCAAGGAGAGGGGAGAGGGGCTTCCAGGGCCAGATCTGACTGGAACACAGTGGGCTGTGCTTCAAGGAAGGGTCTGCCCAGACCCCTCCTCCCCGCAGGGTTCATGAGGACTGCATGTCCCCAGGGGCCAGCAGGAGAAGAGACGATGACTGGCGAGACTCTGACCCCAGAGCCGAGGCCCCATTAGCCAGCTCTGGCTCCCGTCTCCCCTCCAGATGCCCCGGAGCTCTGGAACCTGTCCTGGGCTGTGGGTTGCCATGGGGATGGAAGGTGGGTCCAGAAGGGACTGGTGAGATGCAACCCCGGGAAGTGGATTTTGATTTACTGGCCTTAAGGCCTCGCATCCCCTGCTCCCGAGTGCCTGGGTCCCAGGTGTCACAGCAGGACTGCCTTTGTTCCTCTCTCTCAGGACCCAGGTCCATGGGAGGCCCCAGAGGACGCCCAGAGTCCAGGCCACTGTGAAACCTCCACTGGGAAACGGAGCACCCTGGGTGCATGAACCCTCCCACTGCCCGCCCTCGTACAGACATAAACCAACCGTCGGAGCGGCCAAAAATAGATGCACAGAATTAGGAGAAGACGCTCCATTCCTCCTGCAACCTGAGGGAGTCTTATTGCTGTCTCCCCACCGCGGGACACCCCTTCTGCTCTGCCCACAGCCCTTACCACTTAGGCCACGGAAGGCCTGGCGGTGGCGGACGAGGAGTGGGGTCTGCGTGAATGGCACAAAGAATGCACCGAGCCTTGGGGGCAGGTGGGTGGGGCTCGGCTTCCCGTGTGCAGAATAACTGATCACCACAGTGGAGCCACCTGGGGAGGCGGGCTACACGGAGGGGCAAGGGGGTTGACACGGCAGGGCCTCCCGGCAGCACAGCCCAGCAGGCGCTACTCACCGGAGCTGGGCCTTGGGGATGAAACCATCCCGGTCGCTCCCAGCCATGCCGCTCCTGGAACACGCAGCCTTGTCCGAGGAGTTCCTGAGCAGGAATGGGGAACAGGCACCTGTCACAAAGGGCCCGATACCCCTGCACAGGGCAGAGTGCCACATCCTCGACTTTAAACCCAAGGGTGCGGAGAGCAAGGAGGCCCTGACTCTTAGAACCAGGTCCCCAGCCCAGTGTTTGCAGCTACCCTCACTGCCTCACCCTGAGAACCCCTATGCATAGAATTACCACCTGCCTCGTCTGCCCTTGCCCTGAGAACCCTATCTATAGAATTACCACCTGCCCCGATCTGCCCTTGCCCCCAAAACCCCAGCTATAGAATTATCTGCCCTGATCGGCCCTTGCCCCAGGAATCTCATCTATAGACTTACCACCTGCCCCACCTGCCCTCACCCTGAGAACCTCCATCTGTAGAATTATCATCTTCCCCTATCTGCCCTCGTCCTGAGAACCCCCATCTATAGAATAGCACCTGCCCCATCTGCCCTGGCCCCGATAACCCTCATCTGTAGAATTACCACCTGCCCTGATCTGCCCTTGCCCTGAGAACCCTCCTCTATAGAATTACCATCTGCTAAGGACGGAATCCCATCCCCACAAAAATTCATATGTCAAAGCCCTAACCCCGACGTGACTGTATTTGGAGATGGGATCTTTAGGTTAAGTGAAATCATCAGGGTGGGTCCTAATCCCATACGGCTGGAGCCCTTATAGGAGGAGGAAGTGACGCCAGGGCCCTCTCCCCACTGCATGAGGACAGTGAGAAGGTGGCCGACTACGAGCCAGGAGAGCCCTCTCCAGGAACCCATTGGCCGACACCTTGATCTTGGACCTCCCAGTCTCCAGAAATGTGAGAAAAAAAAGTCTGTTGAAGCCTCCCCCACCGTGGCCTTTTGCTGTGGCTGCCCTAGCAGAAAGATGCACCATATGACCCAGCAATTCCACTCCCAAGTATGCACAAGAGAACCGAGAGCAGGGTTGCAAACAAATTCTGTTCACGCATGTTCATTGAGCTCTGTGCACAACCACCAAACAGGGGAGAGAACCCACGTGGCCCTCAGCGGATGAGCGAATCGAGAAAGCAGGTCTGCCTACACTGTGGAATATTATTCAGCCATAAAAAGCAACGACATTTGGACACGTTTTATGACATGGATGAACCTTGAAAACATGCTATAGGAATGAAGCCAGACACAAAAGGTCATGTATTGGATAATTCCCTGTATATGAAGTGACCTGAACAGGCAAATCCATAGAGACCGAAAGCAGCTTAGTGGTTGCCAGGGCTGGCGGGAGGGAGATGAGGAAGGGCTGTTTACTGGGGATGGTGTTTCCCTGTGGGGTGATGAGAATGCTCTGGAACTGGGTAGTGGGAATGGTTGCACAGCACTGCAAATGCACTTAATACCACCGAATTATACACTTCAGAGCAGTTAAAATGGCTCATTTCAAGATCTGCCTACTTAATCACAACAACGAATGCAATGAACACACTAGAGAAACAGAGTGGGAGATTTCTTTAAAAATAAATTTGGTTTGGGAAAAAAAAGAATACCCACTCTCGGGTTTGGAAGGGCCCTACCCAGGGGCCACCCCCTCTGACTGGAATGAGGACCCAAGCCCAGGGCTGAGAGGGCCTCAGGGGCTGCATCTGGTTCCAGATGGGCAGCTGAGGGCCTGTCCCAATGGCACCTGCCCTCCCCTCCATCCCCGAGGTCCTGAGAAGGAGGAGGCACACCCAAGGCCACAGCATTCATCAGTGACATGGACATGTCCTCCCCGCCCACCTGGGATTCCGAGGGGGCAGCAATTGAGGGCACAAGATCCACCCACCCCTCAGTGAACAATGGGGACATCCCATGGGCCACCTTTCCAAGGATGGAAAGTGTTCATCTCAAGAGCCCATTAAGAGAGGGCAGGCTCCCGTCTTTATAAAAGAAAGAAAGAAAACAAGCGGCTGTCAAGTGTCGCAAGAAGGCTGCTAACTAAGAAGGGAAGTCGAGGCGTGGGTGAACGAAGATTTCCCTGGGGGGCAGGGGCGTGCTTCAGCCCTTGCCAAGTTTCTTTGGTAGAGCTGCTCAGTTCTGAGGAATTCGTCTGAGCTGACTGCAAGGGGAGCAAACCCTGCATTCACCCAGGGCGGCTTCTGAACGGTCAGGACAGGCAAGGGGGTGATTACTGATCATAGGCCCGGGGGCATGCTAGGGAGACCCCAGGGCCGTGTGTGGCCTCAGATCGTAGCTGGTCCACCAAGCCAGACCAAAGGGCCAGGGCAGTCTGGGAGCCAGCCCTCTGACCACTCTGGGCTCTCCCCAGGAGGTGCAGCTAATACTGGGATCTCTCATGGGGCCAGACACTGGAGTCTCAGGTGAGGGAGGCCCCTTCTCCAGTTTAAACCGCCACCTGCTTCCTGAGCCTGCCCTCTTGCCTCCCTGCCTATCCATCTGTTCAGTAATCATCCCCCAATCACCCCAGTGCTCAGGACATAGCCCCTGTACCCCAGCAAGCAAAGCATCCAGCACAAGATGGCCGGGGAGGGGGAAGGAATGGAGACAGGGCCTGGGAACGCAGGGAAGGAGCTCCTGGGTCTTTGGGGACCAGGGGAGGGCACAGGGGCAGACCTGAGAAAGGGGCACCTGACAGTGGGTTTCACTGAATGGGTGAGTTGGAGCTCACCAGGGTAGCAGCAGACTCTACAAGCAGGAGCCCCTCTCCGGGGTATGCCGTGTTCTGGCTGCTCCCCCCACATATGATTGCATACACCCACAAGACTCCGCCCCCCAGGACCCCTGCCCTGTTGGCGTTGCTGCCAGCAGTTGGTGGGGGGCGGTTCCTGGGTGCGTGTTCCTGCTTCTCCACTAGAACGGAAGCCCCCTGGATGGGAGGGAGCCATTTCCACTTTATTCCCTAACGTCCCCGGCCCTGAGCACTGCGCCCAACACATGGGGGTGCTGGGTTACTACCTGGGGAATGACAGACACTTTGTCACTGTGCCTGACCTGCGGTTGGGGTATGCCTTGCATTTTCTGTCATCCTGCTGCCCTGAGGACGTCCCAGACCCTAGCTGCCGGCCCCCAGCAGGAGCTGTAGAGCGTCACCTCGTGCAGCGGGTCTCTCCTCATGTTGCGCCCGGCCAGCGGCTCATCGTGGGGGAAGACAACGGAGTAGTTCTTGGCGTAGGACTCATGGCTTCGCTCTCGGATCCAGCGGGGGTGGTCCGTGAGCGAGTGATGGAAGCGCCTGCCGCAGACAGGGACACGGGTCACTGCTTTGGGGACGGCCCGTCAGGGAAAGGCTGGCCTAGGACCCAGGGCAAGCCTGGACCCTGGACCCCTCCACCAGAGTCCCCTTTGTGGCTCAGCATTGAGCGGGCCCCCGACTCTCCATTCGCCCCACACCTGGGTGAGCCTGGCTTTCTCCCCCAGAGTCACCCCACCCCGGTGGCCCTCAGTGAGTGGGCACTGCGGACAGAGGGTCCAGCCGAGGCTCTCATCCCCCATGGGGGCATGGGGCTCTGGCCTCGCTCTCCACACATTGCTGTCTGCTGCCTAGGTTCCAGTGCTGGGGAGCCGTGGCGCCCCACCCCATGACTGCGGAGGGAGCAGCCCCTGGGAGGGGTGGGCTTAGATCCCCGGAATGCTCTGGGGAGGGTCCATATAAAGGGTCTTTAAAGTTTAGCCTGGTAATGCATCAGAACATCAGTGTCCCCCTCCTCGGCAAGGGACCCCCCTTTCCATCCGCCAGCAGGGGAGTCGGGGCAAGGGTGGCCGCCTGTCCCATCAAGTCTGTGATTCCAAAGCTGGGCCTTGTCTGTGGGTTGGACCAGGGACCCAAGAGGTGCAGAGTCTCTGGGGCGAATCCCAGCTGTGTCTGGGGAGCAGCTGCAGAATCCAGCCCCTGGGACCAGAGACGATGCGGCTGCCATAGTTTTGGGTTTGTTCCTTCGAGGCTGGGGACCGTGTGCAGCCACCGCAGCCCCTGGTGGTGTCCAGCGCCAGCCCGGCAGGCCCCACGCTATTTCTCATGGAGCTATGGAGCTCTGTGGCCGCACCTGTGGCCTAGGCCTCTGCTGCCCCTGAGTGGGCAGAGCAGCCAGTGCCCCATGGCTTGTTCCCTGGTCTCCTCAGACCAGCCACCGCTCCTGTGGAGCTGCTGGCTGGAGAGAGACCTGGGCCCAGCTACATCAGGGCCCTGCAGCCGCCTCCCGCACACAAACCTCCCTCTCAGCCCCCGGCTTTCCCAGGGCCCCGCCTCCCCCTCATGCTCCACCTGCTGGAACCTCACTCATCACTCAAGACCTGCCTCAGGCGCCACATCAGAGGCGTTTCTGTCCTCAGTGGCACCCGTCAGAGCTGATTCTTAGTCTGCACGTAATTCTGGCAAGCAGGATTTTCTGATCTGGACGGGTGGAGAGTAGCGGTGCAGACGTGAGGATTATTATTAATATATTATCATTAACAGCTGCTGTTGCTCATGACCCCCAGCGCCAGCGCAGGCCCAGAGCTGAGTGCTGCCGTGGGAGGAAATCCCTCTGTCCGCAGAGCTGCCTTCTGCACGGGACCCAAGGTTAACTCTTTCACGTGAGAGGGAAACTGAGGCTCGGAAGGGTCTCACAGGTGTTCATGGTCACACGGCAAGGCCTCGGCAAAGCCAGCCCACACCTGTGCTGGGCTATGCTGACCAGGAGCTGAAGGAGGGAGTGATGGAGCCGGTGAGGGTCTGGGACGATTCCTGGGGGGCAGCAGTGAGGTGCACGTCGGGCGGCAGGAGCAGCGAGTGACGTACAGGGGCCCAGCTGCCAGTTCTGCCTGTGAGTAAGTGGGCAGAGGGACCAGGCGGGCTTGGGCCACCCTCTTCACTTAAATAAACAGCTACTGTTCCCTGGCTCACCTGGTCACCAAGGAATTTCCCTGAAAACACAGCCCAGCCTACATTCTGGCTCTGCCTCTATTGGGTACTGGGCCAAGCGTCCACACGCATGAGCCTCGAGTGCACTCCAAGAGGGTGGCACATTGTTCCCATTTTCCAGATGGCAAAACTGAGGCTCAGAGAAGAGGAGGGACGGACCAAGGGCCATGCAGCTGACAGATGTGGGGCTGGGGTGACTGCCTCTTATCCGATCTCAAAGGGAACTCACGCGCAGGGCAGCTGCCACGGCCTGGAAGCTGCGTGGTGCCCGGCCAGCCCTGGGACCCTCATGCGCAGCCTGGAGGCCAGACAGGCCCTGGACCCAGGGAGGGCTCTGGCTGCCTGGTCTCCCGGGACACCCCCTCGCTGTGCGTGCCTCCCATGTGTAAGATGAAGGACGACCCAGGCATGTTCTGGCTCTGGCCTGAGGGGAGCAATCAGGAGTCTCTGGGCAGGGGAAAGCTCCGTTCTGGTGCCGGCGTGCTCTGTTCACTTTCTTTTCTAGGTCTTTCAACGACTCTCTCAGGCACCTCCTTCCTCTCCTTGCTGTGTCTCTCTCCCGAGGGTCTGTGTCTTGTGTCTGTCCCCGGGCACAGGCCCGACGTAGCAGAGCATCACATGAGTGCTACAGCCCCTGGGGGCTGGCGGCTGGTCCTGCTGGTGGCAGCCGTCCACCCTGGCACACTGAAGGGGTTTGGAAGCCCACATCAGTGACGGCTGAGCTGAGGATGGCATTAGCCTATGTGTCCTGGGTGCCACCAGCCAGGCTGCTTGGCAGGGGTCTGGGACCAACAGGGTGGGTGCTCCTCCCCCTGCTGTACTCCAGCTCTCAGGGGCTCCCCATCTGTTCCCTTGGCTCCCAGCCCCAGAGCAGCCCATGGCACACTGCCACCAAAGTCCCAGTGATGGAAGGAAGACAGCTGACCCAGGGAGGCCCAGGCCTGTTCCCAACTTGCCAGGGGCCGCCTCAGGGCCTCTGCCAGCCCATGAGCAAACATCCTGCCTGCTGAGTGCGGGACTAGGCCCCGGGTCAGGAGCTGGGCGGGCTGGGCAGATCCATTTTGCAGCCAAGGACACAGAGGCACAGAGAGGACACACAGAGCCACTGGGTGGAACCCTGGCTGGTCGGGTTCCCGAGTTGGAGTCCCCAAGGGAGGCCAGGGCACAAGGACTGTCCTGCCTGGGGAGGGAGCTGGGTCCCTACCTGGCTCTGGTTCAAAAGTCAGGTGACTTTAGGAAAGTCACCTCCATTTTGCTGTTTGTAGCAGGGGCGACCTGAACTGGCCCTTCCTTGAAGTCCTTTACAGCTTTATCATTTCCAGAACATTCCTCTCTTGGGAGAGTGCAGGGGCACAGGCCCAGACGGGCTCTGAGTCAGCCAGAGGAGGCTTCACTGTGTCAGGCGCCATGGAGGGGTGGCAACTGGGGGACCTCAGTGTAACTGTCTGTCTCCGTGGGGTCAGACATTCCCCCTGACAGTGGGTGTAATGTCCTCATCAGGCCAGAAAGGACTAGGTCAACAGAGGTGAGGGGCACACTGAGCTGAGCCAGGCTTTCTCCCTCCGGAGCCCACCCCACCTATTGCCTCCCCAGGGAGGCTGTCCACCGGCAGCAGCCGGGAGCAGAGCGGGCTGGAGAGACCTGGAGGCCGGCCTCCCTCCACGCGGCCCTGCTTCGCCACCCCTCAATGCATGGGGTGCGGCCCGGGCCACAGGCCCTGCTGTGTGGGTCAGAGAGGCCACCGCCATGGGGATGAGACACAGGAAGAGCCTCTCTCCTTGCTGGGGAGCGCCTGCACCACTGTCCTGTGCTCTGCAAGAGATGGCCGTGACTGGCAGAAGGCCATCGGGATAGGCTGCCGTCACCGGCTCTGCCTGTCAGCACCCAGGTCCATGCCTCAGCTGGGGATGACTTAGCGTTCCCATGTGCGGACCCCATGCCGGGCGCCTCACCAGCACAAATGTCCTCCCTGCTCCCAAAACCTCTGCAGCCTCTCCCCACTACCCTGCGTTATAGATGAGGAAGTGGCTTGCACTGGGTCTCATCCCTGGCCGCTTTGTCAGTGTACGATTGAACGGGACAGCCAGGGCTGCCTGGGTGCAAGCCGCGGCACACACAGTCAGCCCAATTTTCCCAGCTCAGCCCTGCTCCCTCCTGTCCCCAGGCCTCGGTCTCCCCATCTGTGAGGGGATGATGCCATCCCACTGATGACTCCAGAGCTGTCCAGGGGCTCAGGCAGGACCCTGGGACAAGAGATCTTGGAAGCTGTAAAGGGGCGTGGACCTGCCCCCCGGCCACCCCCTCAGCACTGCCCACCTTCTGCTGGTGGCCTTCCTCCCTCACTGCTGCCTCTTCCAGGAAGCCACCTGGATTTCAGGGAAGGCTCCTTTCTAAGTAGCCCTCGCTGTTTACCCCACCCCACCTCTCCTGAGTGGCGGGCTCTGCCCTTAGGTCCCAGTGGACACTTACCTGATGTCATAGCCATGCATGTCCTTCTCCGGGCGCCCATGGATAATCCAGTGGGCCAGCTCCTGTCCACAGCCACCACCCAGCATCATTCCTGGCAGAAAGAGAAGTGCAGGGCTGCGGTCTGCCCCCTAGGGTCCCCCACCCATGTCCAATCCCATGCCCCCATCTCCACGGACAGCACAGACACTCCAAGCCCTGCTCTCCCCAAACCTGGGGTGCTGCACGCCTCCCGACTGGACTGCTGCCAGACTGGACGCTGGCAAAGGTGCACTTTCTGGGAAGCAGGAGCGGCTGGACTCTCCAGCCTCTCTTGTCCCCACCACTGTCGGCGGCCACAGGGCTCCTGTGCCCACCTCCCCCAGAGCTCTGGGAATGGCAGGACCACCCTCTTGGGGGCCAGGAGGACTGCTGCCTGGACTCACCTGCGCTGTTGAAGCCGCAGCCCAGGAAGAACCCTCGGAGCTCAGGTGCCTCCCCCATCAGGGGCTTGTGGTCGGGCGTGAAGGATTCTGAAAGGGAGAGAGAGGCCCAGAGTCCCTTGCGGTACACGCACTCTTGGGGTGGGGTCTTCCCAGAGAGGAGTGATCAGGCAGGGGTCTGCAGGTGCCCCTCCCCCCAAACCCTCTCCCCCTTCTAGGCCCTGTTCAGTGCCACTTCCTCATGGGGGCCTCCCCGCTGGCTCCTGCCCTTGTTCTCCGAGCCCCTCCATGTGTGCTGCCAGAACCAGCAGACGGTGACCTGGCTCGGTTCTGCCTGGTGGGGTCCGGCTCTGTCTTGTGACCTTTGTCCTGCCGACAAGGAGCCCTTCTCTGACCCTGGAGACCATGCCGTGGCTCCCCCACTGCACCAGCGTCCTGCTGTGTCCCTGCCAGAGACTTGTCACTCCTGCCCACTGGACCTTGAGAGGGCAGGGACCAGTTTTCTCACTGCACATCCCCCGGCCTAGCACAGGGTCAGAGCCCAGCAAGTGCAGGTGCTTGATAAATGTCTGTTGAGCCAACAAAGGATCCGAAGTTCTGCGGGGGAGGAGACCAATGTCCTGCTCCGGCGGTCACCGCTGAGCCTCAGACAGAGGCCAGGACACGGTGGGACAGGAACCCTGGCTCTCTGTGGCCACAGTCCTGGATTCAAACCCTGCTTCACTCCGTCCTAGCTGTGTGGCGTTGGATGAGTCACTTTGTCTCTCTGAGCAAGGCTTAGTGTCCTCGTCTATAAAACTGGGATAGCAGAAGCTCCTTCAGAGGGCTGTGTGCTCGCCAGCCTACAGACATTCATGTCCTGGGCCTGGCCCTGGGAGGCAGTGCTGAGCAGCACATGTCCCAGCCCTCGAGGAGCTGATGGAGGGAGGGAGCGAATACTTACGTAAGCAAAAAACAGACGTTCTGGTAAAGAAAATACGAGGAGCTGAAGGCCACGCGTCACAGACGTGCCGGCTGCTGCTGTTGGCGCCCTAGCACCACCCTGTGTTAGATTCTAGATGAGGAAGCAGCCGGCCCTGGCCTGAGGGACCCCAGGGCAGCAAGTCTGGTGGGCCATCCTCTGCATGCAGACCAGAAGCAAGCACCGTCCTGCTCCCTGAAGGGCAATCAGGGCCCCCACGCTAGGAGCTGAGGGGGCAGAGAGCCACGGGGAGCCTGGGCTGAGAGCCTGGCCAGGAGAGGCAGATCTCTTAGGCAGAGCCCTAGGTGGAGGGCCTGGGTTATCAGGGCAGAGGGCAGAGGCCAGAGCAGCCATCTGGGTGAGAGACAAGGAAGACTTCAGAGAAGATGATGATGAGGCAGAAAGAGTGAGCTGAGGCTGGGTGCAGTGGCTCACGCCCGTAATCCCAGTACTTTGGGAGGCCAAGGCAGGTGGATGTCTGGAGCCTGGTTCAGGACCAGCCTGAGCAACATAGTGAGACGGGATCTCTACCAAAAAATCAAAAAATCAGCCAGATGTGGTGGAGTGAGCCTGTAATTCCAGCTACTCGGGAGGTAGAGAAGGGAGGATGGATGGCTTGAGCCCAGGATGTCGAGGCTGCAGGGAGCCACAATCGCACCACTGCACTCCAGCCTGGGTAACACAGCAAGACCTTTTAAAAAAGGGGGTGGGGGAGGTAACCTGGGCTGGGTTTGGGGATGGCCCAGGGAGCACTTTGGGAGGGCTGGAACTATTTCCAGGCCCAGAGCGGGCAGGAAAGAAGCTCTGAACAACCTCACAGGGCATCTGCGGGGAGCGCTAACAAGAGCTAGCAGAGGGGCAGCTGCAGGGAACAAGGGTCTCTTGGATGTTTCACAAAAGACTCAGGCGGGTTGAGCAACCCGAGGACGCATGGGACCTCCAGGCAGCATGGCCAGGGGCCAGGCCTGCGGCTCCCACCCTGACCTTGGTGAGCTCCACCATCCTGGAATGAGAGCTCTGCCTGCCCTCTGGGGCGCTCCTTAAGTCACGGGGGCCTGGGACTTCCCTGCTCTTTTCTGGAGGCCAAAGGCCATTGGCCATGCCTGGCAAGGAGAAATGCTGATTCCCCACCAGTCTCCCATCCAGCCGACAGACCAGATCCAAGATGTCCTCGCCTGCACATCTTCCCCAGAATAGGGCCTCGTGGGGAGTACCGGCTCCCCAGGCTAATTAAAACGAGACAGAGGAAGAGAAAGAGAGAGATAGACAGAGAGACGCCTGGGGTTATCTGTGCTCCTGGGATTCTTCCGGGCCTGTGTTTCTCGCTGCCAGACCCACGCAAGCTGGGGGGGTTGCAGGGGTGGGGGCAGTGAGTCACGGTCGTGTGCTCCCACCCTGCACGCTGCCCCGGTCCCTGGGGCTCCATCTGCTTCTCCCTGGGGCTGCACTTCGCATGGAGCCTAATCCATGAAAGTAGCCCCTGCTGGCGGCTGAGCCCATGCTGAGCGTGCCAGGACACATGGGGCTGGACTCTCCGGGGGGCCATAGCCCTTCTGTGCTGGGACTCTTCCCTGTCTTTAAGGTCGTCGTCCGCTCCCTGCATGGCCCGTGGAAGTCCCTGGGCCCCCCGCTTCGTGCCGCCCCACTCTACTCAAATGCTCTCTACAGCTGCTGGCCCTGACCCACGCCCTGCACCGCCCTGTGGCTTCTCGTCCCTAGGCCACCCTGCCAAGTCGGTGCTCCGTCACCATCTCACAGATGCACCTACTCCGGAGGGCACCCACTCCAGTGCCCTTCACTCAAGGCACAGAGGGACTCACCAGGCTTCTGACACTAAGTTTCCCTGGGGGCAACACTGTGTTTCTTTGAACCTCTCTCCCAGCCCTGAAGCGGGGCCAGAGCTCCCCCTACCAGGAAGCAGTGGGGAACACCCGTGTGATTCTGCTGGAACCCCGATGTGGGCAAATCTCTGTGCCCACCTGGTGCTCCCCTGCCCAGATCACGTATCCGCGGCAGGCCCAGCACCGACTCGCCCTCCAGGGATGGGCTGGGCTGCCCCCGCTCCTGGCCACCCGTGTGTGTCCTCAGGCTGTGGCCACCCAGCCACTCCATGCCTCCTGTCAGAGCACCCACCCACAGGCTGTGGTCAGTGACTTGCATTGGGTCTCCCCTGCCAGAAGGAGGGCGCTGGCCTGAGTGGGCCTGCCTCGGGCACAAACGAGGTGCCACTTAATGTAGAATGAATGCCCTCATGAAGGAACGCTGGTGCTCTGGGGTCACTGGTAGCTCCCGGGCTGCCCCACACTCAGCTTGGGGACATCTGGCTCAAAGTCCTGTGGCTATAAATACCAGGGTGCCAAGGCCAGCTCCAGCCCCTCCTGCCTCCCAGAGAAGGCACCTTTGCCAGGGCCCAGGCCAGCAGCCTCAGCCCCACACCCGCCCCCTGGGGCAGAGCCTTCCAGGCTCCCCAGGCCAGCAGGGTGGGGCAGGGCTGCGCTGCGCTGTGGATGACCCACGTGGGGCATCTGGGAGCTGAGCCCACCTTTTTGCTCCCGCCTCCTCCAGCTCAGTTCTCCTGGGGCCAGTGAGGAGGGCCAGAGTTAGGGGAATCTTGGCACTAGAGCCTTCCCCGCTGAGCTGGCCTCCGGGTGCAAGCCGCCAAGAACAGTGGGGAGGCCAGCAGCATGGGGTCCTGGCCAGGGCAGTGCTCTCTGGGAGCGGTGGGGGCTGGGGCTGGAGGCAGAACTGGGACTCACAGCTGTATAAGCCTTGCATCAGGGAAGGTCTCAGCCCTTCCATTCCTCACTCAGCCTCACAGGGTGCTGGGATGCGGCCCACTATTCCCATTTTACAGATGAAAACACAGAATCCAGGGAAAAGTCGAGTCTAGGGATGAAGAAGCCCAGGTGGGGAAGCCAGGACGAGTCACACTTGAGGCAGGAAGAGGCCCTGGCCTCGTGCTTGGGGCAGATGGTGGCCCTCGCGAAGCCTAGGCCTCTCGCCCGTATTGAGGAATAAAGGCCACCCCTAGCACCCAGGGCTGCTGGAGTCATGCAGCCAGAGGGCCCGGGGACAGCCCTGGATCCCCTGTGGGACACAGGCTGACCTCAAGGGGCATCACTACCAATAGTCGTCAGACGAAAAGACCCACGGATGCCCACCCCAGCTCCGAGGCTCTCACTCACCAGGGCCACAGACCGTGGACTTGATTCCTGTCTTCTCCAGCACGGGGACCCGGTTGATGGCACCTTCAATGTGCTGGGTGAACACCTCCCAGTCCAGGTCAAAGAGGCCGAAGGCAAACTTGTCTGACACCTGCCAAGGCAGCGCAGGGGGAGTCTCCTTTATCCCCAAGAAGGCCATGCGTCCCCATGCAAAACTTGCCTTGTGATGGCTGCCAGGCCAGCCTCTGCTGAATCAGATGCGTTAGAGGGCTGGTGGTCACCCACATGTCCCGGCAGTTTGTCTCCCCTACCCACCAACCCATCAGCAAGGCCTGTCTGCTCCCCCTCCCCACCCTGGCCCAGGCCTCCACCCACTCAGCCCTTGATGGTTGCTGTGGCCTCTGGCCGGTCACCCTATTCCCCACCCTCCCTCAGCCCACTCCCCTAGATCCCACCATGCCCCTTCCCTCCTCGCAAGCCTCTTCTGGCCCCCTGCAGCTCATGATGGTCCCAAAGTCCTGCGTGTACCAGCCTGCCTACCTCTACCACTGGGCCCGCCACCCTGACTTCCCGCGGCTCTTTGGGAAGAGCAAAGCTTGTTTGAGCTCAAGGCCTTCATCCCTCAGTGGGGCAGTTCTTCGCCCAGATCTGGTACGCTGGTTTGTGGTCTCAGTATGGGGTTCTACTTGGATGTCCCCTCCCTAAAAAACCCTGCCCTGACTACCCATCTAGAGGATATCCTTCTGCTCTAGTCTCTCTAGGCTGATCCTTAACCTGCTAATTTTATTCAGTGCATGATCACCTTCCAGAATTTCATTCCTTATTTGTTTGTTTGTTTGTAACAGAGTCTCGCTCTGTCGCCCAGGCTGCAGCGTAGTGGTGTGATCTCGGCTCACTGCAACCTTCCTCTCCTCGGTTCAAGTGACTCTTGAACCCAGGCCTCCCAAGTAGCTGGGATTACAGGTGCCCGCCACTACTCCTGGCTAATTTTTGTATTTTCAGTAGAGACGGGATTTCACCATATTGGCCGGGCTGGCCTCAGACTCCTGACCTCAGGTGATCCACCCGCCTCAGCCTCCCGTAGTGCTGGGATTACAGGTATGAGTCATCTTGCCCAGCCGTTTGTTTGTTTATTGTATGTCTCCCCACCAAAATACAGGCATCCAAAGTCAGGGACTTTCATCTTCGTTTCCCTCTTTCTCCAGAAATTAAAGCAGTTTTTAGCCCAAAGTAGCCACTCAGTAATTCCATGTGTGGACTAAATGCATACACACATAGAACGGGGCTGCAGGGCTGCCCTAACCCCAGAAGCTGCCCAGGGAACAGCCCAGGCCAGGGGAGATGTTGTTGCAGCAGCTGGCTGGGAGGGCAGTGTCATTTGCTGAAGGACATGGGACTTGTGTGCTCTCATGCCCTTCTGAGGTCATCACTGCACACTGTGCAGCCCTTCACTGTTGATGTTTTGAGGCAAAGCCCTCCAGCTGCCCCAGTTCTGGATTTGACTGCCTGCCAGGACCCTCAGGGTAAGAGCAAGATGGCTTTGAGCTTGGTGGGGCCAGGGGACCTGCCGCTTCTCGGGTGTTCCTCTGAGGAGCTTCAGGAGGCTGGTCTTCCTGAAAGAAGCCCTCTTGATGCTGAGATGCAGCCCTGACTCCCTCCCATTATCCCAGGGCCCTGGCATCTTACCTCCTCCCAAAAGATGGGGTTGGCCTCATAGCCACCCACAGACAAGGCATCCCCTTGGAGGCGGAGGTAGACAGAGGCATCGTGATCACGGACGTTGGGCATGTTCTGGAAGGCAGAGAGAGAGGCTTTGGCATCGGCCAGAACTGGGTGGGGACTTGGTTCCCCATGCCCCATGGTGGGCCAGCACCTCCACCCAGGGTCACCAGCCCGAGATGGTCTTCCTCATTATAGGACCCTGAGGACAGGGTGGACACGGGGTCTCGAGTTACACACAGTGAACGGGTCACTGCCATTCAAGCCTCTCCTTCCCCAAATCCCACAAAATAACAGCAAAAGGGGAAGAAGGAAGAAGGAATGGATGGAGGAAGACAGCGAGGGAGGGAGGAAAGAAAGCAAAACGTATAACCCACAAAGATGAGAGAATAGGCAGAGGCAACAGCAGAGGATGGGAGATTCCAACCAACCCTGGAGGATGCAGAGTAGATGGAGGAGCGGTGAGCCTTAGCTGGGGCTGAAGGAAAGGGAGACTGAGCAAGACAAGCCAGTGTGCCCCTCCTGCCTCCTCTTGAATCTTCAGAGCTACCCCAGGTTCTTCTGCAGGGGGTAATGTGTTTGCTCATGTACGGAAGGATCTTCCCCTGGAGATGTGGGTCCTGAGAGGCTCCAGACGTGGGGAGAGTGGACTGCCATCCCCCCACCCCCCATAGAAGATTAGAGACTCTTCTGTGAGACACTGAGAGGCCCAGTGAAGGCTTGAGATGCTGACACCAGGGTCCCCCTAAAAGAGAAGGGCTTGCCGCCCAACCTTCCTGAGAGGCTCTCCAGTCCTCCCCTCCAAGCCTCCAATCAGACCGCTGCTCACTCTCTCATAAAAATAAAACCACAGGGTCAGACACGGTGGTTCACACTTGTAATCCCAGCACTTTGGGAGGCTGAGGCAGGCAGATCACGAGGTCAGGAGATCGAGACCATCCTGGCTAACACGGTGAAACCTTGTCTCTATGAAAAATACAAAAAATTAGCCGGGCATGGTGGTGGGCACCTGTAGCCCCAGCTATTCGGGAAGCTGAGGCAGGAGAATGACGTGAACCCAGGAGATAGACCTTGCAGTGAGCTGAGATCACGCCACTGCACTCCAGTCTGGGAGACAGAGCGAGACTCCATCTCAAAATAAATAAATAAATTAATTAATTAATTAAATTTAATTTAATTAAACCACAGCCCAGGTGCAGTGGCTCACGCCTGTAATCCCAGCACTTTGGGAGGCCAAGACAGGCGGATCACCTGAGGTCAGGAGTTCAAAACCAGACTGGCCAACATGGTGAAACCCTGTCTCTACTAAAAATACAAAAAATTAGCCAGGTTTGGTGGCACATGGCTGTAATCCCACCTACTCAGGAAGCTAAGACATGAGAATCTCTTGAACCTGGGAGGCGAGGGTTGCAGTGAGCCAAGATTGCGCCATTGCACTCCAGCCTGGGCAACAAGAGTGAAACTCTGTCTCATAAATAAACAAATAACCACAAACCACAACAAGAACATCAGGAATACAAGAAGATGGTGTATTAGTGTGTTCTCACACTGCTAATAAAGACATACCCAAGACTGGGTAATTTATACAGGAAAGAGGTTTAATGGACTCACAGTTCCACATGACTGGGGAGGCCTCACAATCACGGTGGAAGGCAAATGAGGAGCAAAGTCACGTCTTTACATGGCAGCAGGAAAGAGAGAGAGCATGTGCACGGGAACTCTCTTTATAAAACCGTCAGATCTCCTGAGACTTATTCACTACCACGAGAACAGTGCACCCTATGATTCAATTTTCTCCACCTGGTCCCACCCTTGACACATGGGGATTATTATGATTCAAGGTGAGATTTGGGTAGGGAGACAGTCAAACCATGTCAGAGTGAAAGACAGTGCTATGAAAAAGGAATCTAAGATGAAGAAAGAGGTCTTTAAATGAGATATGATAGTCAAAATTTATAATTCAACAGAAGGGCCAGATAAGGCTGGGACCATCATCCAGCGATTAGGCTAAAAGAAAAAGACTACAAAACAGAAATCAGGAGTGGAAAAAAAATAAGAAAATCAGAAGGTCCATCTTGAAAGTCCAACATCCATTTTATGGGGGTTCCAGAAAGAAAAGACAGAGAAAAATGGAGTCGAGGAAAATGTCAAAGCAACAATCCAAGAAGAGTCCTCAGATTGAAAATCAAGCATTCCTATGGAAGGGCCCAAGAGTGCCCACCAAGCCCTGGGTCTGGACAGAGGCCTGCATCAAGGCCACGCCATGGGAAACTGGGTGGTCAGGACACAACACTGGGTGGCCAGGAGGGCCATCAACAGGGGACCGCATCGCTGGAGGCTGGAAGACATGGAGCAAATTCTTCAAACGTCTGATGGATGTTTTTCAACACAGAATTCTAGATCCTGTCAAGCCATCAATCAAGTGTAAGAAAAGAATGAAGGCTTTTTCAGACATTTATGAACACAAAACATGTACTTCTCACATACTCCTTTGCAGTAAATGGCCAGAGAACACACTGTGACAAAAGGAGGAAAATAAACCCAGAAAGAATAAAAGCCATGGCTCCAGGCAGGGAGGCGTGAAGAAGGCCCTGGAGTGACAGCTTCGACCACGAAGTGGCCAGTCTGAAAGGGAGCGGAAGATCTGAAGGCAGCAGGAAGTCACTTGAGGTCAGGGAGTTCGAGACCTAGACCTTGGCAACAGGTGGTGAAACCCCATCTCTACTAAAAATACAGAAAATCTTAGCAATGGGTGTGGTGGCACATGCCTGTAATCCCAGCACTTTGGGAGGCCATAGTGTCAGGTAGGGTACACTTGAGGTCAGGTAGTCCTCGAGACCAGACCTTGGCAACATGGTGAAACCCCATCTCTACTAAAAATACAAAAATCAGCTGGGTGTGGTGGCACATGCCTGTAATCCCAGCTACACAGGAGGGTGAGGCAGGAGAATTTGCTTGAATCCAGGAAGCAAAGGTTGTAGTAAGCCAACATCACACCACTGCACTCCAGCCTGGGCAATAGAGTCTCACTCTGTCTCAAAAACACAAAACAAAACAAAACAAAACAAAACACCATGGCCAACTGGAGTTTATCCTAGGAATGCAAGGTTGGTTTAATGTATGAAAACCAAACAATGAAATACACGATATCAACAGAGTACAGGACAAAAACCACATAATCATTCCAGTAGATGCATAAGAAGCATTTGACAGAATACATCTTTAATGATTAAAAAAAAAAACCTCAACAAACACTTAACAAACTTGGAAGAAGGGAACTTCCTCAACGTGCTGAAGAGTATCTACAAAAACCCACAGCGAATGTCATACTTCACGGGAGAAGGATGACTGATTTCCCCCCAAGATCAGGAATAAGAGAAGGATATCCATTCTTACTCCTTCTACCCAACATTACATTGGAGGTCTTAGCCAGGGCAGCAATTAGGCAGCAAAAGTAATAAAAGGCACCCAGATTGAAAAAGAAGTAGTAAAAATATTCCTATTTGCAGGTAACAAGGTCTTGTATATATAAAATCCTAAGGAACCCACTAAAAAACTACTAGCTCTCTCCTCTCTCTCTCTCTCTCTCTCTCTCTTTCTCTCTCTTTCTCTCTTCCTTTCTCACAGAGTCTCGCTCTATCACCTGGGCTGGAGTGCAGTGGTGCCATCTCAACTCACTGCAACCTCCACCTCCTGGGTTCAAGTGATTCTCCTGCCTCAGCCTACCAAGTAGCTGGGATTACAGGCACATGCCACCACGCCTGACTAATTTTAGTATTTTTAGCAGAGACAGGGTTTCACCATATTGGCCAGGCTGGCCTCGAACTCCTGACCTCAAGCATCTGCCCACCTCAGCTTCCCAAAGTGCTGGGATTATAGGCATGAGCCACTGGGTTCAGTCAGAAAAACTAATGTATTTCTAGACACTAGCATTGAATAATCTGAAAAGGAATATAAGAAATAATTTCACTTACAATATCATCAAAAATAATAAATACACTTAGGAACAAATTTGACAAAAGAATTGCAAAACTTGTACTCTAAAAACTAGAAAATACTTTTGAAAGAAATTAAAGAAGCCCTAAATAAATAGAAAGACATTTCATGTTCATGAAATGAAAGAACTTATTTTTGTTAAGGTGACAACACATCCCAAATTGATCTATGGCTTCAACACAATGCCTGTTAGAATCTCAGCTAGTTTCTTTGAAGAAATTAAATAGCTGACCCTAAAGTTCATACAGGGATGCAAAGGACCAAGAATACTCAAAACAATTTTGGAAAGGAAAAACAAAGTTGGAGGATTCACACTTCTTGATTCCAAACTTACTGCAAAGCTACGTAATCAAGACAGTGAGCTACTAAATAAGGATAGACCTACAGATCAATGAATTAGAATTGAGAGTCGAGAAATAAACCTTCTTCTTCAGAGTTAATGATTTTCAATAAGGGAGCTAAGACAATTCCTTGGGGGAAAGCAGACTTCTCAAAAAATGTTGCTGGGACAACTGGATAGCCACATGCAAAAGAATGCAGTTGGACCCCTACCTCACACCATGCACAAAATTTAACTCAAGATGGATCACAGACATAAGTATAAAAGCTAAAACTATAAAAGCCTTAGAAGAAAATATTAGAAGTAAATCTTTACAGTCTTGGGTTGGGAAATGTCTTCTTAAATATGACACCAAGAGCACAAATGACAAAAGGGGAAAAAAAAGAGATGAATTGGACATTATTAAAATTTAAAACTTGTGCTACAAACCATACCATAAATAAAAGTGAAAAGGTTATGTATGACTTCTGGATTCTGAGAGAAAAAAAGAAACTGAAAAGACAACCACTGAATAGAAGTTTCAACCACTGAATAGAAGAAAATGTTCATAAATCATGTACATAATGAAGGACCTGTATCCAGAATATTTAAGGAAATCCTACGGAAAGATTTTTTTTTTTTGAGTCAGAGTCTCGCTCTGCAGCCCAGGCTGGAGTGCACTGGCACTATCTCGGCTCACTGCAAGCTCCGCCTCCCGGGTTCACACCATTCTCCTGCCTCAGCCTCCCAAGTATCTGGGACTACAGGTGCCCGCCACTACGCCTGGCTAATTTTTTGTATTTTTCGTAGAGACGGGGTTTCACCGTGTTAGCCAGGATGGTCTTGATCTCCTGACCTCATGCTCCTCCTACCTCGGCCTCCCAAAGTGCTGGGATTACAGGCGTGAGCCACCACACCCAGCCAAGCAAACCTATTCTTAAATGGGCGTAGTGTCAGAGTAAACATTTCTCCAAAGAAGATACACAAATACATCAATAAGCACACGAAAAGAGGCTCCACATCATTAGTCATTAGGGAAATGCAAATCAAACCCACAGTGAGACACCACCTCATACCTTCTAGGATAACCGGCATTAAAAAAGACAAAAAATAACAACAGTTGGTGAGGATGAAGGGGAACTGGAACCCCTCCGTATACCTCACTGGTGGGAATGTAAGATGGTGCAGCTTCTTTGGAAAATAGTCTGATAGTTCATTGAAATGTTAAATAGAGTTACCATATGATTCAGTAATTCCACTCCAATGGATATATTGAGTATTCCATATCTGAAATGCTTGGGAACAGCAGTATTTCACAATATTTGCATTATTGGATATTTGCATTACCTGTTGAGCATCCCCAAACCAAAAATCAAAATCCAAAATACTCCAGTGAGCATTTCCTTTGAGCATCATGTTAAGAGTTCAAAAAGTGTTGGATTTTGGAGCATTTTGGAGTTTCAGATTTGGGGTGCTCAACTTGTATAAACTCAAGAGAAATAACAACATAGGTCCCCACAAAAACATGCATATGGATGTTCACAGCAGCACTATTCAAAATAACCAGAAATGAGAAACACCAAATGTCCACCAGTGGGTGAATGGATAAATAAAGTACATTCTATCCATACAATGGAGTATTATTCAGCTGCAAAAAAGTATGAAATACTGATACACGTACTACATGGACAAACCATGAAAACACATGATGCAAAAGAAACCAGACATTGTGTGATTCCATTTAAAATAAATGTCCAGAATAGGAAACTCCATCAAGGCAGAAATCAGATTTGAGATTGCCTAAGTCTGGGGATAGTGTGGGAAATGGGGAGTGATTGATAACAGGTATGGGTTTTGGGTCATGAGGATAATGTTACACACACACACACACACACACACACACACACCAGTTACAGAGGAAACTGAGCAACTGAGGCAAAAACTATTAATAACTCCAAGAAACACAAAAAGTTGGACACTACTTGATCAGGCATTAACAATGTTTACATAATCAGCTGGGCACGGTGGCCCACGCCTGTAATCCTAGCACTTTGGAAGGCCGAGATGGGCGGATTGCCTGAGCTCAGGAGTTCGAGACCAGCCTTGGCAACACGGTGAAACCCCGTCTCTACTAAAATACAAAAAAAAAAAAAAAAATCCGCTGGGTGTGGTGATGGACGCCTGAAATCTCAGCTACATGGGAGGCTGAGGCACGAGAATTGCTTGAACCCAGGAGGCAGAGCTGCAGTGAGCTGAGACTGTGCCACTGTACTCTAGCCTGGGCAACAAAGTGAAACTTACTTAGTCTCAAAACAAAACAAAACAAACAAACAAACAAAAACCCATTGTTTACAAAATGATAATATGGCAGACAGGAACTGCTGATTTAACCAATAAACAAACCAAACAAAACAAGACGATTTAGAAAGCAAGCAGGCATGACGTCCACCTCCACTGCGGCTCCTCTGCAGGCGAGGAACAGCCTTCTCTCAATGCCTCTGTCACCTGCCCCTGAACTGGAGATGAGCACAGAAGATGTGACCCCTGACCCGCCTCTGAGAGCAGAAAAGGGGATGTGCAGAGACCAGAAGGGACATCCTGGCAGATGCTCCCTCCCTCTCCGCCGGGATCCCAGGAGTCCTGTTCATTGGAATGAGAGCATCTGCATCAAGGGATCATTGTCAGGCAGCACATGGAAGTTCCCAGTAACTGAGCACTGTTTAAAAATAATAATAGCCGGGGGAAGTGGCTCACACCTGTAATCCCAGGACTTTAGGAGGCTGAGGCAGGAGGACCACTTGAGCAGTTTGAGACCAGCCTGGGCAACATAGCAAAATCTCATCTCTAGGCCGGGCGCGGTGGTTCAAGCCTGTAATCCCAGCACTTTGGGAGGCCGAGACGGGCGGATCACTAGGTCAGGAGATCGAGACCATCCTGGCTAACATGGTGAAACCCCGTCTCTACTAAAAATACAAAAAACTAGCCGGGCGAGGTGGTGGGCGCCTGTAGTCCCAGCTACTCGGGAGGCTGAGGCAGGAGAATGGCGTGAACCCGGGAGGCGGAGCTTGCAGTGAGCTGAGATCCGGCCACTGCACTCCAGCCTGGGCGACAGAGCGAGACTCCGTCTCAAAAAAAAAAAAAAAATCTCATCTCTATAAAAAATACAAAAAGTAGCCAGGAGTGGTGGCACGTGCCTGTAGTCCCAGCTACTCGGGAGGCGGAGGTGGGAGGATCGCTTGAGCCCAGGAGGTTGAGGCTGCAGTGAGCTATGTTCGTGCCACTGCACTCCAGCCTGGGGAACAGAGTGAGACCCTGTCTCAACCAATGATAATAATAATAGTCATATCCTAACCTCTACCAGCACTACTACTTTGAAAACAAAGCCGGCCCCAGAGCTCCATAGAGCAGGACAGTGGGGACACCTGGTGGCCGGGGAAGCCCCTGATGCTTGTCCCAGCAGGATCCATGTCTGGACTTTCCTGCCCCTTGCACAGACCCTGCTACCTCTGAGCACCCAGCGGAGTTCCCAGTTCAGCACCAGCGTCCAGTGGAGCCCTGGCCTTTCTCTCCAGACAGCAGCCTCCTGCTCTGGCTGTCTCCAGTCTGGCCCTGGTGCCACTGACTCCCTGTCTCCTGACCTCAGCCCATGCCTTCCATCTGCCTCTTTCTTCCATCCGAGCCCTGCCTTATTGCTCCTGCCCTCTGCGATCTTTCTCCGAAGCTCCAGCTGGCAACAACTCCACACCCCTCTGTCCTTGTCCTTGTCATCGCACAGCTACCTCCTCACCAGCACCTGCTGTATGCCAGGCACCACACCCAGCTGCACCACTCTGTTCTTCCCGCAACAGAGCCTGAGGCAGTAGGGATGGTTATTACCCATTTTGCGGAACCAAGGTTCAGAGTGGTGACAGACTTTCCCAGCCTGGGTGATGGAGGAGTCAGCGTTTAAACCCAGCACCCGGGCTCTTACCCACGACTCTGCCCCTTGATGGAGAAGCCACTCCTTGCTGCTGCAAAAGGATGCCAGAGCGCAAATGTGAGGCCACCTAAGAGCACCCGGGCCACCTGCTTCAACGACAGCTCAGAGAGGGAAGAGATGAGCCCCGGCCACAAAGGAAGCTGTGGGCAGAGCTCTCTAGGACCCAGGCCTGGGACAGATCCTCAGAAAAGGGAGATCCTTGGGGCCACACAACCCTCTGGCCACCCAAGAAGAAAGATGAACCACACATGAGACCTGAGCCCTCACCTGCCAGCCGGAGCCCCCAGGCCCCAATGTGTGTGGCTGTGTCTGATCTGGGTGGACAGTGTCCAGCTGCACAAGGCTGCCACACCTAGGGAGCTTCCTGAGCAGATGGAAATGGGCTGCACAGGTGGCATGCACCCAAGACAGGGCCCCCTGCCTTGTTCTGTGGCCCACCCAGGGGGGGTCAGGCCACAGCAGGTGGGCAGGTCAGGGCCGGCGGCCTGGCTCCTTCTTCAGATTCACACCAACTGCCCAGCGGCAGCCTCTGGCAGGGCCAACTTCCGGGCACGTGCACATGGCCAGGTGTCAGAGGAACATGAGGGGCTTTGTGCGAAGCCCCATATCTCCGCTTTTCTCCTACCAGGTCTCGGAGCTGCCGGGGCTGGTGGCCCTTTTCCTGTGCTCTGGTACCAGAGGCATGCTGGGATCTGGACTGGCTTTGTAAGTAACACCCCCTAGCTTTGCTTGAATCTTGACATAGACAAGAGGAGGCAGCTGCAGGGACCTAGGCCAACTCTGCCTTGCTTCTTCCCTGGAAAGGCACCTCAAAGGCAGGCCTTGGGAGGAATTAGGGATGGAGGATGGAGCCACAGTCCTGCGCTTGGGGGACACTCTGTGGCCACCCTCCCTGAAGTCCCAGGACACAGCTCTGCGCGCCCTCCAGGAGCCCACTGCAGCCTGAGCGCGATCCCTGGTGGCCACCTAGGGGAAGAGGCTCTCCCCAGGGACCCGGAGCTGGGGAAGAGGCCTCAGCACTCAGCTCTGACACCCACAGTGTGACTACTCTTAGTCCCTAACCCGGCACGTGGCACCAGCCACCCGCAGTAAGTGTTTGCTGGAGTTAGACTCATTCTATGAATAAGGGGTCCTGTGTCCAGTGGGGCGTGGCTTGCCAGTGCACTGGAGTCAGAGGCAAGAGCCCACTGGGACTCAGGTTCCGCCCCATTTCCCCACCCTCTTCATCGCCCTGGTCTACGAAGCAACCAAGCCTGACACCTCCCCAGTGACCATAGGGAAGCCAGGCTGGCAAAGGGTGGTGATGGGTAGCCCCCAGGGACGAAGCTCCCCGCTCAGGGGCCCAGGCTTCCCTCTCACTGGCCCTGACCCTAAACAAGGGCAGTCTGTTCTCACATTGACCCTGCCCCACAGCCTCTGGCCCTGGCTGTCTGAACGGCCTGCAGGTCCCGATTGCCATGCACACTCTGTGCACGCTTCTTGTCCACCATGCCACCCTCAAGAGCCTCACCTAGATGCAGCCACCTTCTCCAGGGAGCCTCCCCTGGTCCACTAGGGCTGGGAATTCCTATAGCCCCTGAGTTCCCATCAGAACCCTTATCAGCATGTTCTGCAATTGCACGTATACTTGTCTGTACCTCCCCCCAACCCTACCCAGCAAGAATTAGATCTCTGTCTGTGTTATGGCCACAGCTTCTAAAATAGGGTCTGAAACACTGAGCTCACCCCATCAATGTCTGATGCAGGGAGGGTTTGATGGAATGTGAATGGTTGGATTAATATGTAGGTGGATGCTGGAGGAAGGGCAGAGGGAGAGATGTGTGGCTAGAGGGAGGGAGGGAGGGAGGGATTGATGTGTAGAAGGTTGAGTGGGTGGGTGGATGGAAGGATATATGAAAGAAGGGATGGACAGGTGAACATGTGGATAAATAGATGAATAGATGGATGGAGAGATGGAGGAGGGAAGAATGGATGGAGAGATGGCAAGATGAATAGAGGGAGGGAATGAGTAGAGGGAGGAGTGGACGAAGGGAAGGGAGATGGGTAGAGGGATGAGGGAATAAATAGGAGAAGGCGTGGATAGATACAGGAGTAGATGGATGGAGAGACGGATGGAGAGACGGGGGGCTGGACAGAGAGAGGAATGAGTAAGGGAGGGTCACATGATGAATGGATGGAAAGTGGGCAGTCAGTAACAAAGTGGCAGGAAGCTCCCAGCCACCACCATGGGAGGGAGGGGTTGAGGACAGGAGAGAAGAGAGAAGAGAGGGCAGAGGGCACCCAGGCCCCCAACCTCCCTTGGCAGAAGGCTCTCAGAGAGGTTCTTCATGCCAGGAACCAGCACCCTCTGAGACAGGCACCCCAGGCACACTGGGAGCGTGCAAACATTTGGGGCTTCCCTGAAACTCCTGGGCACAGAACATGACAAAAAGCTAGACCTCCTGCACCATGCAGGACAGGCTGGGCTGTGTTCTGGGCATCAAGGAGAGGCCAGGCCCTGAGGAACAAGGGAGTCAGCCCCATCAGGGATACCCCTGTGCTCCCTAGTTTAATCTTCACACCACGTGGAAACACTCCGTGTTACAATCCCCATTTCACAAATGAGGTGACTGAGGCTTGGGGCAGTGAGGGAACCCACTAGGGTTGTACCACCTGGGTTCAAGCTGGGATTCAGAGCCAGGTCGCTGTGCCCTCCACAGACTGACACAGAACCCGGGGCTGTCCACCTACCTGAATCCCCTCAATGCGCTCGGTGACGACATAGGCATGGTGCATGGCCACCAGTGGGACCTTGACTCCAGCCATCCGGCCCACAGCACTTGCCCACACTCCTGCGGGCAGAGCACAGACAGCTCAGCTCTGCTGACACGTGGTGGGAGCTGCCTCTCAGGTGTGCACAGGCTGCCTCTGCAGACCTGTCTGCCCTAGCAGGGGCTCCCCACCCCAGAAAGAAGCCCTGCAGAGGTGGGAGCAGGTTTAGGGAGCAGCCAGCATGGCCACACAGGAGTCAGGAGAAATGCTACTCCCACCTGCACAGTTGACCACGCAGGGCGTCTGGATGGAACCGTGTGGAGTCTCCACACCTGCGACCCGCCGCACCCCAAAATCATCTGTCCACACACGAATGCCGGTCACTGGGCAGTTCTCAATGACCTGGGATTGAGAGGAACTGCTTCTAAAACTCCACGGGACTCCCTGGGGGAGTTTACCAACCCCCCTTCAACCAACCTCTCCTCCCAGAGGGGAGCTGGGGACACTGTTTCTGCTAGCAGCAGGTCCCCTGTGATACTGTCAGGGAAACGGGATGACCACAGCACCAGAAAACTAGACCCACCCATGCCTTGACTTGGAGAACTTGAAAGTTGGTCAAGTTCTTTCACTTGACTTGTTGGGGGAAACCCTCTTTTCATAATGTGAAAAAGTAACTGACTTTTTTTTTTTAAAGCAAGATATTTGATTAATGGAAAGATGTTTGCAGTCTACTGTTTGGTAAAAAGGCCAGGCTGGCGGTGGCTCAAGCCTGTAATCCCAGCACTTTGGGAGGCCGAGGCGGAGGCGGATCGAGGTCGGGAGATCGAGAGACCATCCTGGCTAACACGGTGAAACCCGTCTCTACTAAAAATACAAAAACTAGCGGGCAGGTGGCCCGGGGTGCCTGTAGTCCCAGCTACTCGGGAGGCCTTTGAGGCAGGAGAATGGCGTGAACCAGGGAGAGCGGGCTTGCAGTGAGCTGAGATCGGCCACTGCACCTCCAGCCTGGGAGGCGACAAGCGAGACTCCGTCTCAAAAAAAGTCACAAAGCAACAGCAGCTTGGTTCTATTTTGCATACATATATGTTTTCATAGAAAAATATTTGGAGTAAAACATACTAAAATGTCAATACTAGTTACTGCTCTGTGATTTTGACTTCTTTTTTGCTTATGTGTCTTCTTAAAATTGTTCTACAAAGATGTGCGGAGTTGAGATAAATGCAGATACAAATTACAAGAAGGGCTTTTGAGACAATTTGCTCAAGCAGCAGAGGAATGGGTGCACCCACGGCATGACCTGATGTCTGTGAACAGACCGAAGGCATAGCCTCCCCTTGGCAGGGGTGGACCAGAAGGCTCAGCGAGGTCCTCACTGGCCCCAAGTCACACAGCAGTCAGAGAATGGCTGCTGTTCTCTTGCCTTCTGCTCTCAGGGTTCTAAGGCAGGAGGAGTGGGCTGGGGGCAGGGGACCCAGAGCCGGGGGGCCATCAGTACCTGTGCTCCTCGGGCAGAGGCTGCCCTGGCGAGGGTGCTACAGGTGCCAGCAGGGTCCATGGTACCGTCGTGGGGCACATACAGGGTTCCATAGAGGTCGTCCACGTTCATCAGCGGGTACAGAGTCTTGGTCTCTGCCGGGCTCAGCACGTGGGATTCCACACCATATGCCTTGCCCAGCTGGGAGGACCCAGGGAGATTAACTGAGTCCGTGGGAAGCAGACCCTTGGGCCACTCCCTCCCCAGCTGGGCATCCACCGCAAACCCCAGCCTCACTTTCTCCCAGAAGCCTTAGCTGGTGCCCACGCCTTTGGAGCCTGTCCCTTGAATCCGCTTCAGCATAAGAGTTAAGGAGCAGGGGATACTCCATCGAGGCAGGCTCCAGGGCCAGGCCCCCTGTGCCAACCCGACCCTCACCAGCTGTGTGACCAACCTGGGGCAAAGTCGTTTCAGGCTCACCCAAGTGAAGTGGGGGTCAGAATAGTGTATGTCACTGACCAAGAACTTAGACCAGTGCCCGGCACAAAGTGTCTATTATATAAAATAAATAACCCCACAAGTCTAATACTTTAGGCCTGAGAAGTTTCCCAGTCAGACCAGCTGCCAAGAGAGAGGAAGGTCCTCAGTTTCAGAGTGTCAGATAGACCACGCCCCCACATTGATTGGCCCAAGAACAGCCAATCAGTGTCCTCAGGCGTGGACCACTGGGACAGGGAAGAGCTGAGCCAATCAGATTCTCTGTCTGGGAATTCTGTATGAAGCCTGGCAAAGTCACTTTCTCCAGGTGGCACAGCCAGCAAGGGGCAGCGCTAGGGCTGGAACCCAGATCTGTCACCTGCCGGGGCTCCTTCCCTGTGGCATGTCCTCTCTCTCGTGGCAGAACGGTGCTCACCGACATAAGCCCCACCCCCGACCCCGCAGGAGGCAGACTCATCCCCACGAACCCCCCACCCCCAGCCCCTCAAGGGATGCGCACACGGACATGAGCCCCCCGTACCTCCATCCTCACAGGGAGCCCACCCTACCCCCCTCAGGGCGTGCACCCACCAATATGACCCCCCAGGGAGTGCACCCACCCACCCAAGCCCCCCTCTTTGCCCCCCGCAGGGGAGCACACACCGACATGAGCCTCTTGTACTCGTCCAGGCGCTGCCGGTTGGACGCGATGAAGAGGCCCCCATTCTGGATCCAGCCCGTGTGTAGTCCCGTCTCCTCCTCCAGCTCCCGGCTCACCACACGCCGAGTGTGGGCCAGAAGCTCCACCTCCACGTCACTGGGCCGCAGCTGCCACAGCAAGCCTGCCCGGGAGGGTGGGTGCCATCACTCCCCAGGGAGGGGACTGCACCTCCTTCCCTCCTATGAATATCTGGAGATACCCTGATATTCAACCATGGGTGTCTTTCTCTGCAGGGTCTTTCTCTGCAGGCCCTGGGGGGCCTGGAGAGGTTGTTGAGCAGGAAATAACAGGACCAAGATGAATGTGAGGGAGGTCTCGCCCTGGGGCAGCTCAGAGAGTGACATAGCAAAGGCCCCCATTTTTGGAGCACCTACTGTGTGCCAAGCCCCGTGCTAAGCCTGTCATCCTATGAGGAGGGCATGATTCTCTTATCGATCAAGTTCAGGTGGCACCAACAGTTCTGTGGCCAAGGCCACAGAGCAGGTGAGTGGGGGCACCAGGACACCGACCCACTACTGAATGAAGCCTAAATCTGCACTCTTCCCAACAAAGGCTGCCCTCCAGCAGCTGAGTCTGAGAGGTGGCAGGCCAGGGGTGTGACTGATGAAGTGTCAGGGAAGGGGCTATGACAGCCCAGCTAGGGGGCCGGTGAGAAGGCAAGAGCAAGGGTTGGAGCCGTGGCGTGTGGGAGCCGGCTCGCATCAGCTCTCAGGAGCCCAGGGATAAACCTCTTCCCAACTCCACAGTCAGTGACCTCATACTGGTGGCTTGCTATTGGCCAAGGTGGGAATGTTTATACCACAGAAATTGGCCGACACTGCAAGTCAGGAGATCCAGTTTACCAGGACACCCATGGTTGAAAGGGTGAAGGCAGAAGGTTGGCTGTCCTGGGACATGCACACCATAGGTGCTTAATATATGCCCACTGGCTAGTTAGGAGAATGAGAACTGTAGAAGCCTCTGGTGCTCATGGAGGACACAGGTCTGCTTCACCCCCAAAGGTCTCCGTCTGTCCTCCTCCACTCCCTGGGATGCCCTCAATCCTGGTGGCTCTGTCCGGGAAAGCGGTTTCTGCTCTCTGGACCAGCTGCCTGGAGTTTCCGGCCTTGGTCCCAGCTTCACTGTCCAGGCCACACAAGCAGCATCTACTTCCTCCTCCCACCACAGCTCTTGAGAGACTCGGAGGGCAAGCGGTACCCCCAGCTCCACCCATCTGCAAATTGGCCAAGCACCCTTCCCCAGGGTCTCTTCCCCAGGCTGGTGGTTGTGAACCTAGAACTGTCTCAGCTAGCAAGGGACTGTGGCCCCTCGCTATGTCCTATCCCTCCCTGCCCCTACCTGGCCCCTGGTCCCTACCTGCTGTGTGCCAGGTGGTCCCGGAGGTCAGCCGCTCCCGCTCCAGCAGCACCGCCCCACTCATGCCCAGCTTGGCCAGGTGGTACAGAGTCTGGCAGCCCAAGCTGCCTCCACCAATGACCACCACGTTGGCTGTGCTGGGCAGGGGTCGGCTCGGACCTTGGGCCACCACCGAGGTGCTTTGTCCCTCCTTCAGGGTCCGCTGATATGGCACACTCTTCTCGGCTGTGGGGCCAGATGCGCTGGACAGGTTGCATGGCCCCAGGCCCCGGGTAGGGCTCTGGCGAGGGCGGGCAGCAGCCACACGCAGGGCTCGGCTCAGTGAGGCCATGGGGGCTCCGGGCCTCAGCACAGCAGGGAGCTGGGGAGAGAATCAGAGCTGGGTGGGGTGCAGAGGGGACACGGTGGGGGCTGTGCTGAGTACCCAGGGGAATAAGGGCCCTACAGTGTTACCTCCCAGGACTTTCCTCCTGCCGCTTCCCCGTGTCATGCATGCATTCATTCATTTATTCATTCATTCATTCTGTGTGTATTTTTAAGGACCTGGTATGCAGCAGGCTCT
The DNA here is from genome assembly GCF_008728515.1 of Papio anubis. Taxonomy (NCBI): domain Eukaryota; kingdom Metazoa; phylum Chordata; class Mammalia; order Primates; family Cercopithecidae; genus Papio; species Papio anubis. Next base: position 284,808 of record NW_022166619.1, on the reverse strand, counting down.
GTCAGTGCCCAGGGGCAACCATGGTGAGGATAGGTCTCTGCCAGCCCACAGAAAAGACAGGGAGCGCCAAGCTCTGGGTAGGAGTGGGGGTCAGGGCCACAAGGGGAGGCAGAGAAGAGTGGTTGATGTGGCTAGCAGAGGTCCAAAGTGAGACCTGAGGAAAGCGGGCTGCCCCATGAGGCCGGGCAGGGAGGACGGGGAGGGGACTGAGGACAGAGGACCAACAGCTGGAAAGGAGGAGCTCTGGTCTCAGGGACGCTCACCCCCAGGTCGCAGAGAGGGAGAGGCCGGGGCTGGAAGGGGGCCGTCCCGCCAGTCTCGAGAGCCCTTTCAGAGCTCAAGATGCTTCTGAGGGACCATGCAGCCCTGGAACCCCACAGGTCTGTGCTGGGGCAGACCCCAGGTCTTGTGGTGTGGGGATGGGACCTGGGGGAGTGCCCAGAGAAGGCGGTGGTGGTGGCACAGCAAGGCAAGGCGGGGGCTGTGTTGAGGGATGGAGTCACTTGCACTCCCAGACAGCCAGCCAGGAGGAGGGAGAGTCACAGCAGTGGCCACAGGGTATCAGCAGGCAGCCTTGAGATGGGGCGCCCAACCCCCAAGCCTGGAGCCAGTACCTCCTCCTGGGCAGGCCCCTCCCAAACCCAGACAAGAGGTGTTGCCTCCTCATCAGCCCCAAAGCTCAGTGGGACCTAAGGCAGAAGCTAATGAAGGATGTGGTGTCCGGGCTCTGCTCCCTTGGGGCCACTGGGATTGCAGAGTAGGGGCCCAGAAGCTAGGTTAACAGGCCTTCCTCCCCTCTGCTCCATCCCAGCTGACCTACCCCAAATCCCTCCTCCTTCAGGAAGCCCTCCCAGATCTCCCCAGCCAGAAAAATCCAATAACAATGAGAATGCAAGAGGGAGCCCTCCTTCTCAGGAGAGAAGGCGCTGATGAAAACGGATGTCTCCTTGGGTGCGGGTGACGCAGGACAGGCAGTCAAAGGAGTCATCATGTCCGGGGGACGCAGCAACTGTGGTGACTGTGCAATCAATACAATCAGCCTCCATGTTTGCGTTGTAACTGAGCTCGTTCAAGCAAAGCTGTCTGCAGTAGGGCCTTTCCCCTGGAGAGGGCATGTGCGCATTGATTTCACCTGTCCTCAAACTGACCCTTTGCTCATTCTAATAGTAAAAAACACACCCCTGGGTGGAGATTTTAAGATGCTAATGAGGCCGGGCTGGGGAGCTCATGCCTGTAATCCCAGCACTTTGGGAGGCCAAGGCAGGCGGATCACCTGAGGTCAGGAGTTCGAGACCAACATGGAGAAACCCCCGTCTCTACTAAAAATACATTAGCCAGGTGTGGTGGTGCATGCCTGTAATCCCAGCTACTCAGGAGGCCGAGATAAGAGAATTGCTTAAACCTGGGAGGTGGAGGCTGCAGTGAGCCAAGACTGCGCCATTGCACTCCAGCCTGGGCAACAACAGTGAAACTCCATCTCAAAAAAAAAAAAAAAAAAGATGCTAATGAGACATGTGACGTTTGAACAAGCATGTACACCTCATGTGCACCCAGAGGACCCGCCATCACATGTTTCCTAGTAATCTCTCTTTCCACCCGCTTATGAATAATTGTGGAAGACTCCCTGAAAGAGGGTTTCTCCAGCAATGGTCAACGCTGCCTCACCCTTAGGAGCAGTCCCCCCAAATCCTCTCTCTCCCAGGATGCTGCACTGTCTTTTCTGCACCTAACTTTCAAAATCTTCTTTTTCCTTTGCAATAAATCGCTCTATGCTGCAGCTCTTTTGCTGTGTGTCTCATGTTTAAATTCTTTTTGTTTGTTTGTTTGTTTGTTTGTTTGAGAAAGGGTCTCACTCTGTCATCCAGGCTGGAGTGCAGTGGCATGATCTCGGCTCACCGCAACCTCTGCCTCCTGGGTTCAAGCGATTCTCTCGTCTCAGCCTCCTGAGTAGCTGGGATTACAGGTGCATGCCACCAGGCCTGGCTAATTTTTGTATCTTTAGTAGAGACAGGGTTTCACCATGTTGGCTAGGCTGGTCTCAAACTCCTGACCTCAGGTGATCCGCGTGCCTCGGCCTGCCAAAGTGCTGGGATTCCAGGCATGAGCCACTGTGCCCGGCCTAAATTCTTTAAACTAAGAAGTTAAGAACCAAGGTCTCACAACAGCCATCAATGGAGGGGTAGGGTGGTGTCCTGCGCAACGTGGACCTCCACTGCCCTTTTCTGGGATCTACAGGAAAAGTGAAAGGGATGTGGCTGTGATCCGAGGTGTGGAGTGCTGTGCCACCTACATCAGTATGAAGGATTGATGTAATTAGCTGAGAAAGTCAGCCTCGTTTTTCAAGAGTGGACCATATGCTATGCACGTTCGTTCACTCTCGTTGAACACCTATAGACACATACTTCACAGCGGGGGAGTCTGACACATGGAGAGGCTCCCTGAGGTGACCAGGGTCACAGGGCCTCCATGTGGCCGTGCCAGGAACTCTCTCCTGCCCCCTCTTCTGACCATCCCAGGGGGACTCAGGACCCACTGCCACACCCTGTCCCACCTGAACTGTGGGCACTGCCCAAGCCTGACGAGGTGCAGAACCCTGTCCTAGGTACAGTGGGGGATGTGAGGGGGATCCCAGCTCTCAGGCAGGTCAGGGCGGCCCTCCCATCCCCTGCCCCAGCGCCCTATCCCCAGGGAGGGAGCAGGGAGTCTGCTCGGAGTGGCGAGGGGAGTGCGGAGGGGTTGGAGCTTGTCCTCAGCCTCTCAGCCCTCAGTGTGTCAGCCTGTCTGCCTCCTGCCTGCAGAGGTGGCCCCAGACAAGGAGGCATGCCCCCTGCACGTGTCTGTACATACCTTCAGTGCTTGAAGGTCCACAGTCTTCCAGGAGCCCCCAGAAGTGGTGCCCTACCAGGGGAAAGCCAGCTTGAGTGGCACCGAGGAAGGTTCTCCAAGGCTGAACACCCCTGCCCCACCCCCCACCACGGTGCTGCACAGCACAGTACACCTGGTCAGCTCTGGGCAAAAGTCTCTCTCCTCCTTCCAACTGTGCCCAACGCAACAGCTGCTGGCGCCAGAGGCTGCCACGTGCCCCTTCACCACCTGTCTGGACAGTCAGGGCTCTCGGGACTGCCAGACTGGGGGCTGGGGGCTGGCAGCGGCCCCAGTGGAGACAGCCCGGAGCCCCTCCTGCCTGCCACCTCCCTAGAAATAGCTGCCTCCATATTAACCCGCTCTCCTGCCCCCTCCAACTCTCTCCCGCCCCTGAGTCAGCCTCCCAGGAGTGAGGGCTGAGGACAGCCCTGGGCTTGGGATCAGACAGACGGTGGAGGTTTTGTCACAGGACCGGGGCCTTGAGCAACAACTTAACCTCACTGCAAAGCAGGGGACCCAGGAACGCCCTCCTCCTCCCAGGCTCACGGGGTGGCGGGGGTCAAGCGAGGAGAGCGCCTGGCACCTTCGCCTGGGGCGGGAAGGCAGATTGTTGTGGGGTGGAGCGGTGGGGGGCGGGGAGGCAGCTGCCCATATGGTGAATCCTGGTCCTGCTCACCCAACTGGATGGTCCCTGCAGCCACAGGCAGAGGGAGATCCCAGCCAGCTCCGGCCAGGCCCAGCCCCGCCCACATAAGGGAGGCCCCAGTCTTGTCCCTCCCTGGGGTTGTACCTCCAAGTACCTCTCGTCAGCTGCAGCGCCCCTCGGCCCTAAGAGCGCTTGGCCCAGCGGAGGTGCCTTCACCTTCTTGCTTCCCAAGCAGTGGCCTGGCCGGAACCCCAGGCCTCCCCCGCCCCCTGGCCTCACTGCCAGCCCCATGTCGCCGCCCAGGATCTGGGCGGAGCGTACCGCCCACCGCCGCGGCTTCTTGGCCAGCTCAGTGGGGGCTTCTAGGCCAGCCCAGTGGGCAGCTCCCTCTGAGGGTGGCAGAGCAGGGCTGTAAACCCCATGCCCCATTACCCGTAGGCGACCTGGCAGTCAACCTCCCGCTCCAACCCTCATTTCCTCGTCTCTGAAACAGAGGCCTCAGGGTCGCTGCAGTGAACCCAGGCACCCTCGCCTGCTGGAGCCTGCCTGAGCTCCCCACGCCCAAAAGGAGCTATGCACAGGCAGGGTGGGCAGGAAAAGCGGGGTCAGCAGCAGCTTGGGCCAGGGGCCTGTCCATTGCAGGGAGGCTCCTTTGGTGAGGTCATCTCAGCACATGTCCCAGTTTGCTCACCCCCAGGGACAGGGCACTTGCTGCCTTCAGAGGCGGGTGAGAAGGCCTGGGTCAGCTTCCCAGGGACAGGGGCTCCTGTTCTGTCTGTGTCGTGCTCTCCTAAGCTCCCAGATCCCTCCCGTGTTTGGGGAGAGGCCCAGGAGCCACTGGCTCTTTTACTGCATGGTACGTAGGCCCCAGGGCAGGGATTCCAGCCTCCAGTGACTGTTGGGGACAGCAGTGCTCAGGGAGGGGGCCACACAGCAAGCTGGTGGGGGAGGCAGACTGGATGCTGCAGCCTGACTCTGAGCTGGGGCAAGTTACCCATTCCCAGGCAGAAGCGGACACCCAGAAGAGGGGTGCGGAGGAAATCCAGAAAGAAATCCAGAAAGAAGAAATCCAGAAAGAAATCCAGAAAGAATACACCTCTGGGTCAGGCACGGTGGCTCACGCCTGCAATCCCAGCACTTTGGGAGGCCGAGATGGGCGGATCACGAGGTCAGGAGATGGAGACCATTCTGGTTAACACGGTGAAACCCCGTCTCTACTAAAAAATACAAAAAACTAGCCGGGCGAGTTGGCGGGCGCCTGTAGTCCCAGCTACTCGGGAGGCTGAGGCAGGAGAATGGCGTGAACCCGGGAGGCGGAGCTTGCAGTGAGCTGAGATCCGGCCACTGCACTGCAGCCTGGGCGGCAGAGCGAGACTCCGTCTCAGAAAAAAAGAATACACCTCTGGATGCCCAAAGAATCAGAACAGGTGCTGATGTAAAGTAAGATCTCCTCCTCACACTGGATCAAAGACAGGGGTATTTCAATGGCAGTCTGTTAACACTGTAGTGATGCCAGCTGCCAATACCGGAAGTGATCATGTACTAATCCGCTGTAATTAATACCAATCAAATTGTTGTGTTATTCGCACCGAGGATGCCCGACTGTCTTGCTGCCAGCTTGTCTATCCTCTACATTTACTGAATGCCTAATGTATGCAAAGCACTGCTGGGAAACCAATAGTGACATCTAAGATCCAGCCCCTGCCCCCAAGGGGCTCAGGGTCCACAAAGCAGACAGATCCAGGGAGAGGCACGACACCACGAGGCTGGCTTCCTTCCAGCAGGGGAATCCAGGAGGACCTCTTAGAGGAGGGGGCCTGGGCTCTGGGCCTGACCACGTGCTGAACCATTCTCAGTCCCTGCCTCAAAGGCAAAGGGCCCACTGGCTTACGCCCCTGGCTGCCTAGTGGAAAGCCGGCCCCACCAGTTTGAGGCTTGCCTGGGGGTGGTGTGGGGTTCCTGGGGCAGAGGACCTCCTCTTCGGATGGTGTGGCTTGCCCAGCGGCCTGAGCTAGGGCTGTGCTCACCCAACAAGGTGACAAACGAGCTCAAGAGGGCAAGGAAGGAGCATGGCCTAAGTTCTCCCAGGAGCCCTGGAGGTGCAGGTGCATGGGAGAGAGACACAGCAGACACCACAGCCCCAGGGCAGTGGCCAGGTACCCCACACCTCTCCTGTCCCTGCACTCAAAGACAAGTGGCAGCTGTTGCAAAACTGTTACAAGCCAAGAGGGCAGCACAGTGACCCTGCACTTTGGACAAGGGGTGGTGGCGGGGGGCCGGCCCTGACCTGGTAGCTGTCTGTTAGCATCATAGGATTTTCATCCAGCAGGACCTGTTAGCACCCAGCTCAGGTCTGGGAGAGGTGGAAAAGCTGTCTCCCCCCGGGGACTAGTAGTCACAGCTCTGGAGGGGCCAGAGTCGGGACAAGGAGGCCAAGACAAGGTCCTGTATGATCTCGGGCTGGTCTCATCACCTCTCACTTTGCTGAGACTTAGTTTTCCCATCTTGGAACCAGAGGTTAGAAGCCCTGCCATGTCAGTTTCACAGAAGCCTTGTAAATTTCCCTGAGTAAATTTCCTTCAGTCTGGCTCTAGACCACACCAACAGAGGGGCTACCACCTCCAAGAAGTCACCTCCACCAGGGATAAAATCCACTTGATCATGGTGTACGATCTTTTTAATGTGCTGTTGAATTTGGTTTGCTAATATTTTGGTAAGGATTTTTGCATCTCTGTTCATCAAGGATATTGGCCCATAATTTTCTTTTCTTGTAATGTCCTTGTCTGGCTTTGGTATCAGGGTAATTCTGACTTCATGAAATGAGTTTGGAAGTGTTCCTTCCTCTTGAATTTTTTGAAAGAGTTTGAGAAGAATCAGCATTAATTCTTTCTTAAATGCTTGGCGGAATTCACCAGCAAAGGCATCAGATATCTTGGGCTATTATTTTTTGGGAGGCGTTTGATTACCGATTCAATCTCCTTACTCATTATTGGTCTGTTCAGATTTTCTAGTTTTTGTTTGTTTGTTTTGTTTTTTGTGTGTGGTTTTTTTGTTTTTTTGTTTTTTTTTTTGACGTGGAGTCTTGCTCCCATCACGCAGGTTGGATCTCAGCTCACTGCAATCTCCACCTCCCAAGTTCAAGCGATTCTCCTTCCTCAGCCTCCTGAGTATCTGGGATTACAGGTTGCACCACCATGCCTGGCCAATTTTTGTATTTTTAGTAGAGATGGGGTTTTGCCATGTTAGCCAGGCTGGTCTCCTCTTCTGGTGATCCACCCACCTTCGCCTCCCAAAGTGCTAGGATTACAGGCATGAGTCACCGTGCCCCATCCAATTTTCTAGTTTTTTTGTGAATCAGTCTTGGTTGGCTGTCTGCTTCCAGCAATTTATTCATTTCTAGGTTATCCAACTTGTTGGCGTAGTTGTCTATTATAATCTCGTATATTTCCTTGGTATCAGTTGTAATCTTTCCTCTTTCACTTATAATTTTATTATTTATTTGAGTTTTTTTTTTTTTAGTCTAGCCTAGGGTTTGTGGGTTTTGTTAACCTTTTCAAAAAAACTCAACTCTTAGCTTTGTTGATCCTGTCTCTTGTTCCTTTTTTTTTTTTTTTTTTTTTTTTTTTTTTTGGGTCGGATTCTCGCTTTGTCACCCAGGCTGGAGTGCAGTGGCCGGATCTCAGCTCACTGCAAGCTCCGCCTCCCGGGTTTACACCATTCTCCTGCCTCAGCCTCCCGAGTAGCTGGGACTACAGGCGCCCGCCACCTCGCCCGGCTAGTTTTTTGTATTTTTTAGTAGAGACGGGGTTTCACCGTGTTCGCCAGGATGGTCTCGATCTCCTGACCTCGTGATCCGCCCGTCTCGGCCTCCCAAAGTGCTGGGATTACAGGCTTGAGCCACCGCGCCCGACCCTGTCTCTTGTTTCTTAAGTCTGTATTTCATTTATTTCTGCTCTGATCTTTCTTTCTTTTCTTCTGCTAACTTTGGGCTTAATTTGTTCCTCATTTTATAGTTCCTTGAGGTGTGAAGTTAGGTTTTTTATTTCAGATCATTCTTAATGTAGGCATTTATTCCTCTAAACTTCCCATCTAGAATCACTTTTGCTGCATGCTATGAGGTTTGGTTGTTGTGTTTCCATTTTCAATTGCCTCAAGATATTATTTTATTTCCGTTTTGATTTCGTATTCCACTCATTAGTTGTTCAGGAGTGTGTTGTTAAATTTCCGCCTATGTGTAAAATTTCCACTTTTCCTCCCGTTATTGATTTCTAGTTTTGTACCATTGTGGTTGGAAACGATACTTGATATGATTTCAGTCTTCTTAAATGTGTTAAGACTTGTTTTGGGCCGGGCGCGGTGGCTCACGCCTGTAATCCCAGCACTTTGGGAGGCCGAGACGGGCGGATCACAAGGTCAGAAGGTCGAGACCATCCTGGCTAACACGGTGAAACCCCGTCTCTACTAAAAAGAATACAAAAAACTAGCCGGGCGAGGTGGTGGGCGCCTGTAGTCCCGGCTACTCGGGAGGCTGAGGCAGGAGAATGGCATCAACCCGGGCGGTGGAGCTCACAGTGAGCTGAGATCCGGCCACTGCACTCCAGCCTGGGCAGCAGAGCGAGACTCCATCTCAAAAAAAAAAAAAAAAAAAAAAGACTTGTTTTGTGAGCTAACATAGGATCTTTCCTGGAGAATGTTCCATGTGCACTTTGCAAGAATGTGTGTTCTGCTGCCATTGGATGGAATGTTCTGAATCTATCTGTTAGGACCATTTGGTCTGTAATGTTGCTCAAGTCTCCTGTTTTCTTATTGATTTTCCAGCTGGATAATCTGTCTACTGTTTAAAGTGTTGAAGTCCTCTACGATTATCGTAATCTATTTTCCCTTCAGTTATGTTAATATTTGCTTTACATAGTTGGGTGCTCCTATGTTGGGTATATATATATATGTATATATGCGTGTGTATATATATGTATATATGTGTATGTGTGTGTGTGTGTATATATATATATATTTTTTTTTTTTTGAGACAGAGTCTTGCTCTGTCACCCAAGCTGGAGTGTCGTGGCACGATCTCGGCTCACTGCAACCTCTGCCTCTCTGGTTCAAGTGATTCTTCTGTCTCAGCCTCCTGAGTAGCTGGGACTACAGGTGCGTGACACCACACCCAGCTCATTTTTGTATTTTTTTAGTAGAGACGGAGTTTCACCACGTTGGCCAGTCTGGTCTCAAGCTCCTGACCTCGTGATCCATCTGCCTCGACCTCCCAAAGTGCTGGGATTATAGGCATAAGCCACCGCGCCTGGCCTAGTATGTATATTTTTTGAATTGTTATATCCTCTTGATGAATTGATCCATTTATCATTATATGACAACTGTCTTTGTCTCTTGGGACAGTTTTGATTTAAAGTCTATTTTGTCTGATATAAGTTAGCCACTTATGTTCTCTTTTGCTTCCCATTTGGATAGAATAACACTTTTCAGCTTATCTATGTCCTTAAAGCTAAACCAAGTATCTTGTAAGCAGCATATAGTTGGATTTTGTTTTGTTTTGTTTTTTAATCCATTCAGCTGCTTAGTGGCTTCTGAGTAGATAATTTAATCCATTTAAAGTAATTATTAATAGGTAGGGACTTACTACTGCCATTTTGTTAATTGTTTTCTGATTGTTTTGTAGTCTCGGTCCTTTCTTCCTCTCTCACTGTCTTTGTGAGATTTTTCTTTTTTTGTAGTGGTATCTTTGATTCCCTTTTATCTTCTGTGGGTCTACTACAGTTATTTTTCTTTGTGGTTACCAGGAGGTTTATGTACGACATTTTATAACAGTTTATTTTAAGCTGATAACAACTAAACTTTAGCCACATACAAAAACTCTACACTTTAATTTCTCCTCTCCCACATTTTGTGTTATTGGGGTCATACTTTACACCTTTTATATATTGTGTATCCATTAACAAATTATTGCTATAATTATTTTAAAATTTTTTATCTTTTAATTTTATACTAGAGTTCAAAATAACTTTTGTGTCACCATTACAATATGCTATGCTTTGGATGTTTTTGTCTTCTACAAAATTCATATTAAAATTGAACCCCCAGTGCAACAGTATTGGGAAGTGTGTCCTCTGGGGTGCTTAGGCCATGATGACTCTGCCATTGTCAAAGGGCTTGATGGAAGAAGGTTGTCCCCTTTTGCTCTTCTACCCTCTGCCTCTGCCATGTGAGAATGTAGCAAGAAGGCCCTCACCAGACACCAGATGCTGATGCCTTGATCTTGGACTCCCCAGTTTCCAAAACTACGAGAAATACATTTTTGTTCTTTATAAATTACCCAGTCCGTGTCATCCTGTTACGGCAGTGCAAAATGGACTAAGACACAGTGGCAGAGTCCTCCCAATTTGACTATATTTTTGTCTATAGAGTTTTTATATTTTTGTGTCTTCATGTTGTTACTGTCCTTTCATTTCAACTTGAAAAACTCCCTTTAGCATTTCTTCTAAGGCAGTGATAATGAACTCCCACAGTTTTTGTTTATTTGGGAAAGCCTTTATCTCTCCTTCATCTCTGGACATCTTTCCCAAGGTTGACAGTTTTATCCTTTCAGCCCTGTGAATATATGATCCCACTGTCTCCTGGCCTGTGAGATTTCTTCTGAGAAATTCACTGATAATCTTCCAGGGGTTTCCTTGTATGTGATGAATTGCATTTCCCTTACTACTTTCAAAGTTATTTCTTTGTCTTTGACTTTTCAGAATTTCTCTTTTTTGAAGATTTCTTTTATGTTTAATTTCTGTGGGTACACAGTAAGTGTATATATTTATGGGGTACGTGAGCTGCTTTGATACAGTTATGCAATATGAAATAGGCACATGATGGAGAATGGGGTACAAATCCCCTCAAGTATTTATTCTTTGAGTTACCAACAATCTAATTACACTAAGTTATTTTAAAGTGTACAACTAAGTTAATTTGACTTCTACCTTTCCCATGTGGATGCCCTTTACATCTTTCTCTTGTCTGATTGTTCTAGCTATGACTTCTAGTACTATGTTGAATAACAGTGGTGACAGTGGCATCCTTGTCACATTCCAGATTTTAGAGGAAAGAGTTTCAGTTTTTCCCCATTCAGTATAATCCTAGCTGTGTGTCTTTTGTATATGGCTTTTATTATGTTGAGGTATGTTCCTTCTATCCCCAGTTTTTTTTTTTCTTTTTTCTTTTTTAATGGAGTCTTGCTCTGTCGCCCAGACTGGAGTGCAGTGGCACGATCTTGGCTCACTGCAACTCCACCTCCTGGGTTCACGCCATTCCCCTGCCTCAGCCTCCTGAGTAGCTGGGACTACAGGCGCCTGCCACCACACCTGGCTAATTTTTTGTATTTTCAGTAGAGACGGGGTTTCACCATGTAGCCAGGATGGTCTTGATCTCCTGACCTCATGATCCACCCACCTTGGCCTCCCAAAGTGCTGGGATTACAGGCATAAGCCACCGAGCCCGGCCCTTCTATCCCCAGTTTTTTTATTTTTTTTTTAATTATGAAGGGAGGTTGAATTTTATTAAATGCTTTTTCAGTAGCAGTTGAAATGATCATGTGGTTTGTATTCTTCATTCTGTTGATATGTATCACGTTGACTGATTTGCATGTGTTGAACCATTTGCATATGATGTATCCCACTTCGTCGTGATGAATGATCTTTCTAATGTATTGCTGAATTTGGTTTTAGTATTTTACTGAGGACTGTTATATCAATATTCATCAGAGATACTGGCCTGTAGTTTTCTTTTTATGACGTGTCTTTGTCTGGTTTCAGTATCAGGGTAATACTGGCCTCATAGAATGACTTTGAAAATATGCTCTTACTGAATTGGCCCCTTTATCATTATATAGTGACCTTCTTTGTCTCTTGTCTCTTATTACAGTTTTTGTCTTGAAATCTATTTTGTCTGATATAAGTCTAGCAACTCCTGCTCTTTGGTTTCCATGGAATATCTTTTTCCATCCATTTATTTTAAATCTATGTGTGTCTTTATAGGTGAAATATGTTTCTTGTAGGCAACAGATCAATGGTCTTGTTTGTTCATCCATTCAGCCAGTCTATGTCTTTCGTTTGGAGAGTTTAGTCCATTTACATTCAATGTTATTATTGATAAGTAAGGGCTTATTCCTGCCATTTTGATTTGTTTTCTGGTTGTTTTGTGGTCTTCTCCTTCTATCTTTCCTCCCTGTCTTCCTCTAGTGAAGGTGATTTTCTCTGGTGATATGATTTATTTCTTGCTTTTTACATTTTGTGTATCCATTGTATGTTTTTTGGTTTGAGGTTACCATGAGACTTGCAAATACTATCTTATAACCCATGATTTTAACCTGATAACAACTTAACACTATCTGCATAAACGAGCAAACAAAAAGAAAACTAATAAAAGCTCTGTGCCTTAACTTTGTCCCCATTTTTTTTTTAACTTTTTGTTGTTTCTATTTATATTTTATTATACTAAGCATGTCCTGAAAAGTTGTTGTAGTTATTCTTTTTGATGGGTTCATTGTTTCATCTTTCTACTTAGGATAAGAGTAGTTTACACACCACACAGTTAACAGTGTTATAATATTCTGTATTCTTCTGTGTACTTACTATCACCAGTGAGTTTTGTACCTTCCAGTGATCATTTATTGCTCATTAATGTCCTTTTCCTTCTGATCAAATTACCCCCTTTAGCATTTCTTGTAGGACAGGTCTGGTGTTGGTGAAATCCCTAAGCTTGTGTTTGTCTGGGAAAGTCTTTCTCCTTCATGTTTGAAGGATATTTTCACTGGATATACTATTCTAGGGTAAAAGGTTTTTTTTTTTTTTTCCTTTCACCACTTTAAATATGTCTCCTGGCCTTTAAGGTTTCTACTGAAAAGTCTGCTGCCAGACGTATTGGAGCCCCATTGTATGTTATTTGTTTCCTTTCTCTTGCAGCTTTTAGGATCTTTTCTTTATCCTTGACTTTTGGGAGTTTGATTATTAAATGCCTTGAGGTAGTTTTCTTTGGGTTAAATCTGCTTGGTGTTCTATAACCTTCTTGTACTTGGATATTGATCTCCTTCTCTAGGTTTGAGAAGTTCTCTATTATCCCTTTCAATAACTTTCTACCCCTGTATGTCTCTCTACCTCCTCTTTAAGGCTAATAACTCGTAGATTTGCCCCCTTTGAGGCTATTTTCTAGATCCTGTATGTGTGTTTCATTGCTTTTATTCTTTTTTGTCTCCTCTGATTGTGTATTTTCAAATAGCCTATCTTCGAGCTCACTAATGGTTTCTTCTGCTTGATCAATTCTGATGTTTAAGGACCCTGGTGCATTCTTCAGTATGCCGACTGCATTTTTCAGCTTCAGAATTTCTGCTTGATTCTTTTAAATTATTTCAGTATCTTTGTTAAATTTATCTGATATAATTCTGAATTCCTTCTCTGTGTTTATCTTGAGTTTCTTTAAGTCTCCTCAACACAGCTATTTTGAACTCTCTGTCTGAAAGGTCACATATCTCTGTTTTTCCAGAATTGGTTCCTGGTGCCTTATACTTAGTTCATTTGGTGAGATCATGTTTTCCTGGATGGGTTTGATGCTAGCAGATGTTTTTTGGCATCTGGGCATTGAAGAGTTAGGTATTTATTATAGTCTTCTTTGTCCGGGCTTATTTGTAGCCATCCTTCTTGGGAAGGCTTTCCGGATTTTGAAAAGACTTGAATGCATGATCTAAGCTGTATCTGCTTTAGGGGGCACCCCAAGCTTAGTAATTCTGTGGTTCTTGCAGACTCGTAGAGGTACTGCCTTGATGGTCTTGGAAAAGATCCAGAAGAATTCTCTGGATTATCAGGCAGAGACTCTTGTTCTCTTCCCTCTCTTTCTCCCAAACAACGAGAGCCTCTCTCTCTCTCTCTGTTCTGAGTCACCTAAAGCTGGGGATGGAGTGACAAAAGCACCCCTGTGACCACCACCACCATGACTGCACTGGGTCAGACCTGAAGCCAGTACAGCACTGGGTCTTGCCCAAGGCCTGCTATAAACTCCATGGCTATTGCCTATGTTCACTCAAGGCCCTGGAACTCTACAATCGGCAGGTGGCAAAGCCAGCTAGGCCTGTGTCTTTCCCTTCAGGGCTGCAAGGTCCCCTAGGCCTCAGGTGGGTCCAGAGGTACCATCTGGGAGTCAGGGACTAGCATTAAAAAAGTTTAGAAGTCTACTTGGTGTTCTATTGTGTTGTGGCTGAGCTGGCACTCAAACCACAAGAAGCAGTCCTTCCCAGTCTTCCCTCTCCTTTCCAAAGGCAGAAGAGCCTCACCCCATAGTCACCACCACCCCAGGCCGTGAGGACTACCAGCCAGTGTTCCCTTAAGACCCAAGGTCTCTTAAGTCAGCTCGTGGTGAATGCTACCTGGCCTGGGACTCACCGTTCAGGGCAATGGGCTCTCCTCTGGCCCAGGGCACATCCAGAAATGCTGTCCAAGAGTCAAGTCCTGGAATTGAGCACTCCCATAGCCCACTTGGTGCTCTACCCCACTGTGGCCACGCTGGTACCAGAAGCCAGCAAGTCTCAGAGGCTTGCCCAAGGCCCTCAACATAGTACCTGTGTATTACTCCTGGTTATTCAGGGCCCAAGGGCTCTTCAGTTAGCAGGTGATTGAGAATGCTTCCAGGACTGGGTCCTTTACTTCAAAGTAGCAGGTTCCCCTTCTGACCCAGGGTGTGTCTAGAAATATCATCTGGGAACTTGGCCTGGAACAGGGGCCTCGTGACTCTGACCCGTGCCCTATCCTGCTGTGGCTGAGCTGGGATCTAAGATGCAAGACAAAGTCCTCCCCACTCTTCCTTGTCCTCTCCTCAAGTGGAAGAAAGGGGTCTCTTTTAGACCCACAAGCTGCGCAGCGTAGGGTTAGGGGAGGGCTGATGCCAGAAGCCTCTTGGCTACCCCAGCTGGTGTCTCAGTATGTTGCATGCTCCTCTGCCCCTGCCCCACGAGTCCACTGTCTCTGGACCTAGTTCAGCACTGGGACTCACCTAAGAGTTGCAGTCCTTATGTTGAAGACCTAGATTACCTCTCAAGTGTACTTGCAGACACAAACCCCCGTGCCTCTTCAAATATTGCTTCTCATCCATTCTACTTTCTCATCCCTTTTACTTTCTTCTTCTGGAATTTGTCTAAATTATATGTACGTTAGAACGTCTCCTTCCATCTCCATCTTCATTAGTTTCATCTCTACATCGTCAGGGATGTCATGAGAACTATTTTCCAGTTCACTGATGCTTTCTTGTCTAATCTGAGGTTAAACCCATACATTGTGATATAAATATCTGTGGTACAAAAGGGCTGCTTGACCTAAGAGTTCACTGTGATGAACAGCGAGACACCAAGAGCCATTTTCCTTCTCTCAGAGACTGCTCCAAAATCCAGCTTCCCCCAGGACCAATAACTTCCTTCTTTTAGCAAAGGGAGGTACAAGTTCCCCTGCACTCCAAGATCCTGGGGGGCTGGGCAGCAGGTGTTTTTTGAAAACTCCCAGAAGCCACTGGAACTCAAGTCATTTCCGTGTTTCCTCCACCTGACAAGCCATTTTCTCATGCTTCCACTATAAGAAGGTAGTCATGGCGTGGGGGCGACAGCATCTTTCTCTGGAATGCAAATCCACTGTGTGTCTAGCAGTGGCATCGGCCTTCCCACGCGCCTTGTAAATGTCCCCCCAACTGCACCTCTTCCTTGGGTCACACCATATGATGTAGTGTCCATTCCAAATCCAATTTCCTGCCAGTTCCAACCCAGATTTTGCAGCACTTGAAGTTCTGCTTGATCTTTTCCCAACTGACTTGGTTATTTTCAGAGTTTCTTGCTCTTTACACATATTTTCAATCCTTTCTATTCTACGTTACACACAACTACTTTGTATTCTGCTTCTGTGGATCTGATTCTGCACCCCGTGGTTTTTGCTGCCTCTGGGCAATGCATCTTGTTTCCTTGTGTGATCTATGCTTTTTGACAGTTAATGTGTGTTTCTTAGAACATTACCCCTGGGGATTATTTGAGGCTGAAAGTGGATTTGCATTCCCTTTTTCCAGGCACCCAGGAGAGCCAAAATCCCTGTATTCTACTTTAAACTCTTAGCTCCAGCTTTTTCAGAACCAAAGGAAGTGTAATTTCAGGCTGGAACCTTCTTAGGTGTCAAATCAGAGTTGCACATCGTATTATTGGTGTGGTGCAAAGTACCACACACTCCATAGCTGGAACAACAATTTGTTGTCTCATAGTTCTGGAGGCCAGAAGTCCAAGATACAAGCGTCGGCCGGGTTGGTTCCTTCCGGAGGCTCTAGGGGAGAATCTGTTCCATGCCGCTCCCCTAGTGCCTGGTGGTTGCTGGCAATCTTTGATGTTCCTTAGCTTGTAGATATGTCACCCCAACCTCTGTCCCCATCTTCACATGGTGCTCTCTCTGTGTGCAGGTCTCTGTGTCCAACTTTCCCCTTTCTACAAGGACCCCAGTCATACTGGATTGGAGTCCACCCTAATGACCTCATTTTAAATTGATTACATCTGTAAAGACCCTAGTCCCAAAGAAGGTCACATTCACAGGTATTGAGAGTTAAGAGTTTCAAGATGGCGGGGGCACAATGCAATCTGTAACACGTACTCTCAGGTTAGTTCTGTTTCCACTGTCAAGGTACAAGAGAGAGAATTTCCTCTGCAATCCCTTGGTGGTGGTGGTGGTGGCAGCAGTGTGTGTATGCGGGTGGGTGTATTACTACTCTTCCTGACATTGGGGGTGAGGTCTGTTGGGGTCCCGGCTTTAAAGAGGGGCTTGCCTTGGGCAGGCCCTGGGTTTTGTCTCGCTCGCACGCTCAGCCAGGTGATAAAGATTGGCCCTTAAGCTCATTCAGTTGGGTAGACACCCATGAGGAGGAAGCCAGCCCGCCTGTCTGGATTCCTGCCTTTACGTCGGCATCTGTTTTTGTTTCTTTATCACCAGCTCATTGATGGAATTACAAATATGTTCCCAGTGTTTTTGTTGTCTTATCAGAAGGGTTGATCAGGATATGTACCCTACTGCAGAAGACAGAGTAATGGTCCCCCCTCCCCACCAAAGATATCCATGTTCCAGACTATGTCACAGTCTGGAACCTGTCAATATGTTACCTTTCATGGCAAAAGAGACTTTGCAGGTGTGACTCAGGGAGATTGTCCTGGATAATCTGGGTGGGTGAATCTAATCATCTAAGTCCTGAAAAGTGGAGACCCCTTCCCAGCTGTAACCAGAGGGAGACAGACGTGACTTTGGCAGAGGGGTCTGAGAGATGCCACTATGCTGCCTTTGAAGATGGAGCAGGGGGCCATGATTCAACAGATGCAGCAGTTTCTAGAAGCTGCAAAAGGGAAGGAAATGGTTTCCCCCTGGAGCCTCCAGGAAGGAACATAACTCTGCAGACACCTCCATTTTAGTCCAGCGACATCTAGGCTGGGCTTCTATGACCTACAGAACCATACAGCGATAGCAAAATAAATGCACTCACACACTGCTGGAAGCAGAAGGCAAGCCTCTGGAGACAGCATGCATTGCTCCTTCCGTGTGCGGAAACTGTATCATCATTAATTTTTTTATCTTCCTCACCCTTCCTTTCGCTTGTCTTCATCCAACTTTCATTCATTATCTTTCTTGATGTTTGTATTTGTGCTGTGAAGTCTACTTACGCCTCCATCACTTGATTTTCCAGGTAAAAGTCAAGAAATATCATTGAAGCCCGACAAACCGAGGAAAAGTGCCCCTGTCCTCCCTCACCCGCTCCTATGTCCCTTCCCCACTGTTTTTCTCTCTTTTTGTCTCATTTTCCTCTAATTTAGTCTTGAGGCCTCTCTCTGGAGAGGTCATATCCATGTCATCCACCATCCAGAAGAGGCTGGACCCACAGGAGAGTGAGGCTGGGGCGTGTGGCTCAGGTGGACACAGAGGAGGCAGTGGCACAGGACACATGCAATCAAAGCAGCGTGCTCCTTCCAGATCCAGAGAGAAAGGGCTGTGCCTCTCCGGGCTGATGACGGGGGATGGTCCAGGACACCCACACTCCCACCGGTGAGGAGCGGGGGTGGAGAGGGAGAGAGGGAGAGAGGGAGGGGGAGAGAGAAAGACCAACCCATGACCAAAGCCTTTATTGGGGTCCAGGGTGTTACCCAAGCAGCTTGCCCACAAGGGTTCTAATTGGTGGGATACGACAGGCAGCCTCAAGGTCTGTGGTCGCCGACTGTGACTGAGAGGCCATCACTGTGGCCTATTTGCACGGCCACACAGGGGGTGCCTCGGTCCGGCAGATTGTTCTGGCTGTCCCACAGCCAGAGGAGGCGGTGGCACAAGACAGATGTCTGGATAGAGACACTGAGGAACTGGGGGAGTGCTGCAGGTGCAGAACTATCAACTGTGTCCAGGCACAGTGGCTCACGCCTGTAACACCAACACTTTGGCAGGCCGAGGCAGGTGGATCACTTGAGGTCAGGAGTTCGAGACCAGCCTGGCCAACATGGCAAAACCCCGTATCTACTAAAAATACAAAAATTAGCTGGGTGTGGTGGCGGACGTCTGTAATCCCAGCCACTTGGGAGGCTGAGGCAGGAGAATCGCTTAACCCAGGAGGCGGAGGTTACATTAAGCCAAGATCGTGCCACTGCACTCCAGCCTGGGCAACAGAGTGAGACTCCGTGTCAAAAACAGAAACAAAAACAACAATAAAAAACCTGTCAACTGTGTCGAGGGTGACCGAGCTCTGCTTCTGTTGTGAGAGAGTTAAACTTACACTCAAAATGGACATCAAAGCAACATACAGGTGTAAGAACTCACTGTACTTCTTTTTTTTTTTTTTTTGAGACAGAGTCTCGCTCTGTCACCCAGGCTGGTGTGCAGTGGCCGGATCTCAGCTCACTGCAAGCTCCACCTCCGGGGTTTACGCCATTCTCCTGCCTCAGCCTCCCGAGTAGCTGGGACTACAGGCGCCCGCCACCTCGCCCGGCTAGTTTTTTGCATTTTTAGTAGAGACGGGGTTTCACCGTGTTAGCCAGGATGGTCTCGATCTCCTGACCTCGTGATCCGGTCGTCTCGGCCTCCCAAAGTGCTGGGATTACAGGCTTGAGCCACCGCGCCCGGCCCACTGTACCTCTTTACATTAGTGATTGCTTTCTGCAGGGCTTATCCTAGTTGCCTAGCAGCACCACCTCTTCCACCGTGTTTAAGACTTGTTTCTGTGCTTTCTCCAATTTCTTTCTTTCAAGTCTGGTATTGAAGACATGGAATGCTCAAATACACAGAGGAGGCTGCACAGGCCCGTTCAAGAACCCTTAGAGCATCCAGAAGTAATTCACCTGCTGTGAACCGGCTTTTCTTTTCCTCCTTTTCTTTTGACTTTTTTCTCCTTTTCTATTTGAAGTGTTTTATTTTCACAAGAGTCTTGCAGGGTAGAAGTAATCTAAATACCTATGTGTCTGGAAAACATAATCTTTTTTTATAAAAATAAATGTTCTGTATACTTTATTAAAGGCTAATTTCCAAAATTTTAAAATCTTCAGGTTATACTTCTTAAGCTATTCCAAGCTGTCTGTTTTTGAGGTTTTGGAGTGCTACTATAAGTTTGGAAAACTACTATGATGGCTGGGGGTGGCGGCTCACGCCTGTAATCCCAACACTTTTGGAGGCCAAGGCGTGCAGATCACGAGGTTAGGAGTTCAAGACCAGCCTGGCCAAGATGGTGAAACCCCGTCTCTACTAAAAATACAAAAATTAGCCAGGCGTGGTGGCGGGTGCCTGTAATCCCAGCTACTTGGGAGGCTGAGGGAGGAGAATCACTTGAACCCGGGAGGCGGAAGCTGCAGTGAACTGAGATCGCGCCACTGCACTCTGGCCTGGGTGACACAGCGAGACTCCGTCTCAAAGAAAAAAAAGGAAACTATTATGACATACACTTTTCTAATCATTGTACATTTCCCAGACTAGATAAAAATGTCTGACAAAGTCCTCACTTTTAAGGAAATGCAAAAAACTTAGAAATCTCTTTTGTTTGATTTAAAAAAAAAAAAAAAAAAAAAAAGGACTTGTTTCCAGAGATTCCGGTTCCACACTCTGCCCTAGTCCTTGGGCAGCTTCCCAGTCATCCAGCCGGAGTTTGCCCCCGGTCATTGTTCTAACAAGTTCTCCCCTGAGCAACAGCCCGAGCCTTTTTTCTTTGAGATGGAGTCACTCTGTCACCCAGGCTGGAGTACAGTGGCGTACTCTCAGTTCACTACAACCTCTGCCTCCTGGGTTCAAGCGATTCTCCCGCCTCAGCCTTGGAGTAGCTGGGATTACAGGTGCCCACCACCACACCTGGCTAATTTTTGTATTTTTAATAGAGAAGGGGTTTCGCCATATTGGTCAGGCTGGTCTCGAACTCCTGACCTCAACTGATTCACCTGCCTCGTGCTGGGATTACAGGCATGAGCCAACCCGCCAGGCAGCCCCTGAGTCTTTACATGCGGCAGTGCCTTACTTGCTGCCTGACAAGTAAGCAACTATTTGAGCATCAAACCCTTGGGTCTCTCTTGCCATGAAGACCTCGTGCGAATCGTTCATTCCTTTTAGCGTTGAATGTTAACTGGGGTAATGTCGAGTGTTACTGGGGTAATGTCTAAAGCAAACCTGATTGGATTTTTGTGGTTTTTTTCTCTTAGGAGACTTGTCCTTTCTGCTTGGATGCCCAGCAGATTACTTTTTATCTTTGAACTCCAAGGTTAACCATTCTTGGTTCATTTGGCGTGGGGTATGGTGTGCCTTTTTATTCTGTTTCTGTCAACTTTAAAAAATGTTTTAAAACATTTATCCTGCTCCATACTTTTGGCTTTGTTCTGCAGACACTCCCAGCTATCCACGTGTGTCAGTCGCCTCTGCACGACGAGGGTTCTCTGAGAGTTTACCTTTATGCAGGGGGTCCGGTGCTGGCGTCTGGCCTCGGGGGATCTGCAACTGTGGCTCCCAATGCCAGGAGAGTGTTGGAAGCGGTCCCAGGCCCAGAGGGGCCAAGACCCTGGAGACTGCCCTGGGGTTAGCTCCCAGTATCTCCTCGGGCTTCGAGTTCTCTTTCTCTCTGGAATGAGCCCTTCTTTCCAGCTCAGATACGCCTTATGCATGTTTTTTTTTCAAGGATTTCTGTGTTGGCAGTGGAGGGAGAGAGGCCTCCATGTCAGCTCAGCCTAATATGTCACTAGAACCTGGCTGGGACCTTGTTGGTCTTGTTCAATGTTGAATCTCAGGTAAGGAATCAATAAAAATTGACTGGATAAATGAGAGAATTTAGCACAAAATTCATTTTTTTGCAACACTTAATAGATAAAAGAAAACACTTAGGCTGGGTGTGACGGCTCACACCCATAATCTTGGCTTTTTGGGAGGCCGAGGTGAGAAAATCATTTGAGGCCAGGAGTTCAAGACCAGGCTGGGCAAAGTAGCAAGACCCCATCTCTACAAAAAATAAAAGTTAGCTGGGCAGGGTGGCACGTGCCTGTAGTCTCAACTACTTGGGAGGCTGAGGCGGGAGGATTGCTTGAGTCCAGGACTGTGAGGCTGCAGTGAGCTAGGACTGGGCCACTGCACTCCAGCCTGGGTGACAGAGTGAGACCCTATCTCTTAAAAAAAAGAAAGAAAAGAAAACAGCCAAAGTGGGTCAAGTAGGAATTGTATGAGTCCTGTAGAAAACTGCAACACATTCAGGGAAAGAGGGGGAGAGGGACAAGTACTGGGAGAGAGAAAAGGAGCAGAAAAAAAAAAAAAACAATCCAGAGCTTCCTCAATTCTGCCCCCACCCCTCCCCACTCCCCACATATCAGCTTCCCGGGGCCATGGCTTTTCCATTTGGTTTCCTCCCGGGCATCAAAAAGGCACAGAGTCCTCGCTAGGACTGTGGAGTGAGTGGAAGTGAATCTTACTGCAAAGCCGTCATGCAGAACCTGCTGCAAATGTGACTCTGAGAAGGACTCTGAAGAGGTGAGGTGACACGAGGTCCTGAGGGTGGCCCCTAATCCAAGAGGATGGGGTCCCCAAGCGAGGGGAGGGACAGAACAAGGGGAGGAATGGAGCAGAGGCCTCAGGAGGGACCAATGAACAAGGGGAGGAATGGAGCGAGGGGAGGGACAGAACAAGGGGAGGAATGGAGCTTTCAGGGGAGGGAGCTGGAGTCTGAGGGCCTGAGGGACGGAGGGCAGGGCAGACTGAGCCGAGGGAGGGCAGGGACGGAGGGAGGGGAGGGATGTGCTCGCCCAGAGCCCCCATGCCTGGTAGAAGAAAACACTCAGTAAACGGGAACTATTTTATTTTCTCTCAGAATGCAAGGTCCCATCCCCTGACTCAGCCTTCTGATCACCAGCCTGGGACACCCGCTGCACGGTCAGCTGTCCAGGGGCCGCCCTGCACCCACACCTGCCTGCCACCCCCAGGGGGCCAGAAGCAGCAGGGAGGGCTGCGTGAGGAGGGTGGGGCTGGCTCAGGCAAGGGGTCCCTCCTGGGGACTCGGCTGTCATACCAGTGAATGGGGGCAAGGCCAGGACAGATGGGCATGGTCCAGCCTGCACGTCTGGGACAAGAAGGCTCAGCCCAAGGGAGAGGTTCCCGGCGTTGGAAGTTCCTGGAGAAGGGGGCATTTTCGCCCTGCCCGTCGGGTCTGCCTCCCAGCAGCCTCAGCGGGGGTGAAGGCTGGCCAGGGTCCGGTCTGCAGGAAGGGTGGGAGACCCAGGGGCTGGCCTGAGAAGCAGAAAGTCATTGCTTAGGAGCTGGGTGCTGCCCAAACAGAAACGTGGACTCTGGCATCAGACCGAGCTGCGCAGGGGTCACGTGTGGCCTTGGACGAGTCACTTCACGTATCGCAGCCTCAGTTTCCACCTCTAGAAAATGGGCTGTTTCCTGACCGGGCACTGGCCAGAGCTGTAAGGGGATTTCTGTTCTCTCTCATGGTCCTGTGGCAGGAGCTCCAGCAGCCACTGTGGACCATGAGGCGGCCACAAGGAGGGAAGGGCATGCTGAGGACGGGAGATCAGGGAGGAGGAGCCTCTGAGGATGGAAAATCAGGGAGGAGCCTCTGAGGATGGCGGATCAGGAAGAAGGAGCCTGTGAGGACGAGGGATCAGGGAGGAGCCTCTGAGGATGGGGGATCAGGGAGGAGCCTCTGAGGACGGGGAATCAGGAAGGGGGAGCCTCTGAGGACGGGGGATCAGGGAGGAGCCGCTGAGGACGGGGGATCAGGAAGGAGGAGCCTCTGAGAACAGGGAATCAGGAAGGAGGATCCCCCTGAGGCCGGGGGATCAGGGAGGGGGGAGCCAGGGTTCCTGCTGGCTCAGGGACCAGGGCAAGGCAAAGGAGCCTAGTGCTGCTGCCTCTGGACAGTCCTCCATGAGGGGAAGGAGAAATAAATCTCTCGTTTTCTATTTTGGTTTTCTCCATCATACACCACAGAACCCACCAAAACGGAGAGGTTTTTTTTCTTTTTCTTTTTTTTTTTTTTACATTCAGGGTCTTGCTCTGTTGCCCAGGCTGGAGTGCAGTGGTGCAATCACAACTCACTGCAGCTTCCACCTCCTGGGCTCAAGTGGTTCTCCCACCTCACCCTCTCGAGAAGCTGGGACCAGAGATGTGCACCACCATGCCCAACTATTAAAAAAGAAGTGTTGTAGAGACAGTGTCTCGCTATGTTGCCCTGGCTAGTCTCAATTCCCTGGGCTCAAGCCATCTTCCCACCTCAGCTTCCCACCTCAGTCTCCCACCTCAGCCTACCAAAGTGCTAGAATGACAAATGTGTGCCACTGCACTGAGGCTATTTTTATCTTCAATATACGTGTAAAGAAACAGGGACTCAGGAGGTACCCAACTGATGGGGCAGGAATTACAGTCCTGTTTGTATGCCCGATGCCACCTGGAGAATTCCAGGGCACCGCATGGGAAACCCGTGGTGCTGTGCCAGCCAGGAGGTGGCCGTGGCACCATTACCTCCTTCTCTCTCAGACCCTGCTGAGGTTGGGCCATGCTGAGATCCAAGCAACCCAGTCAGACAGACCCTGCTGGACTTAGGTGGAGGAATCCAGCCATTCCCTCCATCCCTGGCACGAAAGGCTGACCACTCTTGCAGAAAAGAACTCAGGTTTATTTGCAAGTAAAAACCATGGTCCGAAAAAAACCCATTGGCAAATGTACAGTTTGTGTCCATTTGGGGTTGCCGCCAGCTCGGGGGGAGGGGGGCCCAGATCCCTCACCCACATGCATCGGGCTCCCACATGTTCACAGCTAATCTCAGGCCCCTGCAGTTTAGCCCCCCGCAGAGGACACCCCGTCTCCTGCTGAAAACCATCAGACATCCCGGCTGCTCCCAGCCCTCCAACCCTCCTGCCTTAGTGCAGTGCAAAAACCAAACCAAACCAAATACAAATCTCAAAACACACACACACAAAACAAACAAATTCACAAAAAGTCAGGGCTCTAAATTATTTTTTCTCAGTGTCCTTTGTGATCATGATGACTTATTCGTCAACAAACTAAAATATACATCATTTTCTTGCTATTATAAAATCTCTTATTATTCACAGATATATAACGGGAGATTTGGATGAAATAATTACAAACTTTTTTCCCCTTAAAAAACAAACAAGCCAAAAAAACACAACACAACAAAAACCCCAAAACCAAAAGACAAGACCTTTCTGATGACAGTAAACACAGGGGCTGCCGGCTTCCTCCCCTCCATCCTCGGCACCTGCTGGACTGTGGGGCACAAAGTGCTGGGTGTACCCCGACACGCAGGCCCCAGGGTGCTCTCTCCCAGGCCGACTCTTCGCTTCCCCTGCCCTGCCTCCACCTCCCCTCATTTCCCAAGCCTTTGTGGAGGGCCACTCTCTCCTCCTGCCGCTCCCCATCCCCGTGACTCCTCCCACCTCTTCCCTACGCTCCAGAGGCATACGGCTCAGAGGCCACAAGGCCAAACTCAGAAGGAGCCCCCAGGTCCCCAGCGCCACCCACAGCAGAGATCAGCCTCCCCCACACCCAACCTGGGCCAGGCACCTCCCACAGGCTGTGCAGCTGGCCAGAGGGATAAGGGGCTATAGGAAGCCCAGGTCTCAACAGAGGCTTTGGCAAGCAGCTGGGAGGGAGACACGGCTGCCAGGTCCCATGCAACATCAGGGTAGAGAAACCAGGGTCTGGCTAACCCAGCCGGAGGTCAAAGGCCAGGAGTCGTGGCTGGGGGAGGTAATGGGGTAGAGCCACCCCCAAGAGCACTTACTTTGAGTTGCCCAAGGCCCAGTTTGAAGGCTGCAGGGACCCTTGGAAGGAAGCCCTGCCAGGGGCTGGAACCAACCTCTCATGCCAAAGCTGGGCAGACCCTCAGGGACCACCCTGCAGGAGAGCAGAGGGGCCTCCTGGAGAAGGACCTGGCAGGGATCTAGAGAGGGGAAATCCCTGTTTTCTTCCCTGCCCCTTTCAGGGTTTTTACAAAAGATGTGCTGACCTGGCAGCAGGGCCACAGCCAGGCAGACACCTTCCCAGGACTCCAGAAAGGGCCCCTCAGAGAGAGGGCAGGAAACAGTACCACTGACCAGGGAGCAGGGTTGGAATTTCACCATCCCAAAGGCCCCTCCCAAGAGAGGGGCCTGCCCTATGGGGTCTGGGTGTGCCCCTGGCATGGAGGGGAGTGGGGGAGTCAGGGAAGTCTGGGGAGCCAGAGTGGCTGCAGAGGGCCACTGCAGTGCTCTCCTCCTGCGCCCTAGCACAGTGGGGCAAGTGAGCCCACAGTGAACAGCCTGGCTCTGGTCCCATCTGCCTCCCGAGGCCTGACACCTCCCCCTGAGAGCAGCAGGAAAAGACAGGCAAGGCTGAGTCCAGGGGCTAAGCAGAGGGGCTAGGGGCAGGTCCCCTCTGCTGTCCCTAGCCCTTCCTGGGACAGCATTTGCTGTTCAAACCTAGGCTCCTGACCGCCATCTCAGTTGGACGGGGACAGGCAATGGGCTTCTGGCCTCGGCTGCTACCCAGACCCTGGCTTGCAGTGCTGCTGGTGCCCCCTCCTCTGTGCTCTGGGTGGGGCGAGCCCAGGTTTCCTCTATGTACAATAGCATACCCAGTGATGGGTCGCCGAGGGCAGGCTGACAGTGAAACGGTTCGAGTTTAGGATTCTCAACACCCTCCCCATCCCTGTGGGTGGTGGAAGACTGGGAGGTTGGTATTTCCCCTCTGAGTCACAGAGGAGCTAGAGACAGACTTCAGGGCTGGAGTGACTCTCCCAAGAAAATCTGTGCGTCTTGTCCACGTTCCTGCCGTCACTGGATGCCCTCCTCTTCTACGTACGTTGAAGGAAACCAGCCAATCTGAAAAAGATGGCAGGATCGTGTCTGTGTGTGTGTGTGTGTGTGTGTAAGCAGGTGTGTGCATGTCTGTGTTGGGGTAGGGGCAAGTAGAGACTCAAGAAGATGGGGGGGTCCTTCGGAAGTCCACAGTTCTCAGCAAGGCCTGCAATTCAGAAGGACCTGGTGGAACCATTGCCCAGGAATAAAAGTAACCCAGAAAAACACCACCCTTGGCCAATTTAAGATGTTCTGCCCACCCTCAACCTGCCAGTCAGAAAAAAAATAAATTCTCCAGAGGAAAAGAACATCACCCAGAACAGCTACAGTTTTTTTCTTAATACACAAGCTTGGCATTCAGTCAGAACAAAATGACAAAAACCAATAGAAAAAGCAGGCAGTAGAAATTAACCCACAGGTATTGAGGTCATCTGTCAGGGGAGATAAATAACTCCAATTTGTATGTTTAAGAAAACGGATGAAAAGGCAGACAATTTTACCAGAGAACCTAAATCAGAAATCAAATAGAAATCCTAGAACTGAAAAATATAATGAATGAAATGAAGAATCCAATAGAGGGATTTAGACAAAGCAGAAGAGAAGATGCATAAACTGTAAGACAGGTCACTAGAAAGTGACTAGATAGAAAACCAGAGAGAAAAAAGGACGAAAAACACAAAATTGTGGGAATAATATGAGGCCATGGAAAAAGTTCTAACATCCATGTGAATGAAGTCCGACAAGGAGAAAAGAGAGAAAATGGAACAGATATGCTGTCTGCAGATATTATTCTGGCTGAGAAATTTCCAAAAGTGATGGACATCAAGCCACAGGTTCAAAAAAATCTCTGCAAATCCTAAGCAGAATAAAGAAAGAAAAATCACACCTAGGCACATTATAGTAAAACGAACCTAAAACTTCAAAATGAACTTCAAAATGAACTTAACATGAACTCAAAACTTCAAATGAACTTCAAAAATGAACTCAAACCAACTCACAGAAAGGAACTAGGTCTCCTTGGAAAAATGACTGATTCCTGGGGGAGAATGAATAAGTACAAGAGAAAAGAAAGTTTTCCTTACAGTAGAATGCCAACTAATATCTATAGATAGTCAAAAAAAAATCACTATTTTTTCAGCCATAATAGAAATAATAGAACAGATAAAATTCATCAAGGGAAGATAAAACTAATACGTGAAAGTTTGAAGAGGAACAGGACATTTACCTAACTTCAAAGTATTACCCTACAAATTTCTTGCTAATGACAGGCAACAGTTAACTTCACAGTAGAAGAACATAGCAAATATAATCTTAAACACATGATCAAAGTTAATGTCACAAATAATGAGACAAACTGGTATAATTCATCTCCTAACAGGACACTACGGCACTGAGAAAGTGCCAATGTCCCCATTGTGGTGTTCCCAATGCAACCTCAGTCTAATCATGAAGAAACATCAAAGTCAAATTGAGAGATATACTATAAAAATAGTTGGCTGAAACTCTTCAAAAACGTACAAGTCATGTAAGGCAGAGAAAGGCAGAGGAATATTCTAGATTAAAGAGAGTTAAGGATCACAGCAGTTCATGATCCCGGATTGGATCCAGGACCAGGAGAAAAGAGCTAGAGAAGACATGATTGGGATGACTGGTAAGATTTGAATAGGGACAGTGGCTTAGATAATTGTATTATATCAAAGGGGAATGTCCTTGGTCTTAGGAAATACTTAGGGGTAAGGAAATATGATTTCTGCAATTTACTCTCAAATGAGTTAGAGAGAAATAGACAAACACACACACACACACACACACACACAGTGCAAATGGTAACGCAAACGGGGCAAAACATTCACAATTGGTAAATCTGGGCAGGTTACTCCCACTTTTAAGATGAAATTTTGAAATTTTATGTTTGAAATTTTGTTTCAAAATTATAAGTTGCAAACATTTTACAATGTGAATATTTAAAAAGAAAGTGAAATAAGGATGTTTTTAGATTCAACAAAAACTGAGACTTCATTAATAGCAGATAAACTTTAAAAAAATATGAAAGAGAGGGGATGTCAGCCAGCAGAGAAATGGTCTTGGGTGGAAATACAATAATGCAGGAGGAAATGGAGAGCCTTTGGAAAGGTAAACACAGGGTAAATCTAAATGAGCACAACTGCCTAAAACAAAAACAATGTCTTCTAAGGTTTGAATATATATAGAATTAAGATACATGATGACACTTGCATAAAAGTTGGAAGGAAAATGGATACAATCAAAAGTTGCAAGGTCCTTCCTTGCATTGCCTGGGAAATAGTAAAAAAGTACTCATTTAAGGGAATCTCTGGTGTAAGGTTACCACTTAAGAAAAAAAGTGTGTAACTAACAAACCAATGTAGGGCAGGGGAAGTAGAATTAAAAATATATTAATTCAAAAGTAGGCAAGAGAGAAGAAAAGAGGAGTAGATGTGACAAATAGAAAATAAAGTCAGATTACTTATTTAAACCCAAATAGCTCAGGAATTACATTAAATGTAAATGGACTACATATGCCTATTAAAAGTCAAAGACTGTCAGATCAGACTGGCTTCCCCAACTATTTATAAGAGACCCATTTTAAATATAAGGAAAAAGACAAGTTTAAGTAGTATGAGAGAAAATAATATGCCACACAAAGCACTAATCCCAAGAAAGCTGGTGTCACTACAACAGCAGATAAAGGAGATTACAGCAAGAATAAATGCCAGAGAAAAGAAGAGATGTTTCATAATGATAACAGGGTCAAATTGACAGGAATTACCCAGTAATACTCAAACTAGTTGTTCTAAAACTTAATGCTGTATAGAAAATACCTGGATCTGGGAAAGGGCCCAGGTAAGTGCTTATTATATTACAGCTCCAGACACTTTTAATGCCAATCACACAAGGACCACTTTGAAAACAAGTGGTCCCAGCCCTCTAGGTGGGCTACCTACGCCTCAGTAGCCTTGACACTTCTGCAAGGCAGTTGGGTAAAAACTGGATCAGACTTGAGGGCCTCCAAGGGGCAGCCTGCCTGATAGGTGAAGGCAGAGCGGCTCCTGCCCCTGGACAATGGAAGTGTCAGCACTGGGAGTCAAGGTTAACTGGCCCTCTGCAGCCCCATGCACTTGCCCTGTGCACCTGCAGCTCAAAGAGGAAGCTGGGCATTTTCTAATTGGTGGCACACGGAGCTCTGGTGCTTGGATGGATACGTACTGAGAGACATGGGCCAAAGCTAGAGGTAGAGATGGGGTGTTGGGATGAAGAGGCCATGGACTTATGCAGAATCTTAGGGTGCCCAGGGCACTCTTAAGCCCACCTGGCACTTGGGAGAGTGTGAAGGGATGGAGGTGGGTAGGGACACAGTGTGTCCCTACTGCCTCATCAGGGCATAGATGGGGCCTTAGAGAATGGCAGGAGGAACCCAGAAAGGACACCATGTCCTCCTCAGTCCTGTGACCTCCCTTCCTGCAAACAGAGCTTGGGGACTTACAAGTAATTTGAAGAGTGCAGCTGTGAGGGCAGCCCAGAATAAAAATGGAACAGGGTGGAGGGTCCTAGGAGCTTGGATCCAGATCAGACCTCTGTAGCCAATTCCTGGGCTATGAGACCTTGGGTTCGTGGTAAACATCTGGAGCCTCAGTTTCCCCCTGTGAACGCCAGCCTTCTGGGCTGCTGTGAGGATGAAGGAGATTGCAGAGGGTGCCTGGGACAGGGCCAGGGGTGTGGACATAGCTGTGGTGCTAGTCTGCCTGAGTCTGACCAGGTGGGGGCTGCAGCGAGGCCAGCCCCGCGCCCTCAGGGTAGGGCAACTCACCCGTCCATTGGTCTCGCCCTTCCACCAGCCCTGGTCCCCGCCGATGCGGCTGTAGATCCTCACCACGTCACCCTCCCGCAGCGAAAGCTCTCTCATGTCTCGGGCAGCAAAGTTGTACCTGGCCACAGCCGTGCCGATGACACGGGGCGTGAACACTGTTGAGGGAGATGGGCAGCATCACACAGCAGCAGTAGGGGCCCAACCAGGGATCGAGGAGGCCCTTGGGCCAAGCTGGGTCTCTTCCCTGGGCCTAGAACCTTGCTCTGTACCCAGAGAGGAAGAATGTCAAGCATCCAGGCTCTGGAGGGACACATTGGCCTCCAATCCCAAGCCCTCTTGCCCCCTGGGTCTGGGGACACAGCACATCCAAATCCCTGCAATGAGGATGCTCTTAGGGACACGAGCAGGTGCCCAGGCTTTGACCATCATCATTCCAGCGGTCCCCCAATTCCAGAGCCCAAATCCAACCAGCAACCCAGTGGAACCAGCTTGGCCCAGACGCAGAATCCTGATAGACAGGTGTCAATGACCATGGCTGAGGGCGAAACACACACAGCTGCTGGGAAGGGACTTTGACTCTGGCAGCTGAAAGCCATGAGGTCAGGGCTGACTAAAACCCCCTCCTCCCTGCACCCAAGTCCCACAGCTCCTCCTCTTGGCCACCTGTTTTGTTACCAGAGGCAAAGCTCTTGATGAACAAGGAGGAATGACAGTGGCCGGGGCTGGGTAAGTGGCCATCAGGGTGGGCGTGTCCACAGGGGGTGGGTGGTGACAAGGGTGGGACCAAGCCTGACGTGTCCTCAGGTGCCTGCAGCAGCCTCTGCCCAGGCTCCCCAGCCCCTTCCTCCCCGCCACCCTGCGCCAGACTGCGGACAACTGTGGCCACGTCAGGCAGGGCTGTGGGGCCAGCGAGCAGCTCCGTGCTGGGTCTCCCAAGGCAGCTGCCACAGGCCCGGTCCCCCCACGCCCTGGGGAGCAGCGGTACCTGACCAGAAGGGAGCGGAGGGGCCCTGAGAAGCAAAGCTGAGGCCCTGAGGACCGAGAAAAGAAAAGTTGTAGGAAGCACAGGAAGCTGCAAAGAGGCGAGAGAGAACGTGAGGCGGGCAGCAGGGCATCCATGCACAGTCACGGTGGGCACAGCTACAGGCTGGGGGGCATGGGGCGGGGCAGGCCCTTTGGCAGGAAAGGCCCTATAGGGCGCAAAGGAGGCAGGGGGCAGTGTGGGTTGTCAAGCCCCGCCAGGCACAGGCGCCGCTCGGCCACACCTGAGCTACCCTGCAGCCGTGTCCTCGAGAGCAAATGGGGACCACCTCCTCGCATGCCCTCGTCTGGCACCCAGCAGGTGCTCATTAAGGCCAGCTGTTCCTTTCCTGTCCAGCTCGGCCTGTGTGGGACCCAAGGCCCTGCAGGTCCCTGCGGGCTGGAGGATGTGGGGTGACTCCGGACAGAGTCCTGAGCGGGAAGCCGCATGCTCTGGGCCTGCCCCTGCGCCTGATTCCATGTGGCCTTCCCTGTTCTGGGTTGAGGAGTCCAATCTGCAAACAGGCTGCCTCTCACAGAGGAGACCCAGGGCCTGGGCACAGACAGGGATCTGGGAACGGGTGGGCCTGCCCTTTTCTCTCCTACCAGTGATAGCTCCATGTACAGGGGGTCTCTGCCTGGATCTGGCCCCTCCAACCCCCGCTGGTCTCTGGGTGAAGGAGCCAAGACAGAGGAGCAATTCTGAGCAGGTGCAGAGCCCTGCCTGTCACGTGGCCCAGGAGATGCCACACGATAGTATCTGTGACAGCTGGGGGCGCGGGCAGGGGGCTGGGGTGGGACTCCTAGCCTGGGTCTGTGAGGGCAGGATCTGGGCCCTGAGAAATAGGCTAGGGCAGACCCCTCCGAGGAGTGCTGGTGTGCTGGCTGGGCTGGGGCGTTAGTTACCTGGGGACCGGCTGGAGGCCCTGGAGGCCGAGCGTTCCCGGGACTTGTAGGGGTACTTGAGTGTGGTGTCCAGCTGCTTGAAGCTCTCCTTGAGTGAGTGGCACTGGTAGTACTCCACCAACTCCTGCAGGGCATACACACTCACTGACAGCTGCTGCCACCTCCGGAAGTCCTCCCGCAGTGACCTGGCCTCCCTCTCCCACCTCCTGGTTCATGTGGGGGAGACGAGCTTCCTGGACTCCTCAGAACTCCCCACTTCCCCCCCAGCCCATGGTGGGTGGTCAGTACCTCGAAGGTACCAGCAACTCCCCCAAAAAATTTCTAGAGAAAATAATCTGCAAAAGATGCCAAAAGACGGACCAGCACGGACGCTGACGGCCAACAGCTTTTATAATGGAAAAATGGAAACTCTGTATCCAGCACTTGGGGCAAGCTTCTAGAAATAACAGGATCTCCAAATGACAGAGAGCCACGCGGCCATCCGTCAGGGAAAGATTCGCTGATGGTCAATGTGTGTGGCCTTGAAAACTCGACTAAAAATCAGCTGGGGTATTGCCAGCATTATTATGTATATAATGTAAAGCACACCTAAGCTGCGTGTAGAAAGGTCCTGAGGGCTCACTGAGGTGCGAACACTGGTTTCCGCTTTTGTTTTTTCTGGAGGTGGGGATGGGATATTATGGAATTTTTTCTTTTTTTTTTTTTGAGACGGAGTCTCACTCTGTCACCCAGGCTGAAGTGCAGTGGCGCAATCTCAGCTCACTGCAACCTCCGCCTCCTGGGTTCAAACAATTCTCGTGCCTCAGCTTCCCAAGTAGTGGGGACTACAGGCATGTGCCACCATGCCCGGCTAATTTTTGTATTTTTTGTAGACATGGGGTTTCGCCATGTTGGCCAGGCTGGTCCCGAACTCCTGACCTCAAGTGATTCGCCCACCTCGGCCTCCCAAAGTGCTGGGATTACGGGCATGGGCCACTATGCCCAGCCTGAGATTATGGATTTCTGCTTGTCCTTGTGCTTTTCTGCGGCCACAGTGGGGAAGCTAAGAGCTTGGGGGCTCTAGTCAGGAGTTCTCAATATATACAACTTTTGTAATTAAGAAAAGAAAATGTAGGCATAACTTTAAAATCATTTCAAGAACTATGCCTCTAACTGCATTCCGGCTGGGACGGAGGGTGGGGGTGAGTCAGGGAAGGAGTTGTTTGAAGCCATACATGTACAATGGGGCTACCCAGCCAGGCCCCAGCTGGAATCCCCACTGGGCGTCAGTTTCTGCTCTCGCAGGAGGATGGGCACGAGCGGAATCGGGATGCTGGTGGCCTGGGCTGCCCCCACCCCACCCCTGCACTGTCCACCAGGGTCAACCACCTTGCCCAGGCTTTGGGGGTCAGAAGTCCCAATTCAGGAGGCTGTGGCACAGCTCTAGCTGTCCTAGTGCCTTAAAAACCAGTTCCCTAAATCTTTCCCACAGTGGGAAGAATCAATCCTCACAGGAAACATGGCCACTTGCTCAGGGCCGGGAGGAAGTACCTGTCCCCTGTGGCTGGGGATAGGAGCCGGCTGGAGCCGCGAGTCACCTACCAGGAGGCTGTCGAATTTCTTGGCTTCTGTGATGTGGATCCAGTTGTCCTTCTCCACCACCTTGATGTGCTTCACTTCATCGTTGAACCTGGGCAAACACATGGCCCCGGTGGTCACTGCATGAGGGCCACATGGCCCCAGCCCCCTCGGTAGCCAGGCTCATTCTGTGTTTGCTGCAACAAAGCCCCTCGTTCCCAGCCCCTAGGGCCACTCCCTGTCAGCCCTGTCCTACCCCAGCCCTTCGGGCCACCTGCCTGCCTGCCCTCCTTGCTCACTTGGGGCCCAGAATCCCTGGCTGCTCAACTCCCCGCCTCTCCTGGCCTCCAGCCCTACTGAGGCCTCCTATCCTGGGCTTCTGCTCATTTGCTTTTCGGCACCAGGAGCCTCTCCTCCTCCCTGTGGAGCAGCTGGGCCCAGCCCTGACATCTCCTGACATCCTTCCCTGCATGTCCACTTGGCCGGCCAGGCCTTGGGCCTGCTTCTCAAAGGTGCCAAGCACAAGCCTGTCTGGGCCTCGGCACCAGCTGCTGCCCCTGCCAGATGCTCACCTCCTTCTGTTCTCAAGGCCCCCTTACGTTCTCAGGCCTCAAGTCAAACATGACCTTACAGAGCAGCCCCCATACCCCTCCCCTGAATGCCACCCACCCCCTTGCCAGATACAGACATCACAAGAAAACTACAGCCCAATGTCCCTAATGACTGTGGAGGCAGAAATCCTTAGCAGGCAGTTGGCAAACCGAATCTCTCTCCCATACCGTCAGGCGGTGTTTAACCACAGAGACCTGTCCTGAGAGATGCAGGCAGGTGCTTCCATCACTGTACGAACGCCACGGAGTGCACTTATATAAGCCTGGACGGCAGAGCACTTATATAAGCCTGGACAGCCAGACCTAGGCTGGATGGCAGAGCCTACTGCACACCCCACACCTAGGCTGGATGGCAGAGCCTACTGCACACCCCACACCTAGGCTGGATGGCAGAGCCTATTGCTCCCAGGCTACAGACCTACTGAATACCGTAGGCAGTTGTAACATGAGGTCAGCATAGAAAAGGGATGGTAAAAACACAGTAGAAAAGATAAAAAACAGGACAGCTGTATGGGGCGCTTATCATGACTGGAGCTTGCAGGCCTGGAAGTTGCTCTGGGTGAGCTGGAGAGTGGTGAGTGAATGTGAAGCCCTAGGACATTGCTGTGCACCACTGTGGACTTTATCAACGCTGGACACTGAGGCTACACTACATTTATTTTTAAAATGTTCTTTCTGGCCGGGCGCAATGGCTCACACCTGTAATCCCAGCATTTAGGGAGGCCGAGACGGGTGGATCACGAGTTCAGGAGATCGAGACCATCCTGGCTAACATGGTGAAACCCCGTCTCTACTAAAAATACAAGAACTAGCCGGGCGTGGTGGCGGGCGCCTGTAGTCCCAGCTACACGGAAGGCTGAGGCAGGAGAGTGGCGTGAACCCGGGAAGCGGAGCTTGCAGTGAGTGGAGATCGTGCCTTTGCACTCCAGCCTGGGCAACAGAGTAAGACTCCATCTCAAAAAATAAATAAATAAATAAATAAATAAATAAAAATAAATAAATAAATAAAATGTTCTTTCTTCAATCGTAAATTAACCTTAGCTTACTGTCACTCTTTTACTTTATAAACTTTCTAATTTTTGTTAACTTTTTGACTCTTGGGTAATAATACTTAGCTTAAAACACAAATATATTGTACAGCTGTACAAAAATATTTTATTTCTTTGTATCCTTATTCTATAAGCTTTCTTCTGTTTTTTTTTCTTTGTTGTTGTTTTTACTCCTATGATAACAACGCCTTCTTCTGGAATGTCTACTGAAGGACTTGCCTGAGGCTGTTTTACAATTAAGTATTTTTTTTGATGAGTAGAAGGAGTATGCTCTAAAATAAAAAGCACTGTACAGTGAATCCATAAACCAGTAACACAGTCAGGTATTACAATGATCACATACTACATATGTGCAGAATTGTTTGTGCTATGCTTCTATATGACTGGCAGCACTGTAGGTTTGTTCACACCAGCATAACCACACTCACATGAGTAATGGGCTGAGCTGTGATGTTACCAGGCCATGGGAACTTTTCAGTTCCATTATAATCTTATGGGACCACCACTACATATGGGGTCCCTCACAGACTGGAATGTCATTATGTGGCCCATGACTGTATTTATCTACATAAACCAGACGCATAGCAAGGATTCCACACCACAACCAAGTGGGACATTCCAGGAATGCAAGGTTGGTTTAACATCTGCAAATCAGCTAATGTAATAAACAGTTGTTAAACAAATGGTGACCTGGCTGCCTGGTCCTCTGTGAGGCCTACATACAGCACCCATCTTGTTTCTCCCTGGATTTAATGTGTACCATGAGTGTGTGTGACCCACCTCCAGCTCCCAGTCGGCAAGGCCCATCTTAGTCTCCTGCAGGCCAGGCATACAGAAGGCTTTCTGAGAATTTTCTTTCAGGTGAGCAATGTCCCACCAGCTCAGTGCTTGGTGGGCTCCAGCCCATTAGGGTCTGTCTCTTGGAGAGTTAACTACAGCCCCAGGGAGAGGGCATAGGGCATAGGCCAAGAGGAGGCAGCTCCCAGGGAGAGGGCACAGGGCAAGAGGATGCCCAGACTGTGCCAAAGCTGCAAGGCAGCAGTAGTCACAGGAGATACCCTCCTAGGCCCCTGGCTGCCTCAGAGCAGTGTGACAGGTCCACTGTCTTAACCTGTGGGGCTGCTGGGAAATCCCTGAGCTCACACAGCACTTCACCCACCCACTTGTACCTGAGCTTATCTTGTTCCTATAATCCAGAAATGTCCAACCTAGCCCACAGGGTAGCCAGGAGTGATGTAAACTTGGACCATCTGTGCATGCCACACAGGGTTTCAGGCCCTGCCCAGCACACCTGTAGAGACTCCCTGGGTCCTCAGTACCACTTTCATCTCAATAATGTCCTCACTTGGGCAACAGATGACATGTCCACCCCAACCCCACAAGCTCAGGACGTGGAGAGGACAGTGGTCTCCACTTCAGAATGGCACTGGCGGATGGGTCTCCTCGAGCCCAGAGCCACCACTTACTTGATGCTTATTGCAAAGCGCTCAGCCTCAGCAGGCCGCTCCCTGATTAGGTAGGTCCCGCTGGCGTGGGACTTGAGCAGGTTGTCCGTCTGCTGCCTCTCCATGTTACCTGCAAACCTACAGGAGGGGGCCAGGAGGAAACGAGAGACGCAGTGAGGACAGTGTCTGAGGGGCGCCCAGCCCTCCGTGCGTGGCAGGCCACATTAAGTACTCTGCAGTCCTCATCTGAGAGCTCATCTCCTAATGAACCCAAGAGAAAAGGCTGGGTCCCTATGAGTGGGGCACCACTGTGGGTGGGGTCTGCCTACGGTGGGATACAGTGAGGCTCAGGACAGGTCTTGAGAGGGGTAAAAGAGAGGGGTGACTGTGGCCGCCAGCCAGTCCCATGCGCTATCTTCTGCTCTACAGACCCCGAGGGCCTGCTGGAGGAGTACAGAGTATTCAGTAGATCCAATTTCTTCCCTAAAATATATTTTCACTATTTCAAAAGCAGTAAAGGCATAACTGCTTATGTGGATTTTTTTGCTAACACCTTGGAGATTGCCAACATCTATGTCAGTTGAATTTTGAACAGACTTTGAAACGAAGCTCTTCCTGCCACCTGTACGTCTGGTGGGTAATGAAGCCCACCCTGGGAGGACAAGGCGAGCGCCCTCCCAGAATCTGCTGCCACGCTGTCAGGAGAGCTGGGACTTCTGTGATTTCAAACAGCCTCACTGTTCCCACCAAGCAACTGTATTAAGTCAGTAAATGGATTACACCTGTGACCTTAAATATACCACTTTTACATAGTGCACATAAAATTTTAAAAGGGTTTCATTTCCTGAAGTATCTGAGCCAGCTGAGCCGTTTTAGAGAGGGTTAACAGCCGCCTACAGGAGGGGGACTCCCCCAGGCTCCTGGCAAGTTATAGGCCAGGAGGGAGAAGGCATTTGGGAGCCACTGGGTTCAGTGCCCTGGAGACAGCAAGAGGCAGCCTGGGGCCTCCACCCTGCCGGGCCACTCACAGGCACCACCCAGACCCGGCAGGCATGCACCCATAACAAAGAGGCCACCAGATGCCCACATACGAAGCCCACGATCCACTCACCAGGGGTATGCAGTGTAGTCGATCTCCCGGGACGGCGGCCGGCTGATGGGCGGCTGGTGGCAAAGCACAAGGGTGTTAATGTCCCCCCAAGGCCATCCACAGAGCAGGGCTCAGAGGGGGTCGCTGTCGGTGACCTAACCCCCAGGCCCAGCATTGGCTGCCCTGGATGGGCCTGTCTGAGGACTTAGCCCCAGCGCTCCTGGCCTGGGAGGTGCCCAAGGGCAGTGGCCGGGACAACCTCATCTCTGAGTAGATGCCCCACAGGTCTGATGGAACAGATGCTGGCATAGCCACCAGCTAACACTGACATGGTCCCCTGGGAGGGCAAGGACCGAACGTGTGGGGAGTTCTCAGCCAGTGGACGTGAGCACACCCAGAGCCAAAGCTCCCTGCTCCAGAGGTCCTGAAGCCTTGGGGTGGGGGTCTGGTGGTGGCCACACTCAGGTGGGTGCTGCCGCTCCAGTGAGCAGGTAGGGCTCCCTCCCTAGCTACGGCCCCCGACCCTGGCCTCACTGGGCCACAGGCTGGGCACAGTCTCAGAGACTACCTCTTCCCTCGCACCCTATTCACCATGCAGATGGGGTAACTGAGGCCTGGGGAAGGGAAGGGACCTGCCCCAGGCCACCTAGTGAGTTCGTGACCCTTGTCTTCCCCTGGTGCCTGGTCCCCTTGGTCATCCAAAGCACGCTAAGTGCTGAGCACTTGCCCTTTCAGCAGAGGTGGCACACAGGCTGACAGGACCGGGGCTGGGGTGGGGGGCACCGGGGCTGCCACAGTGGGGTTGGGCACCTACCCCCTGCACCTTCAGAGCTTTCACACTTTCATTTTAACTTGTCCTTTTGGGGGTGGAGGTGGGGTAACTCATTTTACTCAAGGCTGACTGCTGCCTTTCGTCACAGAGTCGAGAATTTGCTCCATACCCCTCAGATGAAAGCAACACCATATTGCCTTTGTTTTAAATAGCATAAAGTCTAGCTTTGAATCCATATGGTTGAGGGGAGCCTTTTTTTTCTTCTAAGGCTGCGTAATAGTCCAAGAGAACTTATAGAGTCCCCGAAATCTGGTGAAAGGCAGCTGGCTGGTCTTCACCCCATCACAACTGCTGCAGAGATGCCCGTTTTGGTGTTTCTAAAACCACAACGAGATGCCACCCGATGGGCTGAGCCCTTTACACACAGGACAGCGTGCTGCCCCACAGCCCCCACCCGTCTTCTCTCTGGGCTCCAGCTCCAGGAAGCAGCTCACAGCAGCCTAAATTTAGCAAGGACGTCCCGAACAAGCCAAAAATGTCCACGTGAGGAGACAGCTCCCAGAACCCTCAGCACCCAGGCCACCGTGCTCCGGAAGCTTCTGTGGGAAAGGACTCACCCTTCCATCCACAGGGCAGGGCTTCACAGATGAGCTGGGGAAATACCCTGACTTCCTGGTTTGCACCAGACGACCCTGGCAGAGGAAAGAGATGGTTAGGACCAGGGGGCCGAGCCTGGCCTATGGGAGTGTGGGGCCATGTAGATGGACTCAATCCAGGTCCTGGAGGGTGGGAGAGCCAACGTCTTCCTTCCTAACCTCAGCTGACCTGGGAGC
Source organism: Papio anubis (assembly GCF_008728515.1). Lineage (NCBI taxonomy): Eukaryota > Metazoa > Chordata > Mammalia > Primates > Cercopithecidae > Papio > Papio anubis. Next base: position 245,840 of record NW_022166619.1, on the reverse strand, counting down.
CAGTTAAGGCAGGGAGGTGCCGGGAGTCCCACCCTAGACATGAGAGCACTAAGGCCTGGCAAATCAGCAAAGCACCTCTGCAAGGCCCTCCAAGAAGCTGGCAGTCCTGTTCATACCCTGGGAGGGACAGAGCAGGACTGAGACTCTGCACAGCACACATGGCCTTTTGCGCCCTCTGAACCCCCTGTTACATGAATGTAGGGTCTGGCACAAGAAATTCATCACCGACTATGGACTGATAATGACCACGACAAAATGACCACAGCATCATTGTAACCTGAACATTAATACACGTTCGGCTCTAACGTCAGCTCCCACGGGAGGCTGCTTTGCTGGGCTAAATGCCATCAAGGTCCTGTGGTGCTCTGCTGACCTGTGGGTCTTGGGGCTCCCTTGAGCACTGGGGCTTGGTAGAGGGGCCCAGGAGCAGGTGTCTGAGTCCTTGGCTCAGACGCCCCAGTGCCAGCATGCTCAAAGACGTGGGGTCTCAGTGTGTCAGGAGGAAAGCAAATGCTCCCAGCACCCTTTACAGCCCAGCCATCGGCCGAAGGTGGGGATGAACACCCACAAAGGTCTCCACTCTGTAGGCCTTGGAAACAGAGCAGCACATTCCTGGCTCAAAACCATAAACCACATCATGATGACGCCATCTGTGCCCACCTGGGGAAGGAGCAAACCTGCCCACTCACCCCACGATCGCACAAAGGTTGCTGACCTGAACTGAGGTAGGGGTGGGGAGGAGGGTAGGCATGGTGTGGCCAGGGCAGAAGCCTGAGGAGGGCCTATGGGACACAACAGAGGCAGGAAGGACAGGGGCCAATGGAGAAAGGCTTGGGTGCCAGGGCAGGAGGGCCTCTCCCGGGAAGGGACGCTGCATCCCCTACCATGTGAAAGCAAACACCCGGGGAAAGACCAGGCTAAGGTTCCCAAGAACGCATGCCACAGTGCAGAACAGGGGCACTGAGGCAGGAGAGGCCTTGCTAGCCACCCTGTGCCGCCTCCTCCCTGGTGATCTCTCAGCCCTCTGCCTCTGCCTGGGATACGCAGGACTTTATGTTTCTGCCCCAGGGAGCAGGCAGGAGCCAGAGCCGGGGACTCGACCCTCCCAGGCCCCAGGACCCACCTCCCACCACGGAGACTCAGGGTCACCCCTCAGCAGCTCAAGCACGTCGCCCGTCTGGAAGGTCAGCACAGGCTTCCCGGGAGGGGCTGGGTTGCCATGGTAATTCTGCATGGCCACCATCTTGGGACCTGCAAAGGACAGGACATCTCACTCGGTGACTCAGCAGCTCACTCGGTGACTGACTTGGCCCCGGCCCGCAGCCCACCCCATCACCGAGCTCGGCCTCCCCCAGCACACACAGCCCTGCGCCTGCATCTCCCCTCCCTAAATCCTTCCCATAAGCCTCGTGTCTTTTTGATAAACATCATAAGTAAATTATTCATGCAATAAACAGATTCAGGGGTCATCACGGAACAGCAACTTATTTTCAGATGGCACTTTGTGCTTTCTTCCAACACCCTTCAGATCTGTGGCCCCCAGGCAGCTGTGCGGGGCAGAAGACGAGGGATCCCTCGTGTCAGAGACGGGTGAGGGGTCAGCAGGCCCAGCAGCTTGCCCAAGGCCACAGAGCTCACAGAGGAGCTCTGGGCCTGAAATGGGGATCCTGGCTGTGCCCCCAAGGAATCTGGAGGCTGCTCTTAGACAAGCCTTGCTCTGACCCAGCCCTGCCTGTAGCTCTCAAAGAGCCCACGTCTCTCCCAGCCCAGCTCCTGCCTGGTCCCAGCAGCAGCGGTGTTTTCCATCTTTTGTCTTCTGCTAATGAGGGTGAGGCTGTACTGAGCACTGCCTGGACTGCACTCAAGTTTGCAGATAACACGATGCTTTCTACGGTGTGTCTAAAAGCATGTTTCCATTAAGCAACCCACAGCAAGGCAGGAAGGGGATGGAGGACATGGTGGGAAGATGGCAGCGCCTTTTGGTCTCAGGTCTCTGGCTGCAGCTCCATGCCCCTCCCCGGCTAGAAGACCCTTGCCCCTCTGCAGGCTGGGTCCTGTCCCCACAGCCTGTTGCTGCCTTATCAGAAACAGAGCCAACTCCCAAGGAGGTGCCACGGAGGCCAGAGAGGCAGGAGGGAGGGGCCCCAGGCGGCGGCATCCAGGAGCCTGGAGCAGCTGGTGGCTGGGCAGACCCGGCCATCCCCACACCTAGGCCCTGGCTCAGCTCCCAGGTGACGGCTGACATGGGTGACAGCAGAGGGTCCAAGTCCAGATGACTCACCTGGTCCCGCTCCGGAGGCGTCCTGTGAGGACAAGGACAGAACACAGTGATGAGAGAAAGCTGCTCCTTGACTGTGGCCAATGCACTGATCCACCCCCACTCCCTATCCCCACTTGTTCCCAGATAGAGGGACCAAGGCAGGAGCAGGGCAGGAGAGGGACACTGTTCTCTATGTGACTCCCACCCTGGCAATATACTCCACCTCTGTACACCTCCACTCCTGGAAGGTCTGTGCCCTTCCCTCTCCCTCTCCTTACCACGAGCCCCCACCTCCTCCAGGAAGCCTGCCCTGACCACCTGCTCTGAGCCTGGGCTTTGTGGTCTCCATCTAGGACACACAATGCCAAATACAACAAAGTTTCCCTCCTCCATGAAGGCTGGTTCATGTGGACCTCATAGCTCGAGGGGTACATGAAGCCCCCAAAGTGACTCCATCCCCACATCAGCTAAAGAGAGGGCTCTGAGCCAACTGGGGGACTTGGGGACAGGAGGGCTGGCACGCAGGACCCAGAGCTGTACCCACAGCCGCGAGCAGCCAGTGGGCAAGGGAATGGGGGGGGCAGCTAGGATAGGAAGACATCGCTGGGGCCCCTAGGAAGACTCTACTGACACCCACCAAGGAAAGCAGAGGCCTCTTGTGACTGAAAGCGGCTCATCCAAGCCGGTGTGGCTCCAGGAGTGGTGAGAGGCAGACAATTGGGTATTTCTGGCTCTGGGCACACAGGGCTGTGGCGGGGGCGGGAGCAGAGGGAGGGGAAACAGTTTGCGGACTTACCAGATCTGCAGGAGAAGCTGGAAAGGAAGCAGGTCCGGTGTTAGAGGGGAGGCCACCGATGCCAAGGCCCCGTGCGGCTCTCACTCATACCGACCCAAGCCTCTGGGACAAGCTTAAGATGGTAAGTGAGCCAAGCTACAAAGTGGTCTGTTTTGGACATGGATCATGGACACGCAGGCCCAAGCTCATGGCTGTGAAAGCCTCTCGGTTACTTCTGGCAGCAAATTCTGAGCTCTGGCTTTAGGGGGCCCGTGGGAGAACTCGGACCGGATAATAGACCTGAGCCGGCGAAAAGGTTGTCCCGCCTGGGCCACAATTGCTTAGTGAATGGCGGCTGCTGGCTGGCAAGTGACTGAGGAGGCATCGGTAGGCATGCTACCTGCCACAATCGCTTAGTGATGCCTGCTGGGGCAAGTGATGAGGAGGCATCATGCTACTTGCCACAATTGCTTAGTGATGCCTGCTGGGGCAAGTGATGAGGAGGCATCATGCTACCTGCCACAATCGCTTAGTGATGCCTGCTGGGGCAAGTGATGAGGAGGCATCGGTATGCATGTTACCTGCCACAATTGCTTAGTGATGCCTGCTGGGGCAAGTGATGAGGAGGTACTGGTACGCATGCTACCTGCTTACCGTCCTCAGCTCAGACACCCAGGTGCCGACATGCTCAAGGACACAAGACCTCAGTGTGTCAGGAGGAGAGCCAATGTTCCCAAGACCCTTTAGGGCCTAGCCATCTGGCAAGCTGGCTGCCACCCACCACCAGAGGAGGCAAGGAGCCCAACAGCTTACACACACGGCTGACATGACCTCCACCCCACCCAGCACTCACAGTGCAGACGGCCCTGGACAGACAGGTATCCACAGACACCAGAGAACAGGTTCCAGCTCAGTGGGCAGGGGTCGGGGGGTCAGCTGGACAGCAGCTATGACTGTGCCTGATGAAGGCTTCCCACAGGAAAGGCTCTCAGGAGACGCCAGTATCTCTCCGGGACATCTCAGCCCCCATGGGCAGCAAACAGCTAAACCAGCCTGGGCAGAGCCCAGAGGTGAAAGCTACAATGGTCAAAGGAACACTGCCCAGAGCCAAACCACAGAGCAAAGGTAGAAGCCTGGACCAGAGGGAAGGCAGCTTGGACATTCTTAAAGGAAAAATAGCTACAAGTGGCAAGGACAGTGTCTCCCGGCAGAGGGATGAGGAGGGGGACAAGGACACAGGCACTGGGGGAGTCCCAGGTCCCTGAGGATGGAGCTGGGGCCAGCCAGGGCACTGCCAGGACATGGGAGAATGCGGACAGCAACGCTGGCTTCCAAAAGACCTGCAGTTGCTTCTCTGGTGGAACCCTAACTACACATACTAGGAAAAACCGAAAACCACACAGAGGTGGGGCAGGCGGGCACGCACGTCCGCAGAAAGCAGGACAATGCCCGGGGCCTCGTGGCAGCTGGCTTTGCCTGGGGATAGCAGGAGTAGTTTTTCTCTCCTCCTTTACACTTCTCTACATTTTCCAAATTTTCTTTCTTTTTTTTTTTTTTTTTTTTTTTTTTTTGAGACGGAGTCTCGCTCTGTCGCCCAGGCTGGAGTGCAGTGGCGCCATCTCGGCTCACTGCAAGCTCCGCTCCCAGGTTCACGCCATTCTCCTGCCTCGGCCTCCTGAGTAGCTGGGACTACAGGCGCCCGCCACCGCGCCCGGCTAATTTTTTGTATTTTTTTTGTAGAGAATTTTCCAAATTTTCTATGGAAAATCAGTAATTAATAATCGGGGGCAAAACAGAAAAATCACAGAAAAAAGAAAACTTGGCAGGAAATATACCAAAATACCGCCTTTCATTATTTCTAAGCAAGTTCACGGGTGATGCTTTCTTTAAAATTTCATTTCTTTTTTTCTTTTTCTCCAAATTTTTGGTAAGTAAATGTATTACTTTTAGAATCAGAAAAAGAAAAAAAAAGGTTCTGAGTGGCTGCAGCCAGTCGTCTGGGAGAGGGACATGCGGCCACAAGAGGGCAGTATGGATGGACACAGCTGAAAAGCCGCGTTCAGGCCACAGGCTGCCTGCAGAATCCTCCAGTACTAACTCCAGGGGCTGCGGGATCCTGCACACAGCTGGGGGGCTGCATTGGGCCTGTGGTGGGGACAAGGGGGTCCGGGCTGACCTTCTGGCCCTCTCCCCAGGTTAGGGTACTGGGCTGGCACTCACAGTAGATGATAAATTAACTATTGATCTAAAGTCACAGCTCAAAATGTATTCCGGGCGCTGGCGTCTCCGGGTGACAAGCTGGCCTGACTTGTTTTTCTGTCTTAAAACACTTGCAGGAGGCCCAAGGAGACAAGACCCAGAGACTTGGCCTGGGGCCACCGGGGGCTCTTTGTTGAATGGAAACTCCGCTAAGAAGTGCAGACAAATTGCCGAAAGTTTCAAGCCTCAGTTTCTGGGGCTGATGATGGAGGTGACATCCTGATGTCTGAAACCTCTCTGGAGAGAACCATCTCAGGCTTTGCACCACTGTCCAGCTGCCCGGAGCTGGGCACAACCCCAAATGTATGCCCCCCAACCCAAGATGCTTCAGGGGAGCCTCCAGGGCGCATCTCTGCCTCTGCCCACTGCCAGCCTGGCTCAACCCTCTCCCCTCCCTGAGCCTCAAGCTACCCTAGAGGGGCATGAACAGAAGGGAACCACTGTAAGTGCCATGTGTGTACACGTGCATGTGCGTGTGTGTATGAACCATTTACTAACATGGCTACAGCTACTGATGGCCAGGCTCACCCACCGGGAGAAGCCAGGGTGACTGGTGTTTCTGTGATGAGAAACCTCCATGCACCCATCGAGAATGTTCTGTGCCGGGTTTGGGGATGGAGATTCCAGAAGCTTCCTCCCAGAGCGGGGCAGAGGATGTAGGAGATGGGGAGGGGTCCTCGAGTACCCATTAGGAGAGAGGCCTTGGAATGGAATTCATCCCAGCTGTGTCTACTGATAAGTGTGTGACGTGTGGCAGATGTCTGCCCCAGGGCACATAAGCACCAGTGTCCTCATCTGGTCCCTGCCCCATGGAAGATGGTGCCTGAGGCCCAGTACCCGGGTGGTAGAGGGCAGAAGTGAGTGGGCACAGTCAGGGACTCGGGGGGTACTCACTAAACTTGCAGGGAGGTATCACTTCCAGGCACTCCTTGTGTGCCCCGACGCCACACTTGGTACACATGTATCCTTGGTAGAAGGTGCCTCTGCACAGGGGAGGGCGGGAGGTGAGGTTGAGGCTGGGGCCGGCTCCTCATGCCTCTCTGCCAAGGTCAAGGCCCTTGTTCCCACCCAGGCTCACCTGGCTGGCTCCCTCCCAGCACACACATCCCTCACAGCCCTGAGTATCCAGGACCCTCCTTTACCAGGCAGCCTGACACCTGCTTTCCCCTACTTACCCCAGCCTGCCTCCCCGCCCCACACAGCATCCCGGGCACCCAGGGACAATCGCCCCCTGGCTAGATCTGAAACTCCAAGGGCTTGGCTGGGCCTCTTTTTTTTTTTTTTTGAGACAGGGTCTCACTCTGTCACCCAGGCTGGAGCACAGTGGTGACATCGCAGCTCACTGGAGGCTCAATCTCCAGGGCTGAATCAGTTCTCCCACATCAGCCTCCTGAGTAGCTGGGGCCACAGGTGCAGGCCAACACGCCTGGCTGACTTTTGTATTTTTTGTACAGACAGAGTTTTGCCATGTTGCCAGGCTGGTATTAAACTCCTGGGCTCAAGCGATTCGCCTGCCTCAGTCTCCCAAAGTGCTGGGACTTGAGCCACCATGCCTGGCACGGGCCTGACTCTTGTGGGATATACCCCCTTAACCCCTCAGGGCCTCCCACAGGGAACACAGGACAGAGAGAACACTAAGCTCCCTCGGGGACCTGGGGTGGGCGTGGATCGAGGTGAGGGCTGAAGGAGGGGGTTTCCTACCTGAGGAACATTTTGCAAGCTTTGCAGTTGGTGGTCTTGTCAAAGGTGTACATCTGGAAACTGTGGTGGTTGGCATTGGCTTTGTCCGGCTTGATGTTTGACCTGGCAGGAGGGAAAGAAAGCAGACGCTACACCCACCAGATTCCCCGAGCCCCGTCATGTGGCCATCCTGGGAACTAGCTGGGCTCCAGACCAAGGCTGTGCAGAATCCGGGAGGGCCTGGACTCCAAGCCTGGCTCTGCCCCCGACACGGGGCAGACTCGGAACCCAGACTCCCTGCTGGTAGAAGGCAGGTCAGACAGGAAGCTTTAACACTGCTGCACTGGCCTGACAGAACCTTCCAGGTGGTGGTGGTGGTCTAAGGTCCTGACTGGGATTGGATGTGGGCAGGTGTGGCCATTTGTTAAAACTCAGAAAACATATGCTTAAGATTTGTTTGCCACATTGGATATAAGCTTGAAATTTCAGAAGCTAAACAAATATTGGGCCCCTTGAGGTACGTAGCGGGGCTGCACTGGTGTGCAATTCACTTTGACACAGACCCGCTATTGCATGGCCAGGGGTGGGGTGGGGTGACGCGGACAGCGGCGGCGTGGTGAGAAGACAGCTATTCACCATCATGTTGCTTCAGCTTCCATGAACACTTGAACTTCTCCACAATAGGATGTTGGGAAGAAAATTACAGGCCAGGGAAAGCAAGTGGCAGAAGAGAAGATGCCCCAGGCCTCCCCCACAGAGCCTGGGTGCAAACGACGTGGCTGCATCTATTCCCACGAGCCAGGCCCCGGCCCCGCTGTGTCCAGTGGTTCCCTTTCGATCCTCCCAAGAAGTCCGGAACACAGGCCTTCTCCTCTCCATTTCACCAGCAGAAACGGTCAGAGAGGCGAGCGCACCTGCCCGCAGAGCTCAAGCACAGACGACCCTGCTGGCCCTCCAGGGTCCGTGTTCCCGGAACCCACTCATCACCTTTCTCTGTTTCACATATCTAGGGGTACCTCTTGGATTTCATGGAAAAATAGTTCTGTGGCTTCAAAAACAGGTGTCAAGCCACCAGCCCGTAAGACCCTGAAGACTGGGGTCACCAGGAATCCTCTGGCATCATGGCCACTCCCAGCCAGTCACTGCTCTGTGGGCCAGGCGTGCCAGGCTCAGGCTCAGGGGTGGAATGGCTCATTCCAGCAGGACAGCGGAGCCTGCCTGGGACAGGCTGTGGCAGAGGGAGAGCCCTCTCACTCTGGATCGATTGTTAAAGAGGATGCCACCGAGGGAGGCTGGCGTCCCAGGGGTGATGGAGGTTGTCTGTGTCCCTGACATTCCAACTTTGCCTCCCTCCACCCCTGGTCTGACAGGAGTCACAGACACAATCCACCTGGGCTTCCGCCCCCCCATACAACTGATCTGCACGGGACCTGGGGGCTGCCACCTGGAACTCACATGGCCATCTCAAACTGCTCCATCCATTTCCTCTTCATATCTTCTGTTTTGCAGAAAAACTGGAAACCTTGCTTTCCTTGAAGGTGAATTAGGTAGAAGCCGTAGGACCACTGTGGGGGAGAGAGGCCATGCTTGCCACGGACACGGCTTCAGACATCCTGGCACGTGCCCATGTGTACTCTTGCCTGTGCAGTATGTGCACGTGTGGGTGCCCGTGCCTGTGTGAACACGTTCTCACGTGTGTACCTGCACTCTTGCCCACGCTGTATGTGCACACGTGTCTCTGTATGCATGCATGCATAGCTGTGCGCTCGCATCCTCCCGTGAGAATACATATGTGCTTGTGCCTTCACCTGTGCATGCATACGAGTGTGCTGTGTGCATGGGTGTGCATCTGTGCCCGCACGCGTCTATGTGTGTGCACCTGTGCCTGAGTGTACCCAGTGCTCCTGTGAGCATGTGCGCGCACACACTTGTGTCTGTCCCTGCAGGTACACACATGCTCTAACATGTATGATGCATGTGCACCCATGCTGTGTGTGCTCTCCTGTGGGTGCACACACATGTGCACGGGCAGATCTGCACACCTGCCTGTGCCCGTGTGCGAGGATGCTCCACCGAGTGGATATGTAGATGCATGTTCAGTGCGGGCAGGACCCCAGGGAGGATGAGCTCGGGGCCCCACCCAGGGCCCCTCCACGAGGCCTGACCACCCACTTTCACTTCCTAAATGTGATGCTAAAAAAACCTCACTTCTCTGAAGTAGAACAATAACAACAAAAAAGCAGGGAACAGCCATGGGCCTGGGGCTCCCTCTGCGAAGCCATCCCCCACTGAGCAACCCACAGCTACCCCCTTCCCTGCCTCCCCTTCGGCCACCCCACAGGCCTCGCCATCTCTCCGAGCTCTTGGACAAAGTGGTTCAGAAAAAAGAGTTTGGCAAATAGGAGCCCACTGGGTTAGAAAAGATGGCGGGAAAGAGGAAGGAAGGGAGGGATGGAGAGAGGAAGGGCGGAGCGGGATGGGAGGAGGAAAGACACAAGGAAAGAGAGAGGAAAAGGGGAGGAAGAGGGAGGGAGGAGGGAGAGAACACAGAAAAACAAAAAGGATGATGGAGAGCTGGAGAGAGACCGAGAAACCCCAGCTTCTGGCCCGAGCTCCAGCGACTGAGGGTCACGGGGTTTTCCTTTCACACTGTCTTTGTGGGTCTTTCATCATGAATATAAATCATTTCATCATTGAGAGAGGGAGAGGAGGACGGAGGACCAAGAAAACCAGGAGCCCAGGCCCTCAGGCCCCTGGGTCCCCTGGCTCTGGGCAGAAGTGCCAGCACCAGGCTGGGATGATTGAGGCAGGTGGGAGGACCTGGGCGCTAGGTGCTTACCATTTTCCCGTGAGACTAGGAAGCATGAGGAGAGGAGAGGAAGGGGGAGATGGTCAGTGAGAGGCTCAGCCCGGCCCCGTGGTGGGTGCCGCGGTGTGGGGGCGCCAGGAGCCCTGGCAGGTGGGACACCCTCCAGTGCCCAGGTTGGGGGTGGGGCAATCAGTGGGAAAAGGACTTTCTTCCCCGAGTGTTGGCTGCTGGAGGCAGGGACTCGTGGGCCCGTTATTTGTCTTGGGTATCAGGGCAGGGAGGGTCACCCTCAACGGCTCATCCAGCCTGCACTCGCTGGGTCTGGACCAGGGCTACACTGCCAGCCCTGGACGCCAGGGCCCGGACTTTCAGAACATGGGCTCCTGACCCCCCGCCCCCCGCCCCACCAGGGCTGAACACAGTAGGTGCTCAAGTGCCATGGGCAAAAGCCTCAGCTGAAGCAGGACTGAACCAGAGAGCCAGGCAGCAATAGCCCTGTAGCCATGGTCCTGCCCCACAGCAGGTTTGGCCCCGCCCCTATAGCCCTGGCCCCACCCCCTGGCAGCCACAGGCCCACCTCTGCAGTCCTGGCCCCGCCCTAGCAGCCACAGGCCCCACCCCTGCAGCCCTGGCCCCGCCCCAGCAGCCACAGGCCCCGGTCAGCTACATGTAGTGTCTTGGACAAGTCACAGCCAGACCTACCCACAGCCCTCCTCCAAGCACTGCAGGGTGGGACGGGAGAGGAAAGCCTGCTTGCTACAAGGGACAACATGGGCTAGAGTCAGGCTGGTCAGATGGAAAGCCGAGGTTGAAAGCCCCACCCTCGCTAGAGGCCTTGGGCAGGCCTCTCCCCTCTGCTCCAGTCACCCCACTGAAGTGGGAGTGGGATTCTGGTCTCGCTCACCCATCTGGGGGGCGCTGGGCCCGGCGAGGAGCAGGGGTCATGATGGCGAGGCAGTGACTCAGAGGGGAGGCTTCCTGCAGGGCGAGGACGCTCACCCCAACCCGCCCGGCCAGCATCAGCGGCTGACTTCGAGTCCCCTTCCCTTGGGGTCTGGAACCCAGTGCCTCTCTCCAGGCCACCCCCACGTTCCTGGGTAGTGGGGGGCGGACCCGGAAGGCCCCACCTTCTTGACGTCCTTGTTGTTCATGGGGTCATCGGTCATCTTGTGGAAAAGCAGCTCGATGATCTCCTTGAGCTCGTAGTTGTAACCCTTCCGCTTGCAGACGATGACCACCTTGTCAAACAGGAACAAGTACCTGGGCCAGGCAGCGCAGCGGGGCGTCAGCACCCCGGCACTGTGTGCTCTGCTCCGAGGAGGCAGCAGGAGCTGAGCCTGGGGCTCTGGCACGCGGCTCCCTCTCCAGGCCAGCCCTGCCCTCACCTGGCTCACCAGGCTAACGCTGAGCCTCGGTCAGGTCTCGGCTGTTCCCACACTGCTTCTCCAGGAAGCTTTCCTTGGCTCCCTACCCTCGTGACTGAGGCTGTGCCAGGAGCCCTTCAAGGGGCTGCTGCACCTCCCCCACGCGGGCCTCCCGTGCAGCACTGAGCCCTGACGGCCACTCCCAGTTGGTTCCGCACTGGACTGGGAGCCTCAAGAGGGCGGGACCCAGATCTGCTGTGACCCCTGCCCCAGCGCACAGTAGGTGCACAAGGAGGGCCCTGGACAAGCCTGGGCCACCGTGGACCTGGACACTCTCTGGCAGTCATTTGGCAAAGAGCTCATCCAGCCACTCTAGGCCTGTCTTGGGTCCCCGGAGGCGGAGCATTGGCAGTGAGAGGCCTGGCCCTCACCGATGGCTGCCCCAGCCCAGCTTGGTGCCCGCCACAGGCACGAAAGCCCCACTGCCATGGCGCCCGCTTGCTGACGAGAAGGAAGGAAGCAATTGAAACTGAACAACACCAAGCCACCACCAGGCAGCTCTTTCCACAGGAAGGCCCGGCTTCCAGAACCACTTAGGAGCGGCTCCCTGGCAGGGAGAGCCAGACCCTGGCGGGATGCCACCCAGCCCACAGCACGAGCCCCGCTCACCTGTCCTGCTTGGTGTGGTTGACTATGGACCGGACTTTCAGTTCCCCGTCAATCTTTGGTCTTCCAAATTCCTCCAGTTTCACTTGCTGGGAAGAAGGAGAGGGGCCGTCAGCCGGGGCTGGAAAGCCCCAGTTCTCCTGACCACACGGGCAGGGCAGACTGTCGCGCACCGAAGGGAGCTCCCCACAGGCAGCAGAGGCGGGACAAAGGGAAACAGCCCCCGTGGCTCCCAGCTGGTGCTCAGGATGGACGAGGGAGGGTGCAGAAAACTGGGAAGGGACGAGGCCTGGCAGCTTCTATCCCTTCCCTGGCCAGCCCCGCCAAGGGGCTCCCTTCAGCTCTGGGGACAAAGGGCGATTGACGGCGCCAGTTCTGTTCACAGGCCGCCACTGTGTGGAGTCCCAAGCGGGACCCGGTCGGAAAAGCCAGACGCCCAAGCCCGAGAACCCACGTTCGGGAGAAAACAAACAGCGCCTATCTACTGCAGGGCGGGTGGGGCCGGGGTCCTGCCGAGGGTGAGGCTTTGACTCAGACCCCTGTGTGGTTCGCTGAGGTTTCATTTTCGTTGTCTGTCTGGTTTTGTCTCTGACTCTTTTGGTTCAGAGAGAGTTTCTCTTGACATGTTCCCTGCGTGGCTTTCAAAGTGTCCATGCAGACAGGAAAAGGTGGAGGAAAATGCTTTAAGACGTGAACAGGGCCCTGCCTGGGAGGTGCTCGAGACACGGGCTCCGCGTTTCCTTCCAAGGTCTCAGCCCCAGAGGCTGCAAGGACAGCTTTGGTGCCACGTAGCCTCAGTCAACTTACTCCAGGCCTCCGATCTCAGCTCTCGCCACCTTCCCTGTGGTGATGGGATTCGAAGCCAGGACCGGGTACAGGGACTGGCTCATGGGGACGCTCGGCGCCTGCTGGCCATAGCGCCTGCTGGCCATGCTGTTTGATTCTTGTTGTTGTCGACGTTTTTGAGACAGTCCCACTCGGTCACCCAGGCTGGAGTGCAGTGGCGCAATCATGGCTCACTGCAACCTCTGCCTCCCGGGTTCCAGAGATTCTCCTGCCTCAGCCTCCCGAGTAGCTGGGATTACAGGCACCCGCCACCACGCCTGGCTAATTTTTGTACTTTTAGTAGAGACAGGGTTTTACCACGTTGGCTAGGCTGGTCTCAAACTCCTGACCTCAAGTGATGCACCCACCTCAGCCTCCCAGAGTGCTGGGATTACAGGCATGAGCCACCGTGCCTGGCTTGTTCTTGTTGTTTAATGAACAAGTATTGCTCCTATGTAAAAACTTAAAAAACAAAACAAAATGAACTTTTCTCCTCACGTCCTGCTCACTGTACGCATTTGCAAACGCCTCGCGCAGGAGCTCACGGCAGCATGGACCCACCAGGTGCTGATGGCATGGGGTGTGGCCGTCCTCGGCCTCCTCTGCACCCGCACACTTTAATTTATTTATTTTTTCTTTATTTTTTTTCTCTTTTTTGAGATGGAGTCTCACTCTGTCTCCCAGGCTGTAGTGCAGTAGCCGGATCTCGGCTCACTGCAAGCTCTGCCTCCCAGGTTCAGGCCATTCTCCTGCCTCAGCCTCCCGAGCAGCTGGGACTACAGGCGCCCACCACCTCTCCCGGCTAGTTTTTTTTTGTAACTTTAATTTATTTCTAAAATGAAAGATGAAGGGGGCAGTATCATAATGCCCTTCAGAAGCTTCTTTTTTTCTCTTTCATTGCCAATGTATCGCAGGTGCTTTTTTGTGCCCCGCGTTTGCCGAGGGCATTCTCTTCGTGCTGCTGGCACCGGGTGGGTGTGGCCTGGGCATCAGGGACCTTCCCCTGCCGGCTTCATGCGAGTGAAATCACCAGGGTGAAATGTTTGTGATTCACAACCAGGGGGTAATCCTGCCACCCAAAGGACCTTCTGGCAATGTCCAGAGGCATATTTGGTTGGCATCAGTTGAGGGGGTGGGGGTGCTACTGGCATCTGGTGGGTGGCAGCCAGGGACACGACTCCACATCCCGTAATGCACGGGGCAGCTCCCACAACCAAGAATGATCCGGCCCCAAACGCCAGCAATGCTGAGGCGGAGAATCCCAGGTTAGAACCGGCAGATCCTCGGAAAGTCTGCTCCCAGGCAGGACGAGGTGACTGACTCAGCAGCCCAAGCCTGGTCTCTGCAGGGCCAGGCTCTGGGGAGAGTCCCAGGAGGTGGTACCCCTGCCTGATGGAGTCCGAGGAGCAGAGGCGACTGCCGGCCCCACCAAGCCTGGGCCCAAACCCTGTCCATTGCCCCTGGAGGGGAGGGTCAAGGTGAGGGTGGGCCAGGGGTCCAGGGACCAGGGGGCGTCTCCTGCCCCTGGGAGCCACAGTTCTCCTCTTGGACTTGAAGGGATCTTCTGTCTAGGCTGCGGGGGAGAAAGGGGGCTGGGCAATGAATACAGTCCCTCCCCTGCCCCCTCCCCATCCCCTCCCCTGCCCCCTAAGCACAGGCCGTCTTCAGTGCACAGGGCACTTGGGTTGGCTGTGGTGGGCAAGGGAGCGTGGATGCTAGGGGGGTGATCTGAGATCAAACTCAGAAGCTGCCGGACACCACCCTCTCAACAGGCAGCCGTGGTGTGGCTGCCCGTGGAGCTCACTCAATACTGCGGCTGTGAACGTGACTTTATAGGCACTGTCCTCATCAACCTTCCCTAGCCTGAAGAGTCAGACCCACTCACCAAGTTTTCTATAGAACTCTGAAATTCGCTGATTTTCCTCAAGGTCTCCTTGTCCCGTTTAACTTCATTGATGTACATCGCTAAGTCCTTGAAAACAAGAGGCAGAGGGTGAGCGGGCTGTGCTGGTTGGGGTGTGTGTGTGTGAGTGTGGTGTGTGTGTGTGTGCACGTGTGTGAAAGCAAGCTGTGCGGGGTGGGTGGGGTGTGTGTGACTGTGTGTGTGTGCGAGCAAGCTGTGCGGGGTGTGTGTGATTGTGTGTGTGTGACTGTGTGTAAGCAGGCTGTACTGGGTGGGGGGTGTGTGTGTGAGAGCAAGCTGTACTGGGTGGGGGGTGTGTGTGTGTGATTGTGTGTGTGAGTGGGCTGTGCTGGGTGGGGGGTGTGTGAGCAGGTTGTGCTGGGTGGTGTGTGACTCTGTGTGTGTGTATGTGAGCAGGTTGTGCTGGGTGGGGTGTGTCTGATTGTGTGTGTGAGCAAGCAGTGCTGTGCAGGGTGTGAGCGTGAGTGTGCACACATGCACACACATGCAGGAGCTCAACCCCCAAGGACCTCCCCCCACCCAGCATCCAGGCGCTGGGCGTTTCTGGACCTCCTTCCTCCATCCTGCTGGGGAGGCTCCCCTCGAGACAGGACGGCTGAAAAGCATCACCTCCACATGACAGATGAGGAAACTGAGGCAGGGAAGGGAACACACTGACCGAGAGCCACACCTCGTCGGTGACAATGCCAAGAGCCCCAAACTCCTGGCTGGTGCTGCTTCTTTCTACCCCATCATGTGGTCCCTCTTAAACATCCTAACAGAGGGAAGCAGCCCTGTGTGTCGGAGCCACATCAGACCACAGAAGAGCCACCTAGACTTGGGCTGACCTAGGTCCCCGTTCTTGGGAAGCTTCCCCCTCCCCAGCCTCTCCAAGCCACGGCCTCCCCTTGGAGCCTGGACAGAATGAGGGGTCAGGAAGTCCCTCTCTCCATGGGTCTGGCCATCCCCAAACCAGCGTCCGTCTGCCGTGCTGCAATCCCCGCGTTGGCCACCAGGGAGCAGTGCCCACTTGAGTCCAGACACAAAACGCAGTATCTGGACCTGGCCCGCTTGGGAACCCAAGGGAGCCGGCCACGTGGGCGGTCCTGGCCCTGCCCACCCAGAGCAGCGGGTGGAATTCCCCAAAATGCAAGTGACCAGCCAGAGCCAGAGCCAGAGCCAGGTCGTCAGCAGGTTCCCATCCCTTCCGCCCTTCCTCGTTCCTAGAAGACTTCACAGTCAGCCCCCCACCCACCCCACAGCGAGGAGCTTCCTGGGGAGGTTGCAGCACGTTGTCTGAAAGGGGTGTTTTGTTTTCTTGTCCACTTGCCTTTAAAATGAGGAATAAATTCCCAGAGACAAGGACCCCAGTGGCGAGTCTAGAGCTCAGAACCCCCCCACCATGCACCGCCAACCCCAACAGCAGAAACATTACAACTCTGACCACTGTGGCCCCTGTGTGCACCTGGCCCAATGCCTGGCACGAAATAGGAACAGATGGAAGTTGCCCGAATGAATGAGCAGGTGAGGGAAATGTCTGTACTTTGATACAGAGGCAGGATTGCAGTCAGCTCATGGAGCTCAGACCTAAAACCGCAATTCCCCTGGAGACAAACCTCAGGGCCACAGAGGCACGGCGGCCGACTCTCAAAGACACTGCCTTACAAGGAGTGAGCTCTCAGTCCCGAGGGGAAATCAAGCCCAGGTACGGTGACGACTCCTAGAGTGGCTGCATGAATGACTTCCTAGATAAACTGGAAATCGATCCAAAGACTTCTAAAATCTCCCCCAGCCCTGAAGTCTCATGATGAGGTTCGGTGGCTCTCAGAAAGGCAGACGCACACCTGCAAGTCACAGAGTACTTTGTGCAGCACCATGAGCTACACTCCTGGGAAACTGTCCCGTCGAGGGGCTCAGAGCCACCCGCCAGCCAGACACCGAGTGCTGAGAGTATGAAATGCAAGACCACACTCAGGGCCCGGGTGCACGGCCCACTGCACCTGCTGTCACTGTCTCAGAGCCCCCGAGGACACATCCACGCTGGCTCACACACCGTGGCTCACAGCAGACAGGCCAGAGCAGCTGTTGGAGAGGGGGCGGCTTGCGGGCAGCAGAGCTGACACCAAGAAAGTTTTGTCAGCCCGTCACGGCAGGAAGCTTTCCTGCAGCACTCCTCAGGGTGCTCGCTGCCCAGTGGAGCCGAGCGCCACAGGAGCTGAAGGTCTCTGGGACCACCTCCCGTGCCCACACATGAGTGCCCACAGGATTGGGAATCAATTTCTCCCAGAGCACAAGCCCTGCTCAGAGAAACTCCTAGCACTGGCGGCCAAGCACTGGTCTCCACTCCCATCCTGGCCCAACAGCAGCTATAAATGGAGACAGATTACAGATCCGCCCCCGCCCAGGGGGAGCTCCTTAAATGAGGTACCTTGGAAAGGAAACGGGGCCCACAGCCCCAGGGGCTGCCCAGAGGGCAGGCGCCAGGTATCAGAGGGCAGGACTGCAGCCCTGAGGGGGGTTGGCAGAGGTGTCCCGTGCTCCCCACGAGGGAGATGCTGGGGGAGCCATCATCCCTCCATCCAGATCCGGCTGGAGGGGACCTACCCCATGCCGGGTGCCATGCCTGGCCTGGGGACACAGGTGACCGTGGCTGACACGGGCCTGGCTGGGAAGGGGCTGGCATGAACTGTGTCCAGGAGTAAGAGTGCCACCCATGGGGAAGCCAGTTCCCTGAGGATGGAACCCAGTCAGGGGCGATCCTCCCTGGAAAACGTCCTGTCCATGGCGAAGGCAGGATGAGCAGGACGCAGCCAGGTGACGACGAGGAGGGTGCACCTGAGACAACATGCGGACCCGGGGAAATGCAGGGCACGTGCAGGAGCCTGGGAGGGACCAAATCTGCCTGGAACTGTGGTAAACACAGCTGCAACACTGGGGGCAAGTATCCTGCAGGCCTGGAGTGCCAGAGTGAGGAGCCTATGCCTGCTTCATGGGCAGAGGGAGCCATGGAAGGTTTCGGAGCAAGGGAGTGACATGAGCTAAGCTCACTCGGACAAGGGGAGAAAGGGAGGCATGGCTGGCTTGGTGGCGGGTGGGGGTCCTTGAAACAGCCAGGAGTGAAGGAGCTCCCCAGGCAGGTAGCAGAGAGATGGCCCTGGGGTAGCATTTTAGAAGCAGAAGGCTCAGAGCTGGGAGTGAGAAGCACTGGGCCAGAAAGCCCTGGGGGGAAAGGAGGGGGAGGGGAGGTTCAAGGGAGGTCTTGTTGGACACGTGAGGTTAGGACCCGACATACCTGAGGGGGCACCTGACCTGCAGTGCCCTCCACCCGTCACCTCCACCTCCTGTGGGTCTCACCCCCTGCCCTGCCCCGCCCCAACTCCTGCTGTCCCAGGAAAATGTCTATAGTCACAATCGCGGCTTGTTAATGAGCCCAGTTCCAGTCCAAGACCACGCGGGCACGGTGTGCTAAGCCACGCGATGGCTTCTCCCCTGCCTCAGTTTACCCACTCACCTGCATAGCTTCCAGTGCTTCTTTGAGCTGCTGCCTCTCAGGCCGTTCCGCAGAATGGCTCAGAAGCTCCTGGAGCGGGGAGAAGAGTGTCATGTCTTACCACTCGGGGGTCCTGGCCTCTGCCCTGACCCCTACCCAGTGCAGGGGGTGAGCACAGAACAAAGTCCTCAGAGGAAATCCATCCCCACCTGCCAGCCCAGGCTGGGTTTGGCTGCCCACCACCAAAGGACAGAGAGTGACCCCTCCACAGGGGGACACCCCACTTCTTGGCAGGGCACTCCCAGATCTTGTGGATAAAGGAAGGGAGTGACCGTGAGAAGGGACATGAAGGCAGCAAAAAGCAAGGCACTGAGGCAGCAGTTCACGGGAAAAGGCCTCACAAGGTGGCTGGCAGGAACCACCGCCTTCCCTCCCAGGTCCTTCTTTCCTGAAGCCCTTCCATTTCCATTTCTGCTGTGGCCACCAGGAAGCTCAGAGATCAACCACAGTAGCATTCTCTTTTTTTTTTTTTTTTTTGACGGAGTCTCACTCTGTCGCCCAGGCTGGAGTGCAGTGGCCAGATCTCAGCTCACTGTAAGCTCCGCCTCCCGGGTTTACGCCATTCTCCTGCCTCAGCCTCCTGAGTAGCTGGGACTACAGGGGCCCGCAACCACGCCCGGCTAGTTTTTTGTATTTCTTAGTAGAGACAGGGTTTCACCGTGTTAGCCAGGATGGTCTCTATCTCCTGACCTCATGATCCGCCCGCCTCGGCCTCCCAAAGTGCTGGGATTACAGGCTTGAGCCACCGCGCCCAGCCCATAGTAGCTTTCTTATTCCTGGTGTGAGGACACATTTCTGTCTCCTTCAGTTTTCTGACCTCAGTAGTGACTTGAATCGTCTTCCCATGTATATTTACTGTGATAATCGTTCATCACACGCATTGAACAGTGAGAATGAGCTAAGCACGAACTGATTTGTTTATATTCAACTTAATCTGTCTGTGGGCTGCATCCCACACCCCCTGGAAGCTGCCGGCCCTCATCTGACTCTGGCAGTGATGACCGCACAGGCACCCGGGGCCCAGAGCCTCACCTTCAAGAGCAGGTGGTATTTGAGCACCCTCTGCATGGGGACCACCAGCAGGTCTTGTAGTTTAAATTTTCCATCCTGGACCTTCAGCGTGCACTCCTGGGAGGGCGACAGGGTGAAGGGAGAGCCCTCCCTGAGGAAAGCCTGAATCCACCCATCTGTATCCCCGCCCACAGAAAGGGGAGACCTAAGCCCAGAACTCGGGCCCAGACGTTTGGTTCTTCTCTAGCCAGGCTCCCAGAACCAGTCCATGCACCCGGTGTGTGCAGACGGATGGGCTTCACAACACGTGGGTGGGGGCGCGCCACCTCTCCCACCCTGATGTGTCTGCACTGGCCAGGCCAGGACGCAGTGAGCCATGTGCGATGCTACAGGAACCCTCCCCGGGCGCCTGCTGGGCCTGCCTAGATGTGGCTTTGACTCTTCCGCCAGGCCAGGTCCTTTGGAGAAGGGCAGCAGGGGCATCCCCCGTTGACCAGCCCCTCTCTGGTCTGGCCTCTGGGAGATGCAAGGTGGAGCGCCAGCTTGCACCGAGCTGTGGGGGCCACTCCCAGGAACCAGGGCGTTCCCTCATTCATTGTCTGGACTTTGGGGGGCATCGGGCATCTCCACTGGGGGGCCACGCTGCCTCCACCACTGCTACAGCCAGAGGGCTCTACACCAGGCTCCACGCAGAAAACAGGGTGTACTGACCAGATGGAGCCTGGAAACTCCAGCTGGGAACATGAGGGGCTGGGAGGGGCTCACGTGAGAAACTAGATGTTGATAGAGACTCGCCCTGGGCCTGGGGTGAGGATGCATGAGGGGTGGGTGGCCCCACGGTTCCCAGCAAATGTTACCTGGGGCTCCCTGAGGTCAGCAGAGGCCAGGGTCAGGGTCAGCCAGAGCCCCCAGCTGAGTTAGATTCAGTCCCAAGGCCCTTTCTCCATGGGGAGTCTCGCTGTGTCCTGGCCTGGGATGGTGACCTCCACCCGACCCCATCCCCAACCCAACACAATGCAAAAAAGAAAAATCTACAAAAAACCATTACATCACCATCCCCGTCACCACCTTCCCAACAAACGGGCAAGAGAGAGGCTGGTACCTAATGAGCTCCGGCCTGCAAGCTGCAACCTCAGAGCCAGGGCCAGGGGGCCAGGGCCAACGCCTGGCAGGACTTACCTCGACTTTCTGCCTGAAGTCCTCCCGGCTGGCCAGGAGCTGGTTCAGAGTGTTCTGGGCGTGCTCCATGTGGCTGCAGTACTCCCCGTAGATCAGGAGCCTGGACAGTGCACACACACGCACACACACACAGGTTTAATGAGCGGCTCGGGGCTGCAGTGAGCCCGTCCATTTTTCCCAGCAGGCTGTAGGTGTGCAACCAACAGTCCCCTCCCCTGGCAGCTCCCTGCGCGTGGACATATTCGACGGCCAGCAGGCTGCTTTACCCTTCCTGAAATGCTACCGGGCCGCAGGACCGCTGCCGGCATGCTGGGAGAGGGGGATGCCCCGCTCTTCCTGAGTCCCAGGTGGTTCTAGGTCAGGTCCCGGCTGGGGATGCAGGGTGGAGCTCTCAACCCCCCATCCCACCCCCGAAAAGGGCCAACACTGGAGGAAAGAGAAGCCCCTGGCATCCCCCCGGGAAGGAAGACCCCAGGAGGGCTCAGACTCTTGCCCCTAGGCCCTGACCACCGAGGCCTATGCTGGCTCAGGGCTCACCCTGGTGCTGTGCCAGGTGGGGAACCCCCAAGTGTCACCCTTGGTGCTTCTACATGGTGCCTGAATTCCACAAGCAGGGGACAACAGCCGTCAGTGACGGCCCCCTCCTCACCAGGGATGCAGGCAGTCATGTGGCCCCCGGACCTGGGAGGACCAGCAAAGTCCCAGGAGGATGCCCAGGAGGCCGGCCGTCGTGTCCTGCCCACCGCCTCCTCCTGGCCTCGGCATCGCTCTCTCCCGGCCACTCTGATTCCCACTTCAGTGCCTTGTGCTGGTCTCTTCCGCCACAGTACCTTCTCCCTTGCCCTGCACTGGGCCCGTTATCTCTACAAACTGGAACCCAGGGTTCCCGGCCTCTGGAGCCTCAGGGTCTCAGGTTACCAGCCTGAAATTTCATCTTGAAAACCCTGTCACCCCACCGACAGGGCAGTCCCGAAGAAGAAGAACCACGCCAGGTGACCATGTTGGTGACAACAAGGATGACAAGAGCCACCACTCGCCGAGGCAGCTGCTGCCAGGTGCTTTGCCGACAAGCCTGACGACCTTTTCTGCCCATTTGTAAAGATGGGTGTGATCAGCTCCATCCTTCAGGCAGGGCGACTGAGGCCTCCATGAACTTGCTAGGAGCTGACAGTCTGGCCTGCAAGGCTAGGCCGGACCCAGCGTCCTGGTGATGTGCTCTCTGGCAGGGCTGCGTGTTAGTGTCTGGAGGCTTCCCTGGCCTGCGAAGCCCAGTGCAGGCTCTCGGGACCAGGTCACCATGGCCTCTGCGCCATTTCTCTTTCCATCATGAGAGCTGCTTTGCTGTAGGGCACCCGGCCTGGGGCTCGGGGCAGGCAGCGGGGCCTGAAGCTTGGCTTTTGTGGAGGGCGGCCCTCGGGAAGAAGTGTCCTGATTGTGGCATCTTGATGCAGGGACAGGTTTCCATCCATGTGGCTCTGCCACGTGGGCCCTAGACAGGCCCCACTCCCTATGGGGTTTTGGACCACACAATGCTCACTTTCTTTCCAACTCTGGCGTTCTGGGCTCGTAAGAACACAACAGTGGCCGGGAACACACTTTCTGCCCAGGGAGCACATCCCGTTGCTGCTGGCTCAGGCACACGGACAGGCATCTTGACACACTTCCCACTCCCAAAAAATGCTCAAGAGGCTGTCCTCACCGCAGCCAGGGGCGACAGAGGCCCTGACACCCTCCGAGCACTGCACGTGGGGCCCAGTGGCTGGTACCTCCTCAGGCCGCCCGAGAATCCTCCCTCACAAGCCTGCAGGGACATTTCTGGCATGCGAGGCTGACGGTCCACCACTGTGATAAAGGACCTGAATCTGCTCGAAGCTCACCTGGCCCAGCCACAGTCAAGCAAAGCACCCGTGGCCGGTCCCACAGGGCCCACATGTGGGGTCTGTACGGGTGTGTCCCGTGTCCACAGATCTGGGAGGTCTGCACAGAAGCATCACCATCATTGCAAAGGGCCTGCCTCCTGCCTGGTGCCGGGGCCGTGTGTTGACCGGGAGCCACTTTAAATGGGAACCTGCTCCCTGGTTTCCACCTAAATGAGTCTGTTACTACACTGATGATCATTTTCATATAAAAGTTGGTGAAAACCTATCATCTCTGGAAGCAATCAAGAAAAAGGTTTTTCCCCTTAAAAAAAAAAATGAACAAAAGCTTCAGAAGCCCCCGGTAGAGTAGGAGAAGGGAGAAGGAACAGAGGGACATTTAAGAGACCACCAGGCAGCCTGAAAAGTGACGGACAAGACACTGAGCCCTAGCGGCTGCCTGCACCTGCCCCGCTCCAGATTGGTGTTTTCTCCACTCTAAGAGAACGATCAGAGCCAGGCGCAGAAGACACGCCACACACACTGGGCATCACTTGGTGCCAGGACCTGGGCTGGAAGCTCTGGGACTGTGACTGTCGCCGTTCTACTCATGGGGACACTGAGGCTCTGAGAGGCTGCACTCCTGCCTCCTGGCTGTGCCTCCCATCTGATGATGACACCAGCCCACAAGCACGGCAGGAGGTCCAGGGAGACCCGGAACCCTAAGGCCCCCCAGCCCACCCCTGTGGCCCCTTTGAAAAATGCCCCTGACCTGGCCTAAGGACTCCAGGTGGGGAAACCAGGGCAGGTGATGAACCTTGAGGCTTTCAGAGCTTCCCAAGACTGCCTAGAGGTGGGAGGGGGAGTCTGGGCTGGGGAGGCAGAAAGCCAGAGCCCCCAGCGAGGGGTCCTCCCTGCATGGAGCAGTGTCTGCTGCTGCTGGGGCTGGGGCCATGCTGGGGCAGGAGGGATCACGTGACACCACACTGCCTGACTTCCCACCAGGCATGGGCTCAGCTGGAAGCTCTGGGACTCTGACTGTTGCCATTCTACCCACGGGGACATTGAGGCTCAGAGAGGCCTGTGCTGAGAAGGAAATCACACCAGCAGTCACCAACCCCAAAGCCCAGGTGCTTGGGCTGCAGTGCCCTGCCTGCTGGCTGTGCACCACCGCAGACTCGGCTTCAAGCATTTCAGGTGAGCTGGGCGCAGTGACAGCCCCAGCCCCTCTCCATCGAGGGAAGTCTTCATGTGGGTGGAAAAATCACCCAACTGAAGTCCAGTGGATAACATGCCTGGTACCAGCAGCTCTAGCGTGGCCGAACCAGCCTTGTGAGCTCCCCGTTTCAATTTCACACCAGGTCACCTGGGCCCGAGGTTTAGGCGGACGAGGGGCCGGGGTGCGGATCTCAGCCTTACTCTCCTTACACCATGCCCCACTGGGAACGCCCCCACCAGCCACAGCACCGCTGAGCCGGCAGCCTTCTCCATCTGGCAAACTTCTACTCATCCGTCAAAACCCTCCCCTATCATTGCCCCTTCTGTGCCACCTTCTTCACCTCAACCCCTGCCCCAGCAGGGCCAGAGGGAAAAGCAAAGAGATAGGTCAAAGGGCAGCAGGTAGAGGGCTGTCCAAAGTCAGTGGGAGCCCAAAGAGGAGGCTTCCCCGGGTGATCCTCGCCCCCCAGCTCTGAGCTCCTGCAGTGGGTCTCACTCCTCCCCATGTCCCAGCACCCAGCCCGGAGCCTGCCTGCACCAGGCACTCACACATGGCTGTGAGCGGCCACAGCCACAAGCCTGGATACAGGTTCTTCTATCCATTTGATAAAAGGATGCAGGGGGTGGGGGTGGGGGGAACGGCAGACACTTGCAGCAAACAGGAGAAGAACTACTCCTGGGGAAAGACACACAGACCTCCATGAAGAACCCGAAAGGGCCCTGGCCGTGGGAAGTGCTTCACACCTGGGCTCACTGCATCCTCACAGAACCACTTTCAGGACAGGGGCCCTGAGGCTCAGAGAGGTGACATGACTTCTGAGGTCGCCCAGCAAGAACAGATTCCAAAGCGAATGCACGTGGCTCCCAACCCTGGCCCTTAGGGCCCCAGGGTGAGGCCTCTGCAGAGAGACACTCTCTCCGTTGAATCCAGAAGGGCACTCAAGGGACCCGCGCCCTCTCTCACCCGACCCAGGTGCAGAGCAGATGCCAGCACCTGCACATCCCCAGCCCCACTGACCACGGGCAGCTGGCAATGGAGAGGGCCTCGGACCAGAACTCGGCTGCAGTGGGTCCACCAGAGCCTCACACTGTGACCTTATTTGGTCACGATACAGATGCAATCAAAGTAAGGACGGATGAGGCCATGCTGAAGGAAGGTGGCCCTAAATCCAACGACAGTGGCCTCAGAGAACGACACAGAGACGTGGGGAGGCCACGTGAAGACGAGGACAGAGAATGAAGCAGCCACAGCCAGGAACGCCCGGGCCCCCAGCAGCTGCAGGACATAGGAAGGATCCCCCTGGAGCCTCTGTAGGATGTATGACCCGGGCATATCTGGACTTTGGCTCAGTGAGATTAATTTAGGATTCTGGCCTCCAGAATGGAGTCATCTCTGTTGTTTCAAGCCACCATATTTGCGGTCATTGTTACAGCCAAACCAGGTCACTCACATAGATGCCTTCACCCTCCGTCCACACCACCAGGTCACTCACATGGACGCCTTCACCCTCCGTCCACACCACCAGGTCACTCACAAGGATGCCTTCACCCTCCGTCCACACCACAGGATTCTGAACACCTGCCACATGCCAGGCAGCATGGGCCACAGAGTCCCCAGGGGGCACAGTTTGACTTTTCCCCGAAAAATAGAGAGAAAATGACGGTGACTCCAAGCCTCTTGGAGGAAGTCAGCTAAGGAGGCAAACGTTTACAGGCCTTAATTCTAACCAGTTTTACTACTATTAAGAAAAAGGAGCCGAAACTTGGAAATAAGGCAGCACACAGGGGCACACGTGCACACGCACACACACACGTGTACACACACACACACACAAGCACACACACGCACACACAGGATTTCGTGGACTCCTGGTCTGGCTGGAGCACCTCTCGGGGGCAGCCTCCTCTGGCTCTGGCTGACTCCTCTCCTGGAGAAAGTTGCTCAGGCACAAATGATTTCTGTCCTGCCAGAGGACATGGCCCCAAAGGTCCCAGTGTGGTCACCTTGCAAGGCACAGCCCACCGTGTCCAGTGTCCTGCCCTAGCTCCCCTCTCTGCCGACAAGCTGTGTGAGTTGACAGACGTGTGGCCTCGTTCGTGAGTTGACAGACCCGTGGCCACAGCTCCGTGGGTATTTGTGTGAGGATTATGGTTTTTAACTTTCTGAGTACGTTAAGCTCTGACCCCACTACACAGCGCACAAATGCCTCCTCCAGAGACCCCTGTCCTCTGCCCATTTTCCTCACGGTGTCACCTCTGCCTCTAGTCCACAAAGCTCCAACCTCTCAAGATGCCCAGGGACAGGCCAGCGCGGGTTGAGGGCCGCAGGCCATGGGCTCAGGCACGGACCAAGGATGCAGGAACAAGCGGGTCCACGGCTGAGCTGCCAGCTCTGGCCTCCGTTTCCCCATCTGGGAAGTGGGGGTTAGACAGAGCGGGATCTAAGGCTTCTTGACTTCAGAGGTTCCCAAAGGCAGCCCTGCCAGAGGAGGTGGCCAAGCCAACCCCTACCGGGGGTTTTGAGGTGGACCGTGGCCAGGGACTCTCCCTGCAGGCAGTACCCCGGAACCACCCAGCCTTGGACTTCGGGTAGGAACCATCCACAGGGCAGCCTCACTCGTTCCAGGATTCCGAGCGAAGTCTCGGTGCACCAAAGCGCTCGCCTGTCTTGGATCCTTCATCTCCAAACGCACAGGGAAATCCCACACAGCCCCAGGGGAGGAGGGCATGGCCTTCATCTTGTTCTGTTCTGCGTTCCTCCCAAAAGTGCTTGTGCAAAGATCCACAGAGAGCGGCTCTTGAAAGCCAGTCCGTGGCCTTCCTGCGGGGCTGCCAGCTCCCTGAGGCCGTTCCCTTTGTAGCTCTCCTGCCTCCACGTCCCCGTATGCCCCCACTCCCCCAGCATGACTCACCGCCTCACTCAAAGAAGCCACCAGGGGCTGGACTCCCCAGGCCCAGCCTGGCCAGCCCCAGCCACAGAGAAAAAACCACATAGCTCTGTCTTACATCCAGAGCTGCAGAATGCAAGCTCCTTCCCAAGGCCCAGTGTCCCTCTGGGTGGGCGATGCCCCTTTTTAGGCCTACAGGGAAAGGCTAAGAGGAGCTCCTGCCTTGTCTGAGGACCAAGGCTACATTCATAAAGGTATAACGTCAAAAAGAGGGAGGTGACTGTCCCCTGCCACTCAGTGCTGGTCACGCCACACCGGGACGCTACTCCACCCTTCACCCCTGACGAGCTGCCAGACCCTGTCACAAAGCCCCTCAGCAGCTTCCTCGTGCCCTCGCTTTAAAAAAGACACATTCTAAATCCTTGCCTTGGCCTGGAAGCCCCTGCAGGACCCTCCAGTCTTTCCCTAGAGAGCTGCCCCTTTCCTACTGGGCTCCTGCCTCTCACCTTCCCCCAACCTTCTGCTCCCCCACCCGCCTCGCCCCACCCCTGCAGGACTGTGCTCAAGGGGACCCGTCCTCGGCTGCACAGCCCTCACGGGTCTCCTGGGCTCTCCAGCAATGCCACAGCGCCCCCGAGCCCCTCTGTCTTGTCTTGGTTCTCATCCCTCCCAACCAGTGAGAGGCCAGTAGCTCTGTTCACTGCGTATCCTCGGTCCAGAGCTCAGCAGCCGTACACAGCAGGCACTCTATAAAAGCTTCAGGACTCATCCAGCAAGCGAGAACCAGGACCTTGGGGCCGACTCCACAGTGAGAGGAACGGGGCAGAAAAGCTGGATGCTGGGATGGAACCACGATGACTTGGTGATGAGCTTTGATGAAACGCTGCCAGCCCCTTCCCCAAACAGACCCTGACTGACGGGTCTGGCCACGGGCCTCGCTCCCAGGGACGAAGCCGCCTGTCCACAGAGCTCTCGGGCCGGGCCTGTGACTGGATGCGCTGCCCACACTGCAGTGGCACTCCAAGGCAGAGATGCCCGCTGTTCCTGGGCGGGAACCACGCATGCAAGGTCCTGCTGGTGGGACGGGGCCAGGGGTGTCACAGGGCAGCCTGACTGCGAAGGGAGGCTCCTGGGAGAGGGCAGGCTATCCCCCCTGTCACTCCACCTCACAACCAGCCATTCCTGCTCCAGCGCTTCAGCCTTGAACGGGCCTCAAAGTAAACCCCGCTTCATCCGTGGCTCCCTCCCTTCCTGGCCGAGGGACAGCACGAACAAGGCACTGAGAAGGTCCGCTGTACCCCACACCTGGGACACTGGGCCGACGGCCAGTGCGACCCGCCAGCCGGGCTCTATTGGCTCACCAGCAGATGAAGGGAACACCTTGCTGGGGCAGGTGAGGGAGCTGTCCTCCCCCGACCCCTGCCCACTCTTACCCCTCCGGGACTGGCCAGTGTGCTCACACCTGCTGGGCCTCGTCAGCTCTCCTGGTCACCTCTGTCACCTGACCACAAGCACTGCCTGCTCCCTCGCGTCTCCGGGAAGCCCCGAAGCCATGGCCCCTGGAGAGCAGGCTCTGGGACCCTCCTCACTGCGGAGGGGGGAGCGCCTTTCCTGGAGCTACGGAGCACACGGGGAAGCACCTGCAGGGTTTCCCAGGCAATGCGCCTGAGAATCCAGCCCTGGGCCTGTCCCCAGCTGCCTGGACAGGGAGGGGTGCGAGCTGTGCTGACAACCACCTGGCGGACAACGCAGGGGACCCTCCTAGAAATGAGGGAGAGATGGACCTGGGCACCCAATGCCTGGCCCAGGGCCGTGTGGTCAGATGCGCCTGTGGGGTCTTCTACAACTCCCCAGGCTCCACAGCAGATCCTCCCAAGAGTGGACCCCGGACATGGTATTTGTAACAAGCTCCCCAGAGGCTCTAGTGAGCAGCCAAGTTCAGGACGCATTAGCATAGACCCCTTCGGGCACCTCCAAAAGATCTCCAAGGGACAGAGAGCTTGGCACCGTCCCCTGATGGGGCTCTCTCGAGACTTCCATGGCTGGAAACGCCATCTCCCCAGCCTCTGACAGCCTGGGCATCGTCTAACCCCCAGAAATGCTACCTCCCCAGCCTCCGACAGCCTGGGCATCGTCTAACCCCCAGAAACGCCACCTCCCCAGACTCCGACAGCCTGGGCATCGTCTAACCCCCAGAAACGCCACCTCCCCAGACTCCGACAGCCTGGGCATCGGCTAAGCCCCAGAAATGCCATCTCCCCGGCCTCTGACAGCCTGGGCATTGTCTAAGCCCCAGAAACGCCATCTCCCTGGCCTCCAACAGCCTGGGCATCGTCTAAGCTTCACGTGCCACCTCCTTTCCTTGTCCATCCCTAGCACAAAAAGAACCAGCCAAGGCACAGAGGAAGCAGGGGCCCAAGATCTCCACTGGGACAGCCAAGCCACTCGGATGGCGACCCCTCACAGCTAGTTAGAAACGTCCAGAATCCCGATCCTGCCCCTGCCGAGCTCCCACAGGATACTAGGCTCCTGTCCTTTCCATCAACCGAATGCGCGGCTAGGGGTGGTACATTATCCTCAACAAGGGAGGACGGGGTCCAGAGCTCCCACAGGACAGGAGCCTGGCTCTGCATCCTCTCCATCAACCAGGCTGCGGCTCAGGCTGGCTCTGCACCCTCTCCATCAACCAGGCTGCGGCTCAGGCTGGCTCTGCACCCTCTCCATCAACCAGGCTGCGGCTCAGGCTGGCTCTGCACCCTCTCCATCAACCAGGCTGCGGCTCAGGCTGGCTCTGCACCCTCTCCATCAACCAGGCTGCGGCTCAGGCTGGCTCTGCACCCTCTCCATCAACCAGGCTGCGGCTCGGGGTGGGCGGTATCCTCAACAAGGGAGGACGGGGTCCAGAGCTCCCACAGGACAGGAGCCTGGCTCTGCACCCTCTCCATCAACCAGGCTGCGGCTCAGGCTGGCTCTGCACCCTCTCCATCAACCAGGCTGCGGCTCAGGCTGGCTCCTGCCCCACACTGCCGGAGACTCCCGCAGGATGCTAGGCTCCACGTCACTCCCATTCCAAACCGAGCTCTGGAAACAGGAGATTTGGGAAGTATCCTCAACAGGGAGGGGCCGGGGTCCCAGAGCTCCCACAGGACAGGAGCCTGGCTCTGCACCCTCTCCATCCAGCGAGGCTCGCGGCTCAGGCTGGCTCTGCCCTCTCCATCAGCCAGGCCTACGGCTCGGGCTGAGGCACCCTCTCCATCAACCAGGCTGCGGCTCGGGGTGGGTGGCATTCTCAACAAGGGAGGACGGTGTCCAGAGGGGGCAGCCCCTGTCTCGGGACACCCTAAAAACTCTCCCGCAGACAGAGAGGGGCCAAGGAGCCCCAGAGGGCCAGCAGCCACTCACCTTTCCTTGAAATCGAGAAAGACCTTGGCCAGCGTGCTGCCCCCCACCATCATGGACACGTCGATGGCCCTCAGGAAGCTGTGATGCACCTTGATCAGGTCCTGGGTTGAAAAAGAGCCGTGAGTGCCTGGCCAGGCCCACCCAAGGCTAGACGGGAGCGCCACCCTTAAGGCACCCCTATGGTTCTGTGGTTCCTGTTAAGGGGCTGAGGGGCCCGAGTGCTGGGCCTGCACCCCACATATCTGTGCATGCCAGGGTGTCATTCCGGTAGAAGATTCTATGGCAATGGCGCACAGAAGAGCCAGTACGTGTGGGAGGGAAGCCGCCCTCAGCCCGCATCAGCCCATCTGATACACAGCGGCCGACTCAGGACAGGCTCTGCAGACAGAGTGGGGCGGCACAGTGCAGTACCCTTGTGCCCAGGCCACACCCCAGGACCCCCATCCCCACCTCAGGCCTCTTTCTGTCTGTAGTCCTCCATCCAGACCACAGCTCAAGGCCAGATGAACTCTGGGTCAGAGGCACAGACTACAGGAAGCTCTGGGGTCCAAGCCAGCCTCATCCAGGGCAGAGTGACCAGAGCCCACCCTTGCAGCTAATGAGATGCCCAGGGAGGCAGGACACAGCCACCGCATGGGCTGCTGGCACCTGTGGCCACCAGGCCAGGAGGAAGGGCCAGGAGCAGCGTGTCCCCGGAGGAAGCCCACCCACGCGTGGCCGCCGGAGCCTGGTGCCAGCGCCCTGCTCTGCTGACCATGTCAGGGTGACTCTGCATGGGGAACTGCCTTTCTATGACTGCGTTCAGACACCCGCAGGGCGGGCGAGGGGGTCTGCTCAAAGGGGTGGAGGGACACGTTTCTCTCTGGCTGCTGACAAAAACGTCATTTACATTCTCAGGGTCATCCGTGCCTCCAGCCATGCACGTCAGTGCCGCCCTCACCCGCAGACAAGGGGAGCTCAGAAACCTGCTACCCTGGCTCCTAAATCCAAAGACCGTGGAGAGAGGGGTGGGGGCTCCTCCTTCCGGCCAGCATGAGCCACAGCGGAGCTGCAGGGGTGCAGCTCTCCAAGGCCCTGGGGGACAGCAGCACATGTGTGGCCAGTGCCGAGTTAGAGCCCAGAGCCCGGCATGAGCGAGGGGGGCCAGGACCCTTACCTCCAGGTTAATGAAGACAGCCGCCATGTCCGCCGGGCTCAGAACCAGCCGCAGAGGGCTCATGTAGTTCTGGAAGAGAGAAGTCCACCACTGCCACCCTGCTGCCGTCACCCACCCTCTCAAGGTCACAGCTGCTGGGGAGGGTCCCTGGGACAGCTCCAAGGCAGGCACACTGGGGTGCTCCATGCTTACTGGGGTACACCTGTGTTCTGGCCACATCGGGCTCCATTCTCTGGGGGTGAGTTCAGGGCAGGGAGGTGTGTGGGGGTAAAGATTCTAATGCTCCCAGCATGACCGGGGCAGAGTCCTGTGATGGCCACTCATACACAGGGTGGACGTGGGCACTATGGCTGCCCTGAGGTGGGCGTTGGGGTTGTGGCTTGCGGTGAGGGGCTGAGACCCAGGAGGCAGGGCCATCACCCGCGGGGACTCTCTGGATGGACAGGGCCGTGGTCCCCACCTAGCACTCAAACGCTGAGCATGTGCTCCTGAGCACGACCCCAAAACTGTCATCAAAAGGGACGCTCTCCATCTGGAGAAGTGCCGGCGGGGGTGCAGGCTGTGGACCAGAGTCCTCCAGTCCCAGCCTCAGGCGGGATGTGAAGTGAAAACAAGGGCGTGTGAGGCTGCCGACCCTGCTCTGGAGGCCCGGGGAGGCCCTGCCACCCTCTCCTCTCCTGCTCCCCAAGTGGCTCCTGGTCAGGGTGGCCAGCAGCTCTGCAGGCATCCTCTGGGCCCAGCTGCGGGACCACTCCTTGGCCACCCCGTGACGCAGAGAGCATCGTCCAAGCAAACACACCCAGGTGGCAGCCCCAGGCAGGGTGGAGACAGACCCCAAGAGCCCTCCTGCTTTCTGAGGCAGCACTCAGCCGTGGAGGGACGCAGAGGCCGGCAGGACCCCAGCAGAGGCCGACCTCAGAGCCAGGATTCTCGGAAGGGGCGGGACTCTGCCAGGGCACGAGCAGGGCTTCAAGGGAGCAGGAAGGACCTGGGAGAGGATGTACAGATGTGTGTGCAGAAAGGCCGCTGGCCGAGGACCAGAGGGTGGGGTAGCAGGAGGGGGCCCAGACGGAGCAAGGCCAGCCTGGGTCCAAGGGGGCAGAGCAGGTCTCCTGGCTGGAGGCACCACGGCCACCCTGGACCCCACACCACAACCGGAGGATAGAAATGAGACTCCAGCTTAAAACAAGGTTTGTTTTTCTCCCCAGTAAACACTAGCAGTTGGCAATGAAGACTCAGAAGTGCTGGGGAAATGTCCCAGAGCCAGGCTGATCAGGTGCCTACAGGAGGCCCGAGTCGGGTAGGGCAGGTGAAGGCCCATCCTCAGCCCTCTAGGAGCTCAGCAGGCCAGCGTGGGAGGACTCAGATGCACCAGAGAGGAACAGCTGGGCAAGGAGCTTGGAGTCTGCAGCTCCGGTCACTAGCCCCGACCATGCCTTGTGCAGGACACTCCCAGCTCCCCATGGGAGCTTTCTTCCCTTTTACAGAGGCAGAGGCTGAGGTGGGAGAGGCTGGGGAGCAGCTCTAAGTGGGGTCGGGGGGAATACATGAGGAGCTAGCTCAGCGCCTGCCTTACAGCAATGTTCAGGAGCTGAAGCTCCCACCCCGACTAGGCTCGGAGGAGGGGCAGGGACAGGCGCAGGCTGGGGCTTCAGGGGTTGCAGAGAAAGGAGAGAGCACCCTCCTTTTGGGCAGGGGATACCTGGAGGCAGAGCTGGGAGGGCCACCAGATCTCCTTCGCCTGTCAGAGAGGCCCTGTGGCCCTGCCTCCGGAATGCACTCCCAGGGGATGGGTGGCCCTGCAGTGACCACAGTGGCCGCTGCCGTTTTCCGGCAGCCACCGCCCGCCCTCACCTTCTCTATGTCCTCCAGGGTGTGGTAGTACTTGGCCTCGGTCTCCTGGATCTCCAGCAGGCAGCAGTTCCTCTTGTCATCCTCAGTCATGCTCATTTTCTAGAGGAGGGAAGGGGGTGTCAGCAGGACCCCATGAGCCCAGTCAGCCGCCACCTGCACGTCTGCACCGTGACACCCGAACACCTCCGCACACGAGGACACCTCCTCGGGTTTGCCCACGAGGTCACTGAGTGTGCAGTGCTGCAGCCGGATGGGTGACAGAGAGGGCCAACCCCTTCGCATCCATTTTGCAGATGAAGAAACTGAGGCACGGGGAGGGGACATGACATGCGGACAGTGCCAAGGAAGGCTTGGAGGCAGAGGCTTCTACAATCCCAGGCTCCTACTCCTCTGATTCTGAATCTCAGTTCTTCGCCAGACTGGGGTGAGGGCCTCAGAAGCTATCCCCTCCCGCACAGGAGCAGGAGTGAGTTGCTAAAGCACCTACTGCGTGCATAAGTCCTCCCTATACAGCAGACTGTGTGCGCGGCTCCATGCAGACCACATCCACTGAGACACTGCACGTCTCAGCACCAGCCACCTGTAGGCTGGACTCTTCCCCCAAGTGTCCACCGGTTTCTAGCCAGGGGGCCTGAGATGACCCCACCTCCACCAGCAGGGTCCCTGGGGCCTCCTCCAGAGCAGGGCCTGCCCCCACCTCCGGTGGAATGTGGCCGGGGCCGGACTGTTCAGAGGTTGCCTGGCCAGGGGTCCAGGGTGAGGTGACAGGTGGGGTCACTGTGGGGCAGTGGGGGATTTTCCCAACACTATCTTGAAGGTTCTGTTAGGCTGGGTGAACCACATCTGTCAGAAGGTTCTGGAGAAATGGTGCTGAGACCCACAGCACTTGTGTCAGCCCTAAGACCATCATCATCCTCCAAGAAATCCCCAAGGGTCCCCTTGGGGTCTGCCAGGCTGCAGATCTCTAAGGCAACATGCAAGATGGGGTACAGGACCACGGGGGTGCTAAGGGTCTGTGATGCCTGAGGTCACGTGTGCCTGACCATGTCTCCCTGGGGGCAGGGTCCCGAGTTTTCTAGAGAGGTCTGAGACCTCCCTGAAAGGTCAAGAAGACGGCGCAGGCAGGACGTCCCCAACCTCCCCTTCCAGGCCACTCACCTGCATGTATCTAATCTGCAAGCGTGGAGAAAGAAACCAGAAACAGTGCCAGTTAGCAGGGCCCACACTGTCCTTGCAACCTGAGCCTGGGACATCAGGAACACCACCCCACAACCAGCCAACAGACCCGAAGCCACATCACAGCCCCTCGTGCTGCCCAGCTGGGCAGGGTGACGGCTCAGGGGCCAGAGCCTCCACAGCAGACCCCCTACCCAGGCTCTGGAAGAGGCACCTGCCATCCTCTGGCTTTTCCTTTGGGGAAGTCACCATCTCTATTACCTTCTACTGGGGCTGTTCAGAGAGCTCCAGACATGATAGGGAAGGACATGGAAGCAGCTGTTTTATCTCAGAGGACCCTGGTAGGAAGCAGGAACTGCCCCTTGCTCCCCACCCCTGCCTGGATAGACTGGACAGCTCGAGACCAGCGGGACCAGCGCTGGGCACGAGGACACTATGCAGAGCCTGACAGCAGGGTGCATTCCACCCCAGACACAGGCAACACTGTTACCCAGCCTGGCAGGTTCTGTGGACACTCCATGTCCCTTCACATGTTTTCTCAAAGAAGTCTGAGACCTCTTCAGACCTCTTCAGAACCAGGGACAGCAGCGGGCTCCAGGGAGCACCCACTCTCGCCAGGCATGGATGGGGGTCTTGAGAGAGAGGGCCTGTGTGATCCAGGGCCAGGATCCCCCACACAACCAATGCACCCACCTGCTGAAGTTTACCCGCAGGATGCCCAGCTTTCAAACGACTTGGGGAGGGACCCGGCCTTGACCAGTCAGAGCTTATTCCCAAGTCCAGACGGCTCGCCGGCCACCTTGGGACCTCTCAGGCCAGCTCTGGGGAGGTGAGGGGAGCCCCCAGCAGCAGGGCCATGGCTCAGGCTTCCAGCCCTAACAGCTGCCCAGCCAGGCTCCCCAGGAAGGCAAACTGGAGGCCCTGCTGCCTCCACAAAGGGCCATCATCCCTTGGGGGGAGACCCCCCGGTAATGGTGGGGAACAAAACTCAGCTCAAGACCCTTCAGGGACAAGCAGAGAAACCTGCTCTTGAGTCAGTTTGGGGGCTGTGAGACCCCCAGCCCTGCACCTGCCTGTCTCTCCCAGCAGCATGCCAGCAGAGCGGGCAAGGCCTCCGGGCAAGGCCTCTTTAGGGATCTGTTTCCCCGGCTTTCTGCCTTTCCGCCACCAGCTGGTTCCTCCCACACTAAAAGAAAACACTAAGATCAGCTTTTTGAGAAACTTCCCATTTCTTCAGGGAAAGCCAGTGGCATCAAAAGCCTCCACGGTTGGCAAGTGGCATCTTGCCCACTCTTGGGAGCCTGGGGGTCCGAGGGCCTGTGACCTGCCCCACCAGGTCCCTGACTCCCCATTCCAGCTCTGCTGGATCCCCAACCTTCCACACAGCAGCTGCTGGCAATAAACCCACGCGGAGGAAACTGGCATCCGAGCGATTATTCGCCACTGCCTGCAGGGAAATAAACATCCTCCACACATAAAAGACGCACAGCTGGCTAATTGGGCCAATATTGGTCTCATCACTCTCCACACAAAGGGGGAAAATGATGCGTGCTTTAGACTGTGAGCCAAGTTACTATCTTAAGGCTCCCTGGGTAGGAAGGACTGAGGGTCCTGCAAACCATCGGAAGAAGAATCCCATGCCAACACGGGTGGGGGTCACGACAGTGGTGGTGTCACCTCTGGGGCACCTGACAACATCTCCATAGAGAGGAAGGGCACAGAGCGGACCAGGAGTCACTGAGGGTTTCCAAGGATACTCCTTGGAGGAGCCCCGAGGGGACTGGCAAGGACCAAGGCGTGCACTCTCTGGACGTCCCCCTGCAACCAGAGGAGCTGGTTGGCTCAGACATGGGGATGGCTCAGTATTGTGTTAAGCAAGGGCCAGGCTGCTCTGCAAGGGAAGGGAGCAGAGAGGAGAGGAGGGGAGGGGAGAGGAGGGGAGGGAAGGGGAAGGGAGAGGACAGGAGGGGAGGGGAGGGGAGGGGAGGGAAAGGAAGGGGAGAGAAGAGGAGGGGAGGGGAGAGGAGGAAAGGGGAGGGGAGGGGAGAAGAGGGAAGGAGAAGGAAGGGAAGAGGAGGGGAGGGGAGGGGAGAAGAGGGAAGGGGAAGGAAGGGGAGAGGAGGGGAGGGGAGAAGAGGGAAGGGGAAGGGAGGGAAGAAGAGGGGAGGGGAGAGGAGGGAAGGGGAGAGGAGGGGAAGGGGAGGTGAGAGGAGGGGAGGGGAGGAGCAGGGCAGGGCTCACCATGGGCTGCTGCACTTCCACCTTGATGATGTCCTCGTAGATGTCGTCCCCTCCATCCTCACACGGGACGCAGTCGTAGATGTCCTCCCCCAGGTCATGCTCGCTGTACAGGAGGAGGCAGGTTAGAGGGGAGGGGAGGCTCCCACCACCCTGACTGGGGAGCCGCAGAGCACGAGGGTCCATGAGGGACACAGGCAGCTGGGGCCACAGTGAGGTCACCTGCCCAGGGCCTCAGTCTACAAAGTGGGGTGGGCCCCACCTGCAGGGCTTCTGTGGGCATGAACCTGGCAGCGCAGGGAGCATCCCCCAGGGCTCTGCCTGCTGCCTCCACAACGTGCATTTCAGAGGGATCTGCCAGGACAAAGCCCCCACTTCTCCAGCCCTTTGGTAAATGCTGGGGACACAGGCCAGAGGTCCAGGGGCAGGACCCCTGCCCTCACCAGTATCTTCCCAACCCTACCTGACGGGAGCACCCAGCTCCTGCCTCCAGACCAGAAGCCTCTCTCCCCCAGCCCAGGGCTGTGACCTGGAGCCCGGAGTGCTTCCAGCTCAGCCCTGGCTCTTCCAGTCCTTGGAGCCAAGGTGCAAAGGTTCCAGGTACATGGAGGGTGACCCGGAGTTTGTCATTTGCCTTCTGAAACCAGAGCCAAAGAAATTCCCACCAAAGTCTAATACGATAAAGCTTTGTTTTAGCTCACGGTCCTACTCCAACAAGCCGCCCGTCTGCCTGCAGGACTCAGTTCACAGGCTGCCTCCTCCAAGACACCCACCAGGATCGCCACTTGGCCTGTGATCTGGACTCTTGCAGGCACCCGTGTCCTGGATGCAGCTCCTTGGCTACATTTCCAGTGACTCTGTGAGTGGCAGCAGATGAGCCTGACCCCTCCCCACACTGGGCTTCCTCAGCCCTCCCGACGCTCCACGCCTGACCTGCTGGGGTTCAGCAAGTCTCTCATTGAATCAGCACCCAAGCCAATCCAACCACCCCGTTCCCACAGGCCCCGCTGGGGGCTCACTGCACCTGGGGGCGGAGGGGCAGGAGCTATCCCAGGCCCAGACCGGTGGTGTATTCAGCCCTGCAAGCCCTCACCCCTGCACAAGGACGCATCTCACAGCCTGGGCTCAAAGTGGGCGGCAAAGTTCACTGCGGGAAGGATGGAAATAAATGCAGAGCACCCCCTTCCACTGCCACCATGACCGGCACGCAGGGAGGCGAGGCAGGGACGGAAGCCGGGGCAGGAACCATCCCTGCGGCACTCAGGAACAGGCTCCCCAGCCACGCCGTATGCCATGGCCTCATCCCGAACCTGGCCTTTGAATATCAGCTGTCGCCTTTTAAGGCTTGGGTTGGGGAGGACCATTCGAGGTCTACTTGAGAGAGGGAGGGCATGTGTGCATTCGAGGAAGGCCCTCAGCACCTTCCCTGGAGGACACGCTGCAATGCACCTGCCACACGGCGTCCGTCCGTGGGCGAAGCATCTGTGCCTCTCTAGAGGGGAAGCTGGGGGCGAGCCCAGCTCCTGCCTTGTGGAGCCTCCCGCAGGCAGGTGGGCAAAGGAGGCGGAGGAAGCTGTCACTCCGGGTCCTCCATTTTCTGCACCACTACAGGTGTGAGTGAGGCGGCTGAAAGCCGGCCAGAGGAGCAGAGCTGGCAGAGGGCAGACGGCCCTGGGACAGACTAGGCTGATGGAACCCTCCAACCAGCATTCAAAAAGCCACGTACCCATGGGCAAGCCGCTCTGTGTGCCAGCACCTGTAGAAAAACAGTTATTCTTTTGGGCCTCACAGAATCCTTAGAGGTAGACAGCACTGTGGCCATTGTGCAAATTAAAACAAACACACTGAGGTTAAACGGTCAGCAAGGGGCAGGGCTGTGGCACTCGCTCACTGTCCTCTCCTCTCCCTGCCCGCCCTCCACCGTGAGAGGTCTGTCTGGGTGTTGCTCAGCCGTGCGGGAGAACTGAAGCCAGGGCGAAGGCAGCCGTCAGACAGGCTGGGCCCGCAATCTGGTGACAGACGCTGCCCTGGGAACAGACATGAAGGCGGGAAGGGTGCTTGTGAGCTCACAGGTTTTCTTACTAACCCATCTCAAAGGTCCGTCCCCAGCCAGGTCCAGCACCTGCCTTAGAAACTGTCACCTGTGATGACACAAATCACCTCCCCTCCTCTCCAGATGCTGTCCCCAAGGAAACAGCCCCCACTGCTCTGCCTGCCAGGCTACCAGGGACACAGGCAAAAGTGACGGCAGGGGTTGTTCTCAGCGGCTGCCAGCCACCCCACGTTTCCGTCACACGGCAGAGTGAGGCTGGCGGCAAAGCCTCTGTCGAGAACTCTTGACAGTTGGAGGCGAGGCGAGACGGGGAAGCTTCCAGGCTGCTGAACGAGACAACTCAAGGGCAGATGAGGCCACTCAGACTGTCTAGAGACAGACGTCGGCTTTTCTCCAACAAGCCAGGTGGAAGGAGGGGGGTTGGCTGTTAAATGCTGCAAGAGCTGATGACATGGATCAAAAAAGGCTGCAAGCCGGACCTGGACAGGGGCCTGGAGGACATCCCGTGCAGGGATGGCAAATGGTCACACGGTGGGGCGTCCCAACAGAGCCCAGGGCTCCCCCCAACCACTCAGGAGCGTGTTCATAAGGACCCTATGCCACCTCCATCACGGGTCGACCAGAACCGGCTGCTGACGACATGCAACGTGTTTCCTCTCCTGCAGGAGCCCCAGGCTTGTCACAGTGCAGATGGGAAACCCAGCCCAGGCTGCTGCAGGTCTCTCAGATGTCATGGACACACATTCTTCGCTCGTGGCTCCCAACGCACTGGCCTAGCACTGCCATTTACTGAGTTCTCGATGACGTGCCTGGCTCTGACAAGGCCTGAGTGTATTCTGGGAAATACAGGATACAATCCACAATCCCGGGATGCAGGAGGCATGAGCTCCATCCGGAGCCCAAACATATTAAGGAGGGACAGGGAAGGCTGGGATGGTCAGAATCTTCCTGAACAGATGAGACTCGAAAGATGCTGCTTTGAAGCCCGGGTGGACCTAGAAAAGGGGTGTGAAAGGCAGAGTCCCCCGCCCACCTCCCTCTTCCCTGGCCCAGTCAGAACTGTCAGGCTGGGATCTAGGTACCAGTCCACATCTATGTAGCACCTGCTGCATCTCAAGCTTGGTAAGAAATGGCAAGCATAGGGTTTTCACAATATTTTTGCTAAGCTTTAGAAGGATCAAAATACACCCTTAGTGGTAACTTTCTGACAAGTGGATACACCTGGGTCACTCATGCCCTTCCACATCAGAGAGCACTTTCTTTTCATTTTATTTTTTTTTGACACGGAGTCTGGCTCTGTCACCCAGGCTGGAGTGCAGTGGCCGGATCTCAGCTCACTACAAGCTCCGCCTCCCGGGTTCACGCCATTCTCCTGCCTCAGCCTCCCGAGTAGCTGGGACTACAGGTGCCCACCACATCGCCCAGCTAGTTTTTTGTATTTTTTTAGTAGAGACGGGGTTTCACCATGTTAGCCAGGATGGTCTCGATCTCCTGACCTCGTGATCTGCCCATCTCGGCCTCCCAAAGTGTTGGGGTTACAGGCTTGAGCCACCGCGCCCAGCCAGAGAGCACTTTCATCTCACCGGAGCTCCTGCCCTTGCCCATCAATCTCTTTCCTGCCCCCAGCAACCACCCTTCTGACTGTTCTTCACCACAGACGAGCCTTGTCTGCAGTAGAATGTCAATGGCGTCGTGCATTAGTTTTCATGCCTGGATTCTTTCCCTCAACATCGGGTCTTTGAGACATCCATTCTGACTTGCCCACATCTGCAGCTCATTCCTGTTTACTGCCGAGTAATAATCCATGGCATGAATAACAACAGGTTATCCATTCTCCTTCTTGACGGACATTTGGGTTGCCTCCAAGTTTTTGGTTACTATGAATAAAATCTGTTATATGAGCATTCAAGTTGTATGTGTGTGTGTGTGTGTGTGCACGCGTGCGCCTGTGCACGCATGTGTGGTGGGTGGGGGAGTTACACAGGCTTTCTTTTCCTTTGGAAACTAAATTCCACTAGGAGTGGAACTGCTGGTCAACGAGAAGGTCTAGACTGAACTTCATAAGCAGCTGACAAATGTTTTTCTAAAGTGGGTGCATTCCACACCCCCAGCTAGCAGCGCTCACCAGCCCCAGCTGCTCCACATCCTGGTCAGCTTCTGCTGTTGCCAGTCTTTTTCCATCCAGCCCCCGGAGTGCCTGTGGAGTGAAACAGAACTGTGGTTCTATTTGGCACTCCCCTGATGGCTAACGCTGCCGAGGGATCTCCTGTGTCCTTACTGTACCTTCCTTTGTGAAGCGTCTGTTCAAGACTTTTGTCCATTTCTAAAATTTGGTGGTCTGTCTTCTTACTGAATTCAGTGAGTTCTTTACATATTCTGGATACAGATATGTTTTGTGATTCTTCCCCCAGTCTCTAGCTCGGCTTTTCATTTTCTTAATGATATTGAAGCATTCACCTTTAATTTAATAAAACCTAATGTATCACATCTTTCTTCAGTCGCATCCTGGCTCTGTCCTGTGTCTGAAGAAATCCTCGCGTCTTGTCTAAGAAATCTTTGCTGTCTTTCAATCACGGTATAAAAGCATAGTTTTAGCCATTATGTTTAAGTCTCTGATTCATCTCCAGTTAATTTGTGTGCATGGTAGGAAGTAGGGTTCACTTTTTTCCCACAGGAATATCCACATGTTCCAGAACAATTTCTCAAAACTTCGCTTTTTCGAGCAGGGCATGGTGGCTCAT
This sequence comes from Papio anubis, assembly GCF_008728515.1. NCBI lineage: Eukaryota > Metazoa > Chordata > Mammalia > Primates > Cercopithecidae > Papio > Papio anubis. Next base: position 204,977 of record NW_022166619.1, on the reverse strand, counting down.
GCCTGTTCTCCCAGCTACTAAGGAGGCTGAGGAAGGAGGATTGCTTGAGTCCAGGAGTTTGAGGCTGCAGTAAGTTATGATCGTGCCACTGCACTCCAACCTGGGCAACAGAGTGAGACCCTGACTCTCAGAAAACAAACAAACAGGTCGGGCGCGGTGGCTCAAGCCTGTAATCCCAGCACTTTGGGAGGCCGAGACGGGCGGATCACGAGGTCAGGAGATCGAGACCATCCTGGCTAACACGGTGAAACCCCGTCTCTACTAAAAAAATACAAAACACTAGCCGGGCGAGGTGGCGGGCGCCTGTAGTCCCAGCTGCTTGGGAGGCTGAGGCAGGAGAATGGCGTAAACTGAGGGGGCGGAGCTTACAGTGAGCTGCAATCCGGCCACTGCACTCCAGCCTGGGCGACAGAGCGAGACTCTGTCTCAAAAATAAATAAATTAAAAAAAGAAAAAAAGAAAACAAACAAACAAAAACCTTGCTATTGGATTGCTTGGATCTCTGTCAAAAACCAATTAGCCAAATAAGGGTGAGTCTATTTTGGAAAATCTACTCTATTCCATCAGTCTATTTGTCTCTCTCTACGCTAACACCTCCGTCTCGATAGGTTTCATAGAAACTCTTGAAACCAGTAATGTCAATCTCCCGACTCTGTTCTTCTACAAGACTGATTAAGCTATTCCAAGGCCCTCTGCATTTCCACGTAAACTGTACAACCGTCTTGTCAATTTTTAAAAAATGTCTGCTGGGATCATGACAGACACTGTACTGAGTCTACACTTTAATTTGGGGAGAACTGACATCTTAACGATAACACCTTGCAATCCACAAACATAGTATATACTTTATTTAAGTCTTCCTTAATTTCTCTCAGAGACGTTTTGTAGTATTACGACAGAGGCTTTGGAATTTAGGAAGTAGTGGGCCTTTTCTTTTTTAGCATTTTTTCTGCTTCCTTCATTCTTCCTCTTCTGAGACTGAGACTGTGTTAGATGTCCTGACATCGTCCCACATGTCTCAGGCTCTGTCCCTTCTCTCCAGGCTTCCTTCCTCCCCGTCATTCAAAGTGTGTAATTTCCAGCCTGGCGTGGTGGCGCACGCCCGTAATCCCAGCAGTTTGGGAGGCTGAGATGGGACGATCACCTGAGGTCAGGAGTTTGAGGCCAGCCTAGCCAACGTGGTGAAACCTCATCTCTACTAAGAATACAAAACTTAGCTGGGTGTAGTGGTGAGCTCCTGTAATCCCAGCTACTTGGGAGACTGAGACAGGATAATTGCTTGAGCCTGGGAGAAGGAGCTTGCAGTGAGCCGAGACTGCACCATTGCACTCCAGCCTGGGAGACAAGAGCAAAACTCTGTTTCAAAAAAATAAAAAAATAGGCCAGGTGCGGTGGCTCATGCCTGTAATCCCAGCACTTCGGGAGGCCGAGGCGGGCGGATCATGATGTCAGGAGATCGAGACCATGGTGAAACCCCGTCTTTACTAAAAATACAAAATAATTAGCCAGCAAGGTGGGGGGCACCTGTAGTCCCAGCTACTGGGGAGGCTGAAGCAGGAGTATGGCGTGAACCCGAGAGGCAGAGCTTGCAGTGAGCCGAGATCGTACCATTGCACTCCAGCCTGGGTGACAGAGCGAGACTCCGTCTCAAAAAAATAATAATAAAATGAAATTTAAAAAATAAAATAACTAAAAAATAAAATAATAAAGTGCGTAACTTCCACTGGAGTATCTTCAAGTTAAACAACTCTTCCCTGTGCCGTGTGCAGCGACTGTTCATTTCAGATATTGTGCTTTTCAGTTTGAGAATTTCCATTTGCCAGTTTTCGGTAGTTTCTATTTCCCTGCTGAGGCTCCTCATCTGTTCATTCATTCATTGCACATTTTCCTCTAAGTCCTTGACCCTATTTATACCAGCTGCTGTGATGGGTGATTTTGTATGTGAATTTGACTGGGCAAAGGACTCCCCAGAGAGCTGGTGAAGCGTTATTTCTAGGTGTGTCTGTGAAGGGGTTTCCTGAAGAGACTGACATTTGAATCAGAAGACCAAGTAAAGATTCACCCTCACCAATGCGGATGGGTGTCATCCACTCCATTGAGGGCACAAGTAGAACAAAAAAGGCGGATGGCGGCTGGGCGCGGTGGCTCACACCTGTAATCTCAGCACTTTGGGAGGCCGAGGTGGGTGGATCACGAGGTCAGGAGATCAAGACCACCCTGGCTAACACGGTGAAACCCCGTCTCCACTAAAAAAATACAGGCATGGTGGTGGGCACCTGTAGTCCCAGCTACTCAGGAGGCTGAGGCAGGAGAATGACATGAACCCAGGAGGCAGAGCGTGCAGTGAGCCGAGATTGCGCCACTGCACTCCAGCCTGGGCAACAGAGCGAGACTCTGTCTCAAAAAAAAAAAAAAAAGGGTGGAAGGTGACGAACTTGTTCTCTTCTGAAGTTGAGACATCCATCGTTTCCTGCCCTCTGACATCGGAACTCCTCCTGGTTGTCAGATCTTCAGACTCCAGAACACACACCAGCGCCTGCCCACCCCGTACCAGGACTCAGGCCTTTGGCCCTGGGCTGACACATCACTGGCTCCCTGGTTGTCTGACCTTTGGACTCAGACTTAAGTTTTCCTGGGTCTCCAGCTTGCAGGCAGCATATGGCGGGACTTTCTGGCCTCCGTAATTGCGAAAGCCAATTCCCATAATAAATCCCCTCAGCCATCTACAGAGATCCTCACTGGTTATGCTTCTTGGAAGAAGCCAATTGCAACATCTGGGTCATCTGAAGGTTGGCTTCCATTGACTTTTCTTTTCTGAGCATGACTCACTTTCTCCTGTTTCTTGCGTTTGGTGATTTCCTTCTTGGACCTGAGACGCTATGAGCGATACTCAGCCTCCTGAGTAGCTGGGATTACAGGCACTCACCACGATGCCCAGCTGATTGTTTTATTTTTCATAGAGGATGGGGTTTCACCATGTTGGTCAGGCTGGTCTCAAACTCCCGGCCTCAAGCAATGCGCCCGCCTTGGCCTCCAAAAGTGCTGCGATTACAGGCATGAGCCACCGCGCCCAGCCACACCTGTGTCGTTTTCCTTTCTTTAATCCATGACTACGAGGAACATTCCTTCATACAGGCTCATTCTTCATGCACCACTTCCCATTAACCTCTTGTCATTCGCCCGGGGCACCGAGGTTAAAAGTGAGCAACCTCACGCCTGTAATCCCAGCACTTTGGGAGGCCGAGGCGGGCGGATCACAAGGTCAGGAGATCTAGACCATCCTGGCTAACACGGTGAAACCCCGTCTCTATTTTAAAAAATACCAAAAAATGAGCTGGGTGTGGTGGCGGGCGCCTGTAGTCCCAGCTACTCGGGAGGCTGAGGCAGGAGAATGGCATGAACCCAGGAGGCGGAGCTTGCAGGAAGCCAAGATAGCACCACTGCACTCCAGCTTGGGCGACAGAGCAAGACTCCATCTCAAAAAAAAAAAAAAAAGAGTGAGCAACCAAAAACACTAGAGGAGAAGCTGTATTTGGGAATCTTTGTCTGGGACAGAATCATCTTACACATGCAGACAACATCCCTCCTCTCCCTTCCGTCCAATGTCAGCTATCCGAAGCCTGTTGATACTGGGGACGTGGAACCTGGGGTCACCTAGTTCTGACTGTCACACCCTTAGGCTTCCTTCCTACCAGGCCCTCCTTGTGGAGCCCAGAGCACTGGCCGTCGGCCTGGCTACACGGACGGCACTTCTCATTCGTCAAAAGTACTCTCCCAACCATCTGTGTTCTGGTCAATGAACACTGGGAGAGACAGGTTCCTGCGTGTCATTTGAAATTCTAAAACAGTGGAACTGAAATTTCATGACACACATATTCTAAATTATGAGAGAGGGAGAAATAAAGGGAACAGTAAAGAAGTGCTTTTTTTAAAAATAAAATTAAATTAGGAAAATAAAATCAAACGTATTTGATAAAAAAAGTTAATAATATATCAACTTAGTAATTAAGATAAAAACCTACCAGATTTAACGGGTTTAACCAATATTTCCCCTACGACCAATTCTGCATCAGAAACATGTTGGGTCCCTGGGACAGAGGGGACAATGGCCATCTGTCCCAACGCCCTCACAGTCTAAGTGGGGAGACTGACTGGGCAGCAGCTGCATCTGAATCCTGGCACCAGGAAATCTGCCAGGTACGGAACAGATCCTAGCAGCAGATGCTACTGGGGGTAACAAGCTCTGCCCCCCAATAGCTCCTTTCCTTTGGCCATCACTGACGTGGAAATGCCACTGCTACCTGGCTTCTTGGCAAAGGTGCCATCTCCATAAACAAGTTTCTGGCACAGGGAGGTGACACATGACCAGTCTTAGTCACCTGGAAGGCAGGTTCACTTACGTCATGACCAGCAGGCCCAGTGTATCTGAGGGCCACAGCTGCCCACTGGGAGGAAGAGGGAGCCCTCAGGGTCTGGGTTGGGAGAGGGGTACACCATGAATGGGCCCTTCAGATCCACTGAGGGGTTTGAAGTCTCCTAGGAGTACGGGACAGTGACAGGGGAGGGGGTCCCATTGTGCAAGGACCCTCACCTCGGTGTTCTCACTAGACATGAGCTTGACGAAGACTCAGCTAAGACCCAGCCCACGGAACCAGAGCCAGCCCCCCATGACCCTCCACGCAATCCCAGAGGAAGGACCGGGCTGTCGTGGCTTCTCTCTGGACCCAGCCCACTCTCCCACAGTCCTTGAAAAGCACCCCAAGGCCCTGCCATGTCTGCAAGTGGCTCCGGAATCTCCGTGGCACAATTACATCACCTCCCGTAGCTGTGTGGCAGGTGGCCGTGTCACACACTGATCCTTTTCACATCAGTGTCTCGGCTAGAAAGAAGTGTGCGTGGAGCCTCCGTGTCATCAGAGGCTACAATTCGTGGAAAAACTCCACACCCATGCCACACCAGAGTCTGGTCCACAGAGCTGGCCCGTCCTCATCACTTCGGAACGGGCGGGCCGCAGTGGGTCTCTTGTTGGCAGGAACTTGACTCTCGCTCCTGAGCCCCTGGAGGGGAGGCGGTGAGGCAAACTGGGGTTGTCTTTGTAGACCTTCCTGTTTCTAGCTGTGTCACTGTGGGCAGGATAACCTAAGCTTCAGTTCCCCCATCTGCAACGGGAGGGGGACAGTTGCAAGGATCAGCCATCACGTACAAGACCAGTAGAGGCTGAGCATACAGTAGGTGCTCAATAAGTGGGAGCGTGGCCCATCACCCCAGAGGGCAGAAGGAGGCGCTCATTCAATGAGACGGCATTTAGCACAGGGGCCGGGGCTCAACACACAGAAGTGGCCAGCATTAAAAATGACAGATTTTTTTTAAAACCTAGGAGACCAGAAAGTTGGACGGGGGGGGGTTGGTGCTGCTTTAATTTCTGCTCAGCTGTGTCACTTTCATAGGTTTCAGGGATCATTCTTCTCTGTCCGGTGGCCCATGAGGAGGCCCGACATGGCCAGGCAGGAATGTGGAAGCCCAGATGTGAATGGACCTCCAAGGTCAGACCCGAGCCCAAGCCCAGCTCCCTCCACCCCGGGCCAGTGACCACCCCTCCTTCCTTCCTGCCCTGTCTCATCCTCTCGCTACCGCTGTTTTCTGGGAGTCAGCTGCGCTGACAGATGCTAAATCCCGACCATTATTTTTGTCCTCACAATAGCCTGAAATCTTCCAGCAGGGGCCCTGTGCACGGCTGCGGTCCTCCAGGGACAGCAAAACCTGCCACCTTCACCTGCTGCCCGAGACCCCGAGGCCCCAGCCCAACAGCCTCGCCCGCTTGCCCCGATTCTGTTACAGAAAGGCAGCTGCTCAGAGGCCGTCGCCCCCGCCGCCCACAGAAAATCAAAGAAAACCAACAAACTCTGCTTTCTGCCCCTGGTGAGCCTGTGTGTTTACGACGGACATAAAATAGTGCTGCTGACAGGCTCGGATGCGCCGCACTGGCCCCGGGCTGTCTGATGCCGCCAAGCAGGGTACCAAGCTGCTATTAGTGTGTTACTAGGAAACCGAGTCGGACATTTCCTGACCTTGGTCCACACCACAGGTGCTTCATCCCCAGGGGGCTGGAGTGGGGGCGGCAGAGAAAGGACGCATCAAGCCTCCGAAGAAGCTGGCTGGGAACTGGATGGTGTGCGTGTAGGGAAGGACGGATGGACAGACAGACAGGCAGGCAAGATCCACTTTACACATCAGGGAGCTCGTTCTCACACACCCTGGCAGACCCTCACCATGACCCGTGAGGGAGGGAGGCCTTGCTTTTTCTACAGGTGGGGAAACCAGGACTCAAAGAGGGCATGGAAGTCACCCAGCTCGCCAAGCCATGTATGCGCGCACCTGCACAGGCCTCGGCTACTGGATTCCCGGAAGGAGACCTGTCCACCAGACTGTCCCTCCTGGCCGTAACTCCCTCTTTTGGGGGGATTCTTTCTAAGCAGTAAAAGAGCCTCCCACCATCTAAAAATATTCAGGAACCAAAAAAGAACAGCCCCTGGGGCCAGGTCACAAGGACTGGGCCCAGGGGAATGTCTCGGGCCACAACACACGGTTTCAATTCCTCCTTTGCCATGTGAAGCATGCTGTGTGACCTCCGGCAAGTCACCTACCCTCTCTGAGCCTTAATTTGTGCAACTGCAAAATGGGTGCTGAAGCACCGACCCTGAAGTGTTGTGAGGGCTGAGATGAAGCGGCAAAGCCCAGGGCCTGGCTCTCAGGGGACAGGAGCGGGGACTGTCGAACAGCGTATGGACCTATGGCTCAGATCCTTCAGTACAGGAATCATGAATGCTCTCGGGACCTCATTACCCCCAGCCCTTCCTCCTACCACAGTGCACCAGGCCCAGGCCTAATTAGGTGTCCTCTCTGTGCTTCGCTCCCTCACAAAGGACCCTTCTGGAGCGTTTAGCTCGGCAGTGAGAAACAAAAGCAGGAAGTCAAGGGAAAGTCGGTGGCAGAGACTGTCCTGCTGTCCTTTCTAAGCATCTGGTGAAGGTAAACTTCAATTCAGCCTGGTAGGGTTGGGGGCTACTTCTTAGAGAAGGTGACCTGTGGGCTGGGTTTTGTAGAATGAATAGGAGTTGGGCAGTCAATATAGGAGATACTATGTACATGATGGGACTTCTACAGTAAAACCCAGCATGTGACGCGTGTTCATTTTAGAGCAATATTTGTTAAGTGCCACTGTGTGTCAGTCAGGTCGATGCTGAACACAGGGAAATAATGTCAAAAGGGAGAAGTCTTCCTCTTCCAGAAGAGTACCAGGAATGAGATTTAGGGAGGGAGGGACCTTCATCAGACACAACGCAGCCCCCTCGTTCGGGCTGCAGCCCAGCTGTCTACTCGTTCCTGGAAAACAGAAAGATGAATGTGTGTGTCTTTAAAGCCGCCTCTTCTGTGCCGGTCCCCTCCCTCTACAGAGACCGCATTAAATGAGACCGGAGAGTTGGTGTGACCGAATCGGTCCTGAAAGCACTCGAGTTTAACGAGGTATTAAACATGAAAACCCCTGGAAGTCCCAGGCCATACCTGCTCTCACACACACGGGAATGTGGAGCGGGTGGGGTGGTCACGCGTGCCTGCTCTGCGTGCGTCAGAGGGCTCCCCTGCCACCTCCCACTGAGAAGGAACAAATGGCCTCTTCCTCAGTGCTGGGGGTGGGGGAGCAGGGTTGCGAGGTCACTGAAGCCCCCAGCCACATGGCAGCAGGGCCTCTGCAGACAGCTGGGGCCCACTGTGGTGCCAGAGTACCAAGGGGCCAACAAGACGTCTGAGGGGGGCAGGGAGAGCCCCTGAAAGCACGGCGCTCTCACCCCAACCAGCTGCAGCCTCCACAGCCAGCCCCACGGGGAAGTACTGATGGCTCCGTTAACAGGGAAGGTGAGGACAGGGAGCCCCCGCCCAGCAGTCCCGCAGCCACCTCCTGACAGGGACCGGGCTTGTCTAGACCACAGGAGCGAGAAAGGCTGAACTGCGTACACAGGATCACCTCCGAGCCAGGCCCATTGGCCCTCAGTTCCCGGGAACAGACACTCCTAAAACCCCAGCCCAAAGCAAGGCAGTGAGTGGCCTGGCACAGGGGGCAAGAGCAGGTTTCCTAAATCACACTTTGGCAAATCCTATGCACTCTTCAAAATGAACGCCTCCTCCAGGAAGCCTTCCTGCCCTCCTGGCTTGTCAGGGTCTGCTGCCTGGATAGCACATGTGAGAGGTAGAGGAGCCTCAAGAATGAGAAGGGCAGGGGCTCACAAGAGTCCCAGGTCCCAGGTCTGTGGGACAGGGGTCTTTTAGCCACCCCTGGGGTTAGGGAGTGGTGGTCTGACAATGACCCTCGGAGAGACAGAGCTGGGCTCAAATTGCAGCTCTGCCCCCTAGTTCTGTGTGACCCTGACCAGGCGCCTGCCTCTCTCAGAGCCCAGTCTGCTTCCTGTCCAGGCAGAGGGTTCAGGGCCCCGCCTGCAGGGCTCAGTGAGACGTAACTGGAAGTGTCTTGACAGAGGCACCCTCCGGGGATGCTGGCTTCATTCACTCCATTCAACCAATCCCCACAGCCAGGCCTGGCCTCACAGTCACACCGAGCAGCAAGAGCCCTCGGCAGCATTTGAGGGAGCCACACGCTGCCAAGGAGAAGCCCAGGTGGGGCCAAGCACGCAGTCTTAAAGGGTCTGTTGTGCAAATGAGGCACCACGGCCATCGGGGAGGCAGCTCCAAGCAGATGATGCCACAGTCCAGCCACGGGTGTCCTTGTCGATGAAGGACCTGGCGGGGCAAAGGCCTTTCTGTCCCAGCCGTCAGCCGCCTTAAGAAACCCCACCTGTCTTCCGTCCCTCCAGCCACCCCTCCATCCCTGCACAAGCCTCGGGCCACCAGGGAGGGACAGCAGGACACCTGTCAACATCTCCGCTGGGGCAGGGGGCTTCATTCCGGCCTCCTTCAGACCAGGGCAGGGTTGACGTGTGCCTGGGGCCGGGGGCTGTCTAACAGGGCTGGATTCATTTGCTTGTTTCTCGTGGGGCCGTTTTTGTGGTGTCTGCTTTCTTTTGTTTTTGTTTTTTTTTTTTTTTTTGAGACGGAGTCTCGCTCTGTCGCCCAGGAGACAGTGGAGTGCAGTGGCCGGATCTCAGCTCACTGCAAGCTCCGCCTCCCGGGTTCACGCCATTCTCCTGTCTCAGCCTCCCGAGTAGCTGGGACTACAGGCGCCCGCCACCTCGCCCGGCTAGTTTTTTGTATTTTTTTTTAGTAGAGACGAGGTTTCACCATGTTAGCCAGGATGGTCTCGATCTCCTGACCTTGTGATCCACCCGTCTCGGCCTCCCAAAGTGCTGGGATTACAGGCTTGAGCCACTGCGCCCGGCCAAGCGTGTGCTTTCAAACTTGTCTCCTTTGGAAAAACAATCCTCTGGGGCAGACATAAGGCATCCCAAACCCAGCCTCTCCCAGCTCAACTCGGGCTCCACACGCAGGCGTCCTCCACAACGTGGACCTCCCAGCGTGAAGATGAACGTACGTGAGCTCAGGAGATGGTATCTAAACAAACCTCCTTTGGGAGAAGCGGGCAGGGTGAGGACAACGGCGGGGAGGGTGGGCCACAGAAGACAGTGATTTGTTCCTCACTCCTTGTCCACCTGCAGACAAACGGCACAGCACAGAGTGGCCAAGGCCCCAGGGCAGGATCCAGTGGGATAAGCACGGCCTCTCCCCTCCCAGGTCACCACCAGCAGGCAGCTCCCGCTCACTCCCCACGTAGAAAGAAGACGTCCAAACCTCCTCGACACCAGAAACTCCTTCTACATTTTATGCATCCTAAAAAATTATCCCAACGATGCTAACATGACACATTTAAAGCTGCACAGTCATTTTATGATGCAATAAAGCATGCAGCTCTACATTCGCGGATAAATTACATTCCCTGCCGTGTCACCATCACATTTGTTTAAGCCTGAAAATCACTTCAGCTCCCAGGAAAGTGAAACCAGTGTCATGCAAAGCAGGCTCCTAAATCATAAAATTGTGGATTCGTCAAGCTCAGAGGGATTCACAGACCTTCCGGGCGGACGCTTTCATTTCAGAGACCGGGAAACTGAGGCCCTGAGTGGCATTTAACCCGCCCAGAGCAGCAGCCCCTTGAAAGGAAAGGAAAGGCCAGCTAGACCTCGGGCCCTGGCGACTCGCCACACTAAAGCAGCCAGCAGCCCCGGCCTCACATCCACGCCCTCGCCCAGAGCCCCGGCCCCAGGATCTCCCTCCCCGCTGGCACTCAGGGGCCGTTCTCCCCTCAAGGATGCTCCTGCTCAGAGGCTCTCTGGGGAGAAGCCAGGAGGACAAGTGGTTCCTGACAGAGCCTGGCTGTGTCTGGGATCACTCCCTCCTCATGCAGCCACTGGAGTCGGTGGGGTGCCTTCCCACAGCAGCCTGTGGGGTCACAGGACCCCGTTCTGCAGACAAGGATGCTCCTGGTGAGGCATGTTTACCAGCTGACTGTCAAACATCTAGCAGCACACCCCGGGAAGAGGATCCAGGTCCAACCACCCCACCCCCAGCCACACAGGATCAAGTGGTTGGCTAAATAAAGCTCGGTCTCATGTCCACGTCCTTCCTTTGGCCTCTCATCTGCCCCGAGTGAGAGCTTTCAGATTTCTCCCGTGTCCCTTCAATTCCCCTAAGAATTCTCAGGGGCTTCTGACCTGCTGGCACCACAGGAGGGAGGACAGAGGCAGGCGGCCTGGCCCTGCTGGGGACTAGGGTGTGCAGCCTACTTCACAGACAGCCAAGGGCCGCCCTGCTACAGTGGCACCAGTGTCCTCGCAAGACACACTCATCATGGCACTCTGTGGCATCCAATCCGGGTGCCCTTTCCAGATCCTCCTCCATCGAGACCCGGAAGCCTTCCCAGGGCCCCCCACAGACTGCAGCGGACCACGCTCAGCCTCAGTGAACAGAAAATACGAACGAGGAACAGCTGGCTGCAGTGCCAGGAGGGAACCAGGAAGAGCTGGCTGCAGTGCCAGGAGGGAACCAGGAACAGCTGGCTGCAGTGCCAGGAGGGAACCAGGAACAGCTGGCTGCAGTGCCAGGAGGGAACCAGGAACACAGCTGCAGTGTGCCAGGAGGGAACCAGGAACAAGCCAAGGTGGTGCCAGGAGGGGAACCAGGAACAGCTGGCCAGAAAAGCCAGAGGAACCAGGAACAGCTGGCTGCAGTGCCAGGAGGGAACCAGGAACAGCTGGCTGCAGTGCCAGGAGGGGGACAGAGGACCCCGGAACTCCAGGCCAGAGTGATCAGAGGGATGTTTCTTGAAGCTGGAAGGAAGAAGCCACTGTGCCAGCTACCGCTGTGCCCACTGAGGCTGACCACTGAGTAGGATCATCGCCACCTACCACTGTGCCCACTGGAGCTGACCACTGAGCACGGGCATCGCCGGCATGCAGCCACCTTCCTGGACCCCCTGCAGCCAGCACAGGCTGACCCAAGGTGTCCTTCTACCGCGCAGAGAAGCACTGTCACTGCAGTGCCACCAGGCTGGCGTCACAGCAGGCATTTTGATGTGGGCCCTGTGCCTTCCTGGGGGAAAGGTGGTCCTCCCTGTGAGTCCCCGGGGAACTTCCAGAGTTCCCATACCTTGCAAACACCAAGCCTTATCCCACAATAGCACAATATCCCGGACTTGCGCTGGAACAACCCTCAGCTACGCCTCCAGATGGGGAGCCTCACCTTGCCCTCCAGCCTCACCTTCCACACCCTGCCCAGCTCCTCGTGCTGGGATACTGCCCCGGTCTTCAGCAAGCTCCTCCTTGGGCGCTGAGGTCCGGCTGTCCCTTCTTCTGAGGAGCCTTCCTTTCTTTCTGACCTAGCACTCCGCCAGCCCCACTCTGCTCCCACAGCCAACTGTCTTGTGCCTGTCACTCTTCTATGTACAAACCTGCCTCTGGACCCCAGGCTGGGAGCCCCCCAGTGCAGGCATGTAGCCCGGGGCCCCCAAGAGTGGGGCAGGAACGAGAAGGGAAGCACGGTGCCTGCCAAGGAAAAGCCATTATGCAAATGCAAGGTACTGATTATTAGAGCAATTTAAAAACAGGCCGTCCATTTGGGCTTATTTTGCTTGATAAAGCATTTTTAAGTGGCAATATTTTGTGTTAATTTTTTCAACCAGCTGCTCTTATTATTTGACTATGCATTATTCAAAGCTCTCAAAAGCGAGCTTAGAGCACTTGAGAAAGTAACTTCAGTGTTATACGTGCCCACGCAGGGGACTGGTTCCAGCTCCCAGAAAGATGTTCTGGATCCAAGACCCGTGCGACCCGGCACACAGCCACTGGCCACGTGCCATGTGTGGCTGTCCGGCTCACAACATTACAAGCTGCAGTGATCAGCGCCCAAGTGCAAGCTCCATGCCAGATCAGAGGACTCAGTGCAACAACCACAAAACATACGCTGCTCGAGGATGATCTGTGATACTGATCACAAGGTGACCCAGATAATATTTTGAATATGCTGGGTTAAATATAACATACATTTTTTTTTCTTTTTTTTGAGAGACAAGGTCTTGCTCTGTCGCTCAGGCTGGAGGGCAGTGACAGGATCTATGTTGCCCAGGCTGGTCTCGAACTTCTGGCCTCAAGCAATCCCAAAGTGAACTGCTGGGATTACAAGTGTAAGCCACTATGCCCAGCCTATAAAATACATTCTTAAGATTAGTTTCATTTGTCCCTTCTTATTTTTTGACGTGGCTCTGCCGTAATCCCACCACACTGCCCTGAAACTGTCCTTCGGTTTCCACACTCCCCATGGGGCCTGGGTCTTGGGAGGCAGGAAATGTGTCTTCATCTTAATGTGTTTCCAGCTTCTGGCCTCAAGCAATCCCAAAGTGAACTGCTGGGATTACAAGTGTAAGCCACTATGCCCAGCCTATAAAATACATTCTTAAGATTAGTTTCATTTGTCCCTTCTTATTTTTTGATGTGGCTCCGCCGTAATCCCACCACACTGCGCTGAAACTGTCCTTCGGTTTCCACACTCCCCATGGGGCCTGGGTCTTGGGAGGCAGGAAATGTGTCTTCATCTTAATGTGTTTCCAGCTCCTGGTCCCAAGACTGACACACAGAGAGTGTTTAGGAACCAGCTGACGATGCAATGAACGATGATTGTGTGAATGAATGAAAGCATACAGGCACTCACACGGTGCCCCTCGCTGGTCTCCTAAAACCACATTTCCAGGTTCCCTGGGAGACAGCTGTATCTGTGAGTCAGTGTTTGACTTTCCCCAAACAGCTGCAGAGTGTCTGGGGTCTGGGTAGCCAGGGGAGTCCTTTAGACATTCAAGGTGACCCTCATGTTGGGCATCTGGCTATGGGCCCAAAGCAAAGAACAGGTGTGTTCTGCTCCAAACGACCCTTCCCTCTCCTCACTCCTGTGCCTGCTGATATGGTCTGGCTGTGTCCCCACCCAAATCTCATCTTGGATTGTAGTTCCCATAATCCCTGTGTGTTGTAGGAGGGACCTGGTGGGAGGTCATTGAATCATGGAGGCGGTGACCCTCATATCCCTCATACTGTTCTCGTGATAGTGAGTGAGTTCCCACGAGATCTGATGGTTTTATAAGGGGCTTTCCCCTTTTTGCTCTGCACTTCTCCTTGCTGCTGCCATGTGAAGAAGGGCATGTCTGCTTCCCCTTCCGCCATGACTGTAAGTTTCCTGGGGCCTCCCCAGCCCTGTGGAACTGTGAGTCAACTAAACCTCTTTCCTTTCTAATTCAAGGAATCTTTCAACTATAATACTAATGCACCTGGCTTCTGATTAGGCCACTTCCCCAGCTCCAGCCTTGAAAATTAACAACCACATTCTCTCCCCAAGTAGGATCCAGGTAAGAAATGGCATGCGTTTGTGTCTTGTAAATTGCCATAATGGCTAAATATCCACACCAAGTCCACAGAGAAAGGATAGGATATCTTACCTTTCAGTGAAAGGAGGAGGGGGAAAAACAACATAAAAAATTTATTAAACTCGAGCCACCGGGACCAAATTGCAAGTTAAAGATTCAGATGCATTCCCCTTCCTTAGAACTGATGATTTACGTTTGCAATAACCGCAGTCATGAAGAGCTCACTGGATTAAGGAGGCTCAGTCTTAATGTCAGGGAATAACATTACTGGACAATGCAAAGCCACATGTACCCGGAGTTGCTTTTCTGGGTGAGAGGAATTCCACCTTGCATTTTGGTTCAAGAGATCGGTCACAATCAGGATGGGCAGAGAAAGATGGAAAATGGGCAACCCAGCCAGGTGCGGTGGCTCACGCCTGTAATCCCAGCACTCTGGGAGGCCGAGGCGGGTGGATCAACTGAGGTCAGGAGCCCAAGACCAGCCTGGCCAACATGGTGAAACCTCGTCTCTACCAAAAATATAAAAACTAGTCGGGCGTGGTGGCGCATGCCTGTAATCCCAGCTACTCGGGAGGCTGAGGCAGGAGAATCATTTGAACCCACGAGGTGGAGGTTGCAGTGAGCTGAGATCATGCCACTGCACTCCAGCCTGGGTGACAAGAACAAAACTCCATCTCAAAAAAAAGAAAAAAAAATGAAAAAGTAAATGAGCAACCTGGGATCTAGCCTGACTCCCCAGGCAAAAATCCTCAAAATTGAATGTGCACTATAAACCAGTAGGGGCAGGCCTGGCCAGGCTCCTATGGAGTGGGCCACACAAGGCCGATGTGGTCCCCATCGTCCCGGAGCCCTCCTGTGCTGACTGTCCAGAAACACTGAGGGATGTTTCTGGAGAGCACAGAACCCCAACCTCAGGCTGGTAACTTACAAGAAACAGCAGGTCAGGAACTTGCCCTCACACCGGCCAGGAGCTCCCCAAGCTCTGCGGGGCACAGGCTCTGTGTGGTGGGCGGTTAGGGTCAAATCGTGGCTCTGCCACTTACTAGCTGGGTGACATGGACCAGTGGTGTCCCCTCTCTGGGCCTCAGTTTCCTTATCTGTAAAATGAGGACAACCACAAAACAGACCTCACAGAGCAACTGAGGGTGGGGGATGCAAGGGAATGAAGCCCAGCAGTGCCCAGCCCCCAAAAAGCTCGTAAGCACCGTCCACTGTTGCTGTCATTGCCATGTGGGTACAGGTGTCCTACCACGTGCAGAAGGCTTGCCCTGCTAGGGCTGGACCAGGAGAGGACAGGAAGAAGACACAGGGTCTGACCCTCTGTTAGGCAGGGGACAGGCATTTAACTCCCTAATCATGGTGCCCCCCTTGGGCAGCCCAGAGGCCCAACAGAGGCATGGGTGCTGAGGGGGCGCTGGCCAGGATGGCGCACAAGAGGCTTCACACAGTGGGAGACACCTTGGCCCGGACGTGGCAGAGAAGGATTTCCAAGGCACGGAATGCCGGGAAAGGTATGGGGGGTATGGTTCCAACTCTGTGCATAGCAAGTAGGGTGGCTGCAGACTCTGCTGGGGGCTGGGGGCTTATCCTTCAGGGACTTCCCTCTGGCCATGCCACCAGCCAGAAGCCCTATCCCATCTGAGCCTCACTTTCCTCCCCCTTTACAGGGTTGAGATGGACAGTCCCTCAGTCAGTCTCAGGAGCCTGCATGCTGCAGTGAGCAGTTTTGGGAATTTTCTTTCTTTCTTTCTTTTTTTTTTCCCCAGACGGAGTTTCACTCTTGTCGCCCAGGCTAGAGTGCGGTGGTGCGATCTTGGCTCACTGTAACCTCTGCCACCTGAGTTCAAGCGATTCTCCTGCCTCAGCCTCCCAAGTAGCTGGGATTAAAGGTGTCCACCATTACACCTGGCTAATTTTTGTATTTTTAGTATAGACAGGGTTTCACCATGTTAGCCAGACTGGGCTCCGACTCCTGACCTCAGGTGATCCGCCCGCCTCAGCCTCCTCCCAAAAAAGTGCTGGGATTCTAGGAGTGAGCAGCTCTTTTTTTTTGGAATTTTCGAAGTCTCCCTCAGATTCCTGAGGCTGGTCAGGGCGGACAGTGGCCTCCAGGTGGGTGCCCCAGGCCTGGCTGTGACCTGCGTGGCCCCTGTGCCCACCTCTCCCCTTCAGGATGCTCTACAACCTTCAGACCCACGTGGGGCCGACCGGATGTCTGGAGAAGCTCTGGGAGTCCGACCAGTGGGATTTCCCCAGGACCCCGTGGCCAGCCCAGCATCAAAGGGAAGGGCTGATGGCAGCTACTGCAGCTGGTGGGTGAGGAATTTCTTTCACAGAAGTGCATGAGACTGGGCCGCCAGTGTGGCGCTGCGTGATTTGGGGATGACTTGAATTGTGTCTATAGACAGGGATTCTGCGGGAAGTATTTTCCTGGGCCCTGCAACCTGAAGACAGCTCTGGATGTGGGCTGAGCACTAAGACAGGCAAAGCTCCAGCCTACACAGCAGGTGGGCAGTACACGCGGCTCCCTGCTTACTCCTCTCTGGGTTGCCATTCTCAGTCTGTGCTCCAAGATGAGGGGAGAGAGAAACCCTAAGAGTCTTCCCAGAAGAAACTGTGGTTGAGCTAAGAAGCTGCTGTCAAACAGTTCCAGAGGCCCCCAGGCAGCAAGCAAGCCCGAAGGCACCATCTCCCGGTGGCCTGGGAGGGCGGTGGATGAGCCGGGCTGTGAGCCCCCAGCAAGGACGCTAGGTCTCAGCCTGGGTCCCTCACCTGCAGGTGAGGCCCCTTCCTCCTACCCTCCTACCTCCCTCCTCCTGGAGCGGGTCACGTGATCCCACCCTGGTCACAGATTCCCACGAGTCCCGGTGGGGCTGCAGCCCTGGTGCAGTGGCCAGGCTTGGGCAGTGCCTGGGTGGAGCAGAGGCCTCTCAGAGGGAGGAATGAGGTGGACACAGAGAAGAGCAGAGGCGGGTCTACTGAGGCAGGGCAGTGCCTGCTGGGCCACGTGTCAACCCCGAGCCCACATACTCCTGTGCCCTGAGCCTGGGCTCCAGGGGCCTCTGCTTCTGGTAGCACCGCTCCCTCCTCACGACACGGCATCCCAAGACCCGGCTTGGGGAGCGTGGCCGGGCCGCCTTTTGAGCAGGCCCCCTCTCCGTCCCACAGCTTCGCAGAGACGAGCCCTCATGGAGGACCCTGCTAGGGCAACGGGCCAACACCTGGGCCAGCCATTAGACTGGCTTGGCAGCCTTCTAGAATGTCCAAGGGGTGTGAAGATCTGCTCGTCTCTGAGGGCCTCTCAGATGCATGCCTTCCCACTCAGCATGGCAGCCCACGCCATGATCCATCATGAGGAGACGCCCCCGTGGGAAGAGCCAGGGCCAGCTCTGCCTGCACTGTGGCTGCCATGTTTCCTGTTGACTCTCTGGACACCACCAGGAACCTCCCCGCCCCTCCCTCTTTCCCTCCTCCCCTCTTCCCATCCCTCTTCCCATCCCCCCGCCTTACTCCGCCAGCTCCTCCAGGCTGCGGTAGACGTCATCGTCATTCTCTGTGGTCTCCTCTGAGGGAAAAGGCCTGCGAAAGAGAAGGCGAGAGGGAGGTGAGCAGGTCCCGGCACTGCCGGCCAGTGGGACCCCAGCTGGACCCCACGGCAGAGCCCAGTGTGGCCCGGCCAGGAGCAAAGGGGCTCTTGTCCACTCTCTAGAAGGATATCGGGTGCGCGGACACCGATCAGAGTCACAGAATGAGCCAACTGGGCCGTAGGGCAAGACGAGACCCATGCCCAGCTCGCCAGGGGGCAAGGAAAGTGTCACGCACACTCCGGGCTCTGGGTGTCCAGTGGGCAGATGAGAGGCCCAGGTCAGGGCTGCAGAAGGCGTTCATCTGCCCGGCGACCTGCCTTCCCCTTTACCCGCACTCCCACTTCCAGGGGGTTTGCAGTGGAGAGGAGGCTCCTCGCACACCTCCTGGTGGGCAGGTGGGAGGGCTGCCAGCTCAGTCCCCGCAGGAGAGGAAGCAGGAGGGGACTCCAGAAGGGAGGGGTGAGTTCTGAGGCACCGAGGGTAGGGGCTCACCTACTCCACCCACCAGCCCCTGGCTTGAGGTCAGGAAGAGAGTCCCGAAAATGAAAAGCCCTCGGAACCTTCTGCATGGATCTGCAGCCTCCCCTCCTACAAAGGGAGCAGGAGCCCCATGGGGACGCCCCAGAAGGAACGTGGCACTGCTCCCCCTCCCCCTCCCCCTCCGCCCCCAAGACACCCCAACCCTGCTGCTTTTCTTTAGTTCAGGATGGTATATAAATATATATATACACATAAACTTTAATCATCTGGGCTCTTCTTGCGTCTCATTTTTGTGGAACTCTCATGCATATGTATATAATTATAATTGTTTTTCTCCTGTTCATCTGTCTTATGTCAATTCAATTCATAAACCCGCCCAAGAACCTGGAGGGATGGAAGGAAGCGGTTTTCCTCCCGCAGGACCCAAAGCATCGCTCTGCTCCGTCCTCTGCAGACAGACAGATGGGTGTAGCCCCGAGTCTACAGGCCTCCCTGCACAAGGCGAGCCTGGGCCGGCACAGGCCAACCACTCAGAGCTGAAATGCCGGACCAGCCTCGGGGAGGGGGCAGAGGCGGAGGGGAGGGAGGGATGGGATGGAGGAGAGGCAGGAGAGGCAGATCAAACACCCAGAAGAGGGGGCTGCAGCTGGTTCAAGGCTATGGGCCAAATCCACTCATCTCTACAGGAGACCTGAAAGACCCCTTAATTAAACCAAACATGCCCGTGTAGCCCCCGGGTGCGTGTTCTGGTAGGAAACCTGTCACTAAGGATGGGACGGGAGATCCCAGCCGGGGGGCTGCCTGGGCCCAGATGCCAGCTGGGGTTGTTCCTTGCCTGGGGTCAGGCTGACATTTGCTCAGCCCGAGATCCAGCAGGGACGCAGTCCATCCTGGCAGCCCTGCCCCGCCTGGAGGCTGGGGGCCTGTGTTCCTGCGGAAGGGGCAGGGGGGAGTCCACTGAGCTGTGAGCTGGAGGCCTGGGTCCTACCTGGCTCTGTCACAGACCTGCAGGGACTAGGTCTCAGATCGGAGGCCCCCAAGCCAGACCCACCAGGCCATTGGTCAGCGTGCCCCTGTGGCTTCCTGGTAAAAGCCCGTGTCCAAGGGGGCAGCACAGCCAGGCCTGACCTCTGCATGGGTGAGCTCGGCTCTCTGCTCCAGCCACTCTCCCTCCTTCCACCCATCACCATACAGCCGCATCCCCCAGTGGAGGTGCGTGTCCCAGGTCACGGGCAGAGCTGAGGCTGCCACGAGATCCTCCCCACCAGGGCTCCGTTGCTGACACAGCACCATTCACGGCCAAGAAGCCCCTCAAGGAATCCATCTCCTCCCGTGATATGCAGAGCCCCAGGCCGACACAGACCCCGTGCAGCTGATGGGGGTGGGGCTGGGAAGCCACAACCTGGAGGGACTGGCCCACACGCGGGTGACCCCGGAAAGCACAGGAGGCTCTGCCAGACTGAGATGTGGCTTCAGGACCCAGAGGTGGAGGCTTCTTTCCCTTCAGCATGAAACCCCGCTGCCAGGACCGGCCCTGGGCCGTCCCCGCTCCCACGCCAGCCCCTCGCTTACGTCCAGCCATCCCTGTCTCCGACCTCATCAGTCATCTCTGCTTTTTCTAAATTTTCAGTGATGATTGGTATGACTTCATAATAAAGAAAAACAGAATCAAAATTCTCATTATGAAAATGTGTCCTCATCGTAAGTAAATATTTTAAACCCCACTCATCTCCTATAAAAGTATGTTATGTAAAAAATGACATCGTGGCAAAGTATGAACGTGCTTTCTCACGCAGAATGTAGAGAGGGAAGAGAAAATACCAAACTCCTGAGGTTGTGCTCTTGTTCAAATCTGATCACAGAGTGTGGGCAACAGTTTAGGGAAACGGGGCATCCCATCGAATCCTGGATTATCAACAGGACGGCCATTTGGAGACTGTACTTCCAGAACCCGCCCTGCTAAGCCAACCGAGAGATGCATTCACACTTCGAAGGAGACCCACCCTAACGATGAGTGAGCACACACACCTGCCTCTCACTCTTCCTGTGCCCAGGCAGACATCACTCATCAATCAAAGCTCTCCTATCCCTGAAGCACAGCGTTCTTAACACAGGGCTCTACTCCTCCATCAGTCCTGGGACTCAGACAGAACCCACCTGCCCTGCCAGGAGAGCTGAGCCCGGGGGCAGCGAAGGAGAGGAAAAGCTTTGGAGCTGGGCTAACCCAGGTGTGAACCCTAGGCCCATCCCCTGCTCCCTGGGACCTTGGACAAGCTACTAAACCTCTCAGAGTGTCCGCCTTCTCCCCCTGGAAAATGGAAGTAAGTGTCTTCTCAGAGGGCTGCTGGGAAGGGCAGCTGTAGGACGGCAGAATGCTCTGGACTTAGTGGGGTCCAACAATGGCAGCTGTGATTTAGTGTTTCTAGTATCATCCTCACCCAGGGCACTTTCCGTTGTCCAAGAAAACTGCCTTCTGAAGCCTCGTGAGGAAGCCCCGCTTGCCATGATGATTTCGGATTCTTGTTTCCTAACACAGAAAGTGAGGGCCCACTAAAATAAGGCACAACAGTCATTTCAAAACCTTTTGTCGGCCAGGTGCAGGGGCTCACACCTGTAATCCCAGGACTCTGGGAGGCCCGAGGCGGGTGGATCGCTTGAGGTCTGGAGTTCGAGACCAACCTGACCAACATGGTGAAACCCCGTCTCTACTAAAAATACAAAAAAATGAGCCGGGCGTGGTGGTGCGCACCTGTAATCCCAGCTACTTGGGAGGCTGAGGCAGGAGAATCACTTGAACCCGGGAGGCGGAGGTTGCAGTGAGCCGAGATTGCGCCACTTCACTCCAGCCTGGGTGACAGAGTGAGACTCCATCTCAAAAAAATAAATTAAAAAAAAAAAAAAAGCCTTTTGTCTTTTAAAAAACCTGACCTTGAGCTGTGGTGGTTGTAAATTTTCCTTCCCTGCATTTCATTCGGTGTCTTGTTCAACCCCTCCTGTCATCTCCTCTACCTGCCCGACCCAGAGGAGATAAAGCAGGAATGTTAAAGTCCAAAGAATTATACTGCTGCCCGTAAAATCTTTACCACTTTTATTCTAAGATCCCTATTTGAGGCCACAAATCCCCTTGAGAATGGAGCTGCAAATCCAATTAATTTCTGCCACAGCCCAACAAAGGCTCTGCCAGGAGGGGAAGAGCAGGAGAGGGAGGCAGCCTGTCAGGGACCATGTGGGGCCTCAGCGCCCGGCCGCTGGGGCAGGAATACGCAGGAGACTAGAGGAGGTTTCACCAGGTCCCGGTCCCCTTTCACTCCACTCCCCCCATACCCCTCACGCCCATGCTGACTCTGGCCCTTGCACCTGCTCTGCTCTCTGCCTTCAGTCCCCTGCCCTCCCACCATTCACCCAAGTGAATCCAAGCCTTACTGCAGGTGGGAAGACTTGATCAGTCTCTCAGCCTGGGTCAGCCTCTGCCTAGCACAGTGCCTGGCGCTAGAAAGGCATGGATGAGTACATGGATGGATGGGTGGATGGGTGGATAGATGGGGGGGATGGATGGTTGGCTGGCTGGCTGAGTGGGTGCCTGGGTGTGTGGGTGGATGGTTGAGTGGATGGATGGATGAATGGATTGGTGGGTAAGTGGGTGGGTGGGTGGACAGATGGATGGATGGGTGGGTGGGTAAGTGGGTGGATGGATGGACGGATGGGTGGGTGGGTGGGTGAGTAGATGGATGAATGGATAGGTGGGTGAGTGGGTGGATGGATGGATGGATGGATGAATGGATGGATGGATGGATGGATGGGTGAGTAGATGGATGAATGGATGGGTGGGTGGATGGATGAACGGATGGATGAACAGATGCATGAATGGATGGATGGGCAGGTGGTTGGATGAACTGATACATGGATGCATGGATGGAAGGATGGATGAGTAGCTAGATGGGTAAATGGCTGGGTTGGTGGGATGGGTGGATGAGTGATAGATGGGTGGGTGGGTAAGTAAGTGGGTGGAAAGACAGATAAATGGGTTGTTGGGTGGCTGGATTCATTAGTGCATGGATGGATGTCTGGGAGGACAGGTGGATGAGAGAGTAGTTGGACTTTGTGGGTTGATAGACAGATGGATGAGTAGACGGATGAACAAATGAGAGGGTTGGTGGGTGGGATTAGTGGGTGATAGATAAGTAGACAGAAGGGTGGGTGTCAGATATTCTCAGTCTGCTCTTTACCCCCTTGAAACGGCAGCGTCAAATTAGATCCAAGGAAGCATTTTATTTTATTTTTATTTATTTATTTATTTATTTTGTTTTTGAGATGGAGTCTCGCTCTGTCACCCAGGCTGGAGTGCAATGGTGCGATCTCGGCTCACTGCAAGCTCTACCTCCCGGGTTCACCCCATTCTCCTTCCTCAGCCTCCCGAGTAGCTGGGACTACAAGCACCCGCCACCATGCCTGGCTAATTTTTTGTATTTTTAGTAGAGATGGGGTTTCACCGTGTTAGTCAGTATGGTCTCGATCTCCTGGCCTCATGATCTGCCCGCCTCGGCCTCCCAGAGGGCTGGGATTACAGGCGTGAGCCACTGTGCCCGGCCCCTCTTTTTTTTTTTTTTTTTTTTTTTTTTTGATCAAGACGGAGTCTTACATTGTTGCCCAGGCTGGAGTGCAATGGCGTGATCTCGGCTCACTGCAACCTCCGCCTCCCGGGTTCAAGCGATTCTCCTGCCTCAGCCTCCCAAGTAGCTGGGATTACAGGTGCCCACTAGCATGCCTAGCTAATTTTTTGTATTTTTAGTAGAGATGGGGTTTCACTATGTTGTCCAGGTTGGTCTCAAACTCCTGACCTCATGATCTGCCTGCCTCGGCCTCCACAAGTGCTGGGTTTACAAGTGTGAGCCACTGCGCCCGGCCTATACGAGGAGGCATTTTCATGGAGAGCTTGTAAGAGATCACAGAGGTATTCAAGTCACCCCTCAGTAGGGACTTTGTAACAGTGACCTTGATTAAACAGTGGGACACACATTTGCACAGAGAATGTCTGAGCAGAGTTTCTGGGGCCACATCCCAGTTGCAACTTAAAGCCCAGTGGGGGTGGGTCGGGTGGAGACTGTGGTCATTTTGCAACAAGGCCTAGCTCCACCCCCCAACTCCCCTCCCCACCCCCGAGGCCATCTTCAGGCACCAGCTGATTTTCCTTCCCGCACTTCCCCAGTGTCCCTTACCCACACCTTGCCCTGTGGTGTTGCCTTGCTCGTTAAGAGCAGGGCATGAGAAGCAGACAAGGCCAACCCGAGCCTATCCAGAAGTTGTCCTGAGAGCAGTCATCCTGGTTCCCCAGGAGTGGCTGCATCCCTCTCCTCCCACCAGAGCCTTCCTGAGCCTGCATTTCCTCGCGCCTGGCTTCGGGAAGCGGAGTTTCCCACTGCGCCGCGGAGGGGACGAAGCGGATGTCCGCACGGGAAGCAGAGAAGCCACAAGTGCCCAGTGCAGAGAAGTCCCCGGGAGAGCCTGCCGTTGGGCAGCAGCCGCTCCTCTCAAACAACCCGTCCAATCCCATTCCCCAAGCTTCCTCAGCACCCACTCCCCACTCCTGCCCCCGAGCCACTGCTTGCTCGAGGAGCTCCCCCAGCCCCCAATAGGCCTCCCCAGTTAGCTCAATTCTGGGCAGGACAATCACAGTCCCAGTGCCACAGCCAGATAAGTCACCAGCCAGAGGACACAGACCGGGAAACACAACACCCCACGGGGTGCCCAAATCCAAACCCCGAAGAAAGAGCGGAGGAAACATAGCTCCTGCTTCCAAAGAGCTCCTTCACTCCCCTCCTGTCCTTCCCCCGGGATTTACGGGGCACCCGTGTGGGGCTGGCCTGGGTGGCCATTTGTCACCGATTCAGGGAGAAGGAGCAGCTTGAATCTCGCTTTAGGATAATAAATCAGGCTCCTATTCTTGCCTTCGGGACTTCTGTGAAAAGACGGCCTTTGCAGAGCACCACCTGTGCCACTGTGCCTACAGCTGCCTGGTGGCCCCACAGTCTGGTGGGAGGGGCCCACTGGACGCTCAGGGGTCTCCAGGCTGAGGGTAGCAAGCACAGGTCTGTGTCAGCACAGACCCTCAGGATCTCAGCTAGAGGGAGGACAGCTTGGGTTCGCTTTCTTGGAAGGCCCTGAGGAGCTGGCAGCCAGATTTGGTTTTTAAGACAAAGACCAGAGTAGCCAAAGAGAGGACCCTAAACACAGCTGCCCTCCTTCCCAGGCAGGTGGCAGGTGCCTGGGTTCTAGGGGATGAGCCCGGACAGCTCACGTCTTACTGTGCTTCCATGAGGACTGTGGGGCCTCACATGTGGGGTTCGATGGGGAACATGCCCCCTTGTTGGCGCTGATCTAAGATTCCACAACAGCAGCGGCTACAGGGAGAGAAGGCTGGGTCCCCACAACACCACCGCCCCAGGTTCTACTCAAGCGCTTCAAAACCAGCTTGGATGCAGCACTGGGCCTGCTGACCTCATCTGGCAGCGGCCTCCTCTGCATATTGAGCGGACTCCGGGGCTCCATCATGCAGGGCTCGTGGCCACTCCTGCACCCCTGGAGTCCCGGTCCTGTTTCCCTAGGGGCTACTGGCACCTCAGAGCAGGGAAGCCCCTCTTGCCTCTTACAGAGCGAATCCACCCAGCAGGTGTGCGTCTCATCCTGGAGTGAGTGTCCACAGACAGCCCTGCCTGGGGCCAAGATGCAGCTCCCAGGCTCCGTCCGCAAACACCCGGAGATAACATCAGGGAGAAGCCACAGCACGGACCCCAGCACCTCAACTGTGCTCACTCGAGGGGAGACCTTGTGGGGAAAGCTAAGAGCAAGGCCTCTGCAGGTAATGGGTCTGGGTCCAAGCCCTGGCTCTGCCCGTCTCTGAGCCTCAGTTTCCCCAACTGCAGAATGGGGGCGGGTAGTAGCGATTGCTAAGACCAAGGGAGATGGTGCATAAGCCTCCTAGCGAGCATCCTGCACGTACCAGCGCGGGTCTCTCCCCTTCCGCTTTCCACCAGCTCGGCCTCTGAACCCACTCTGCCTCCAGAGCCAGCCGCAGTGGGACCAATTCCTGGATCACAGTTGGAAAAGCGCCCGCTCCCCACAGATGGTCCACCCAGCCCTGCCATGGCTCAGGCAGGGCACCCCACCGAGCACTTCCTCCCACAGTACATCCGAACAAGAACGCAGCCCTAAATGAACGTTTGGATCCTGGAAGGGACTGAAGATTCCAGAAGGTACAGAAATCAGCGTTTGGCTCATCCAGCCGTCATGCACAGAGTCTGGGACACGGTTTTTGTTTCCCACACTCTGCTGACATCTCGGGTGAAGGATCCAAGGCTTGAGACAGTCCCTAATGCCTCCACTTGGCCGGTACAGAAAGAAAGTAGGACCTGACTAACAGAAGAAAAGTCCCCCGCACAGTGACTGCCAAGGACTGTGTGCACCAGCAGTGCATCAGGGAGGCTGCTCCACCTGACCCACCCTGGTGCTCCTTGCCCAGCCGGAGCCCTCCGAGAGAATAGGCAGAGCCTTGAGTTACATCCTGGAGGGCGAGACCCGCTCATGGCCCCAAGGGAGCGCCCTCAGCCTCTGAGGCCAGGTGTGACCAGCACTGACATCTACTGTCCAGGTTTGCCCGGGACAGGGATTTCTTAGGATGCGGGACTTTTGGTGCTTAAACTGGGACAAGTTGGCCGCTTTAGTCCTGCAGATGGCAGACAACAGTGTTTGCATTTATGTGCTGACACTACACTGTGGGGGTGGGGGGGGCGGCTGGCTAACCCTCAGTTTCCAATTCTGAAACCAGCTTCAGAATCAGGCTTTGGGAGGGCCAGGCGCCAGCCTGGCACTGGAACACCACCAGGTGCAGGGGCATCTCACGCAGGCGGAGGCCATGGTGAGGAGAAAGAGAACGGCGCGGGTGGGGGGTCCGTGGGACCCCACGCCCAGGGCACGGGAGCTGGGCCATAGCCCTTCTGGCACTGTGTGCCGGGGAAACAGCAGTCAGGCAAACTTGAAAGGCACATCAGGCAGCGCAGCCCGGAGGGCCCGCCAGGCCCGTTTAATTATTGAGGGAGTCACCTGGGTGCTGCCTTCTAATTGGCAGGGAGGCCTTGAAGCACCAGGGCTTCGCTTATTAGAAACGGTTCCCCTGCTAAACAGCTCCAACTGTCAAAACAAGCCCACAGATCACGTTTCTTTCCTCAGGGTGCCATCCCACCCAGCCCAGAAGGGCTATCACAATGGGAGGAGGCCAGGTCGAACCCGGCATCCCACCCATGGCCACACCCGGCTCGGGGATGCCAGTGTCGGAGATGAGCCTGACACACCCAGCACGAAGGCAGCACAGGGCCGAGGGGTGCAGGGAGCACGCAGAGACACCTCAGGGTGGGAGGGAGTCTGAACCTGGGGAAACCAGGAAGGGCTTCTCGCAGGAGGTGGCAAGGGAGCTGGTGTGAAGAGTAAAGTCTAATTTTGAGTTCAGAGTTCTGACTTTGTTTGGGTTTTTTTGGTATTTTTTTGTAGATATGGGGTCTTGCTATATTGTCCAGGCTGGTCTCAAACTCTTGGCCTCAAGTGATCCTCCCACCTTGGCCTCCCAGTGTTGGGATTACAGGTGTGAGGCACTGTACCTGGCCCAGAGTTCCAGCTTTGTTTAAGACAGGCTGGGGTAGGAATCCTGGCCACAAACCTCCTAGCTAGGAGCTTACTAAGGGCCCTACATCCCCTGGCCTCAGCTCACTCACTGTAATATTCAGACAAACCACCTGCCTCAGATGCGATATGTGAAGGAAAGAGGGGGAAGGTGATGATGGACATGGGCATGGTTTAGGGCTGGAGGAGGCAACCTGGGCAGAGGGTAGATGAAGACTCAAGTGCCAGGTGGGGCAGGAGTCTCATGGGGCTGGAGTCGAGAGTGACCAATGGGCTGGCCCGGTGTGGTTACCAGGATCTGAAACCAAAGTTGGGATGGAAGTAGAGGGTCTCTCCCCCATGGGGTGGCAGGTTGGAAGGTGGGGGCACTGAGGCATGGCCACTGCCATAGCCCCGGCAGTGACCTTGACGTCTGCCATGGCAGGTCCAGCAAGGCGGGGGTGTGGCCAGCTCCAAGCTCACCAGGGGAGATGGTGAATACACCAGAGCCCTAGAGGAGAGACCCCACATGACCCCCAAATCCAGCTAGGCTGCTTCTGCCCTTGTTTCCAGAACCCCGGCAAGGCAGAGGAAGACACGGATCTCCCAGGCGGAAAGAAATGCTTGGTTCCCTGCCCACGCTACTTTGTCTGGGAGAGGAAGGGGCCTGGCGTGGCTGCTGATGACAGAGGAATGTGACTTCTCAGCAGCTGCAAAGCATAATATATATTTTTATTTTCCAACACGCTTCTCGTAAGGGAATCTCGGCTGGCACCGGTTTGGAAGGAAACGGCCAGTGGCCCACAGGGCGTCCTTCCCCAGCGAGCGCGCAGAGCCTCCAAAGCCACTCTGCCTTTTGCTCCATGCCAGGCCTCTTCCCAGGGGACACCTGCCCAGGCTTGGCAGGAAGCCCCCGGGACAAACACTTAGGATTTGTCCATCAGGGAACGGGGCTGAGGGAGGAGGCTCTGGGACAGGGGCGTTGCAGCCCACAGGCCGGCAGGGGCTTTCCAGGGCTGAGGCCTGCACCCCCAGGCCCCGACACGGCTGCTCCACCCAGCTGTGGGTCAGGCCTCCGTGCATCTCACTTCTGCCAACCGAAAGCTACGGTACACTCCCTGCAGACGCAAGATGGGGATCAGGACACCTCCAAACTGGGCACTGATGGGCCAGAGCCCCAGCTGTCCCCCTGGCCTTGGCCTGAGGACCCTCAACCGAGCTCGGTCGTGCTGGGCAGAGAAAGGTGGACAGAGTGACTGATGAGGACTATGGCACAGGAACTCAGACACAACAGGTCTGATTCATGAGGAGGAAACAGGCAAGGCTTGGGTCTGCCCATGCTTCCAGACTCCAGGCCTGCAGGTCAACACTCTGTGGCCAAAGGTGACAATGAGGGCCCCAGACAGCTCCTTGGTTCTTCAGCAGCCCCTGATCAGGACAGCTCTGAGCTCCTCCTGTGAACATGGAACGCTCTGTCAGCTACTGGAAACACCGTTCCTTTTCTTCCCTCTCCCTGAACACAGTGGTTTCCTTCCTTGGGCCAGTGGGGGTCTGTTGCGGGAGGGCAGCACACAGATTGCTTCCTGAGCTTACCCCACTCTCACGTCTGATGCAGTCGCCAGATCACACAAGCCAGGCTGGGCAGTTTTGGGTGGGTGGACATGGGCCACGGCGGCTTGTCTGCACGTGCGTCCCACCCTGGCCAGAGGCAGAAGCGTGAACACACTGGGCCAGGCTGGGGACTGAATCCACGGCTGGATGGCAGGGGCTCTGGTCTGAGACCCAGGAGGAGGAGCCCACACGGCATGCCCAAGGCAACAAGCTTAAAATGCAGACCTTCCTCCAGCAAACACTCGGGAGCTGGGAGCTGCACGCAGGACCCCTACTTGGAGAGCTGGGCTGGGAGGGCCAGAGTGGGCGGCCACACTGGGGTTCTCTGCAACCACCAATCTGCTGTGTCACCTCAGAAGAGACCCCTCTCCTCTCTAGGCTGCCACAGGGGACCGGGCGACACAGCAGCTAAAGGCCCTCTTCCTCCTCCCCGCACTTCCTGCCAACTTGTCTGCTGGGAAATGAAGGGTCAGCTGGTGGCCAAGGCCTTGGCAGTCTCCCTAGTGAGAGGGGACCTCGCGTTGGAGGATCGGCTGTGACAGGGACAGCAACCCCAGGGCCTGTCAAGGAGCAGCCACTACCCTTCCAGCCCCTGCCCATAGCAGGCATCACTAATCAATCACGGTGTACTCTCTGAGCCCAGCTGGGAGGGACACTGGGATGGACACACTCCAGGTGGCCGATGGATTTATCAGCCCTGGTGAGACAGTTAGGGATGCCAGTCCCAGCAGAGAGCAAGTTTCCGGGAGAGCCCTGGACAATCCTCCATGTGGCAGCAACTGCCCGAGGTGGGGCCAGTCTCAGGAGTCCCAGGACAGCCTGGTCAAGCTGCTCCACAGACACCAGCCTCTGTCCACTGGTGGAGTCTTGGAGCAGGGGTGGGGGCACACCTACCCAGCTGAAAGGGCACAGTGGGGCCCCAATCTTTCCTCTGCATTCACAGAGCAGGGAAAGGGAAGTCCTCACAGGACAGAAGCTGTGCTGATGCTCCTGACAGCACCACAATATGAGGTTCTGTCTCCATCCCAAAGAGGACACTGAGGCCCAGAGAGATGAAGGAAGCTGCCCAAGGAGGCCAGCCAGAAAGTGGCAGAGCTGGGCTG
Organism: Papio anubis; assembly: GCF_008728515.1. NCBI lineage: Eukaryota > Metazoa > Chordata > Mammalia > Primates > Cercopithecidae > Papio > Papio anubis. Next base: position 175,635 of record NW_022166619.1, on the reverse strand, counting down.
GGAGCCAGGACCTCACACCACCTGGCCATGTCTCAGACAGCAGCCCCGGGTCATCACAAGAGACGGACCACACCAAAGGGTCTGGGTGTCACCCCTGGCACCTCCCGTCGGCATCTCCTGTTGGCTACCAGCCCCGCTCACCCTCTTCCTGCTACCTTGCCCCACAACCCTACACCACAGCAGCCCCTCAGTGGCCCTGGCCTCCACTCTGGAGCTCCTTGAGGACAGGCAAGGCTCTGGACAAAATCTCAGAGGCCGCTGCCCTGCTGGAACCCCCAGGGCTCCCCTCACACGCTGCTCCCTCCCCTGTCCAGTCCTGTCCTTGGCTGCCCTGGTCCCGGCCCCTCTCTATCCAGGGCCACCAAGCACAGTTCCCCAGGGCTTCTGCCTGGGCCTCCCTGCCCCAGAACTCCTCATGGCCGTCAGGGCCCAGCCAGGGCATGGCCTCCTCAGTGAGGCGCACAGACCACTGCATCCGAGGGCTCCCACCTCGCCCCATCCCTCCGCTGCCACCCTGAGACCATGTCCCCGGGAACTCTGGGCCTTGGGGGGGCTGCACACAGTAGATGAACACGACTGGCTGATGGGTGGCAGGCACGAGAGGGTGCGACTTGTCCACCCCAGTGATCAGGTCACCAGGCCACTGGGCAGGGGCTCCCAGCAAGCATGAGGAGGAGGACGGAGCCCAGCTCTCCCACAGTAACCCCGAGGGGATGGGCTTGGCTGGGCTCCTTTGCAGCAGAGAACAGGGCTTTGACCCCTGTGGGTGGTGCCAGCCCTGGGCCTGAAGGCGGCCCTGGGTGGGGTGGGGCTGGGCGAGGGCCAGCTGTCCAGGTTCCCAACTACCCACCTTGGAGCCTCAGGCCTACGGCCTTAGGTTTCAATCAGAATGGGCCATGCCTCACCTCTGCCTTCCTGGGACACTTGTTCCATCCAAACCCTCCTTGCTCCCAGAATGCCAGATCCCCAATCTGGAGCGACATACAGGGCTCCCGTCTTGTAGCTGCCCCCTCCCACCAAGTGGGTGCTCAGGGAAGGGAGGATCCAAGAACAAAATTCTCCAAATAGCAGAAAACCCAGGACTCGGCAGCCACCAACCCTAGCTGGGACCTTGGGCCAAAGTCAGCATCGCACCTCAGCGTGAGCAGCCCACCTCCCAGAGGGCTGGAAGCTCGGTGCTGGACGGGCTCGAGGCCTGCGTCAGTCTCCCCACCAGCAACCCTAAGGGGCAGTGGAGCGTCTCCTGTCCCCAGGGTCAGCAGGTGAGGCCTGAGGCTGGTTTTCTCAGCTGTCAGAGGCCAGTTCTACCAAGAACCGAGCGGGAAGAGCCCGGACACCCTGGGCCAGGGGCTCCATGCCTGGATCAATGCTGGGCCCGGAACCCTGGCCCCCTGACTCCCTGGTAGACCCCACTTGAGGACGTCAGATAAAGTTCCAGCCCCACGCTGCCCAGCAGGTTGGCCTTGGGCTAGAGGTGACCTCTCTGAGCCTCAGCTTCCTCCTCTGCAAAATGGGGGCGAAAATCTCTGACTCCCAGGACCAAGGGGAACATTTAATGAGCTGGCGCCTGGGAGGTGCTCAGCCCTGTGCCGCCTGGTCGCTGCTGCTATGATGGCGGGTGGACGGGGCAGCTCCAGAAGGCCACCGTGACAGACGGGACACAGAATGGCTTGCCACACCTGTGCTGATCGCTAACAGGGAGGAAGAGAAGCAGGTCCCAGGAGTCCACTTCAACAGAGGTGGGTCTCTTCATGTAAAGATCCAAAGCAATGAAGATGAAACAAAACTGTATTTGAATTTTGATAAAAGTAAAGGGTAATTTGATAAAAGTAAAGGGTAAAGCCAAAAGTCAGGATGGTGGCTACTTCCTGACGGGCGCTGGAGTGGCCGCAGCTCCTTTGTGTCCTAAGAGCTAGAAACTTCAAGCTGCTTGTCCTTGGGCAGACTGGCCAGCTTGTGAGTGTTCAAAGTAATTACAAGTTAAATCAATGCATCAATAAAGATAAGAGGGAAAGAGCGGAACAAAAGGCTGGAGAAAGTGACAAGCAAGGGCGCCAGATGGCCGATCCCAGGGTTCCTTCCTCTCTTGTTGAAACGCTGCTAAGTGCTGCCTTCAAAACCAGGCCATGTGCTGGCGGGCACGGGCCCCCTGGGAATGTGCCTCGCATGGGGCCGGGCATCTTTGGGGAAAGAAAGCCATGAGCCGGGGGTGAGGCAGACAGCTCTGGGCTCAGGCAGGCTCCTGCGTCGTTCAGGCTCCCCTGAAATTCTGGCCCCATCCCATGGCAGCCTGGCACTGGCTCTGCAGTCACGCAGGCCCGTGTTTAGGTTTATTTCCATAACACCCTGAATGCATGACCACAGGCTTATCAGCCTCAGTTTCCTCAGCTGTAAAAAGGGGACAATCGGTCCCTACTCTCAGGGATGAGCAGTGTCAAGTGGTGTGTGCCAGCCTGAACGCCTAGTGCCAAATATCCTGGTTTCACCCCTGCGGGAAGGTGATAATCCTGCCCTGCCCCTGCCTCCAGGTGAGGTCCAAAGACTCAGTTTGACCAAAGAGATGTGGGCAGAAGTGATTCATGAGACTCCGAGCAGCAGCTACAGCAGCCAGCACGGGAGCTGCCCTGTCTACTCCGCCCTGCCAAGACAATTCGCCCTGTTCCCGCTGGACACTATCTGTCAGTCTAGCTCCAGGACAAACGGCAGGGAGCAGAGCACAGCCCGACCTCTGACCACTATTGGCTAGTGCTGCGAGCGAGACACATTTGCTGCCATAAGTCACCAAGACTCGGGAGTTATCTGCTCCCGCTGCATAACCTTCTTTCCATCCTGACATTAAAGCAGCTACAGTGCCTGTAGCGATACACAAGGGCCAAGCAGACACTGCAGGAGCCCGGGGACTGTCCCAGGCGACCCTGCCCAGTGGGCGCAGAGGAGCTGACATGGTGAGCAGAACACGGGTGGGAGCATGAGGCCATGGGATACCGGGCCGCCAAGGCTGAGGCTGCGGGGATGACCCCACAGTGATAACGGAGGTCAGCGTGACATCGCAAATAGATACCGATATCGCCCGTGATTACCTTATCGCGACACTAAACGCGTGATACTGATAACATGGGGATTAACGCAACGTACTGGGATAATAATGCTGTGGTCTGCACCGGGGATACGATACCGCGTGACACCCTGGCGATACGGTCTACCAGATAATGATAGTCATGTGATACGGAAACGCCTGGGGATACTGATACCGGCGAACCTTTGGATCCCATGAGGGATACGCCGATACCCGCGTGATGTTCCGGTCACTGGGTATTGTCGATACCGGCGATGCGCCCGCCAGATTAACAACGATACGCCGAGACCGCGATGATAACAGGCGATTAATCAACGCCTGGCTAATGATACCGCGGGAGCACGGGCCACGAGAGATGAGCCGAGTGGTTAATGGCCGCTGGGGAGCGCGAGGCCGCGGTTAACGGCTGGGCGCGCGAGTACGCGGCACGCCGGGGAGCATGAGGTCAAGGGGAGACGTAAATGCATGAGGCCGCGGGAGAGCATTGGCCGCTAAGAGCCGCGGAGCAATGGGGCCGCTGGGAGCATGGGGCTGTTAGGGAGTGCATGAGACTGCGGGAGCATGAGGCTGGGCGGGGATAATGGAGCCGCTGGGCATTGAGCGCAAGCGTTTCGGCGCTGCAGGGAGTACAGCTGGCGAAGCAATTTCGCCCACTCCAGACTTCCGACCACCGCCTCCTAAGATACCACCAAGACGCCAAGATCATCTTCTGTCTGGCACATTTTCAATGACTGATCGCCCAATCGGCTTTACGATAACTTCCACCACAAAATATCAAGGCGTTTTTCTTTTCTCCGCTTTCTGAACGAGCTTATAATGTGACTCCAGCTGCCTAGATAACACCCCTTTAGTCGGTGACAGTTGAGGAGGCTGCCTTGGTCTGTTTTGTTTGTTACAGCAGAGTAAAACCATCTCGGCTTCCCCTAAAGCGGCGACAGGAGTTGAAAGTAGCTTCCCCTCAGCCTCGCGCCGTTAATTGCGCTGCATATACCGTATGCCTCGCCCACGTACCGTGTTATTATACTTTGGATAGACACCAGGGAAGGAGGGGACACTGTCCCAAGGCTCACCCTCATCCCTCTGCTACTCTGGAGGCCCTTTGAAACCCCAAACCTCCTCCCAGCTGCTGGCCCAGGAGGTCTTGTGGATGCCAGGGCCACATTAAGCAGCTACTGCTAGGCCGGGCGCGTGGCTCAAGCCTGTAATCCCAGCACTTTGGGAGGCCAAGACGACCGGATCACGGAGAGGTCAGAGATCGAGACCATCCTACAACATGGTGAAACCCCAAGGTCTCTACTAAAAATACAAAAAAAACTAGGCCACAGTGGGCTGTGTCCCAGCTACTCAGGAGGGGCTGAGGCAGGAGAATGGCGAACTCCGGGAGGCTGGAGCTTGCAGTGAGCTGAGATCCGCCACCGCACTCCAGCCTGGGTGACAGAGCGCAGACTTCGCTCCCCAAAAAAGGCTTCCCATAGGGCTCGCTGTGAGGGTCTGGTCCAGCCTCCCAGGGAGTGGGGAGTGCGCCTCCGCCCCTACAGGCAGCAGCTATGTAGGCTGAGGAGGAGGCGTGGCTGAGGGACCTGCTCCTGGACCCTGCATCCCAGAGCTGGCCGTGCAGCAAAACCCATGTCCCTGCTCTGTTTGTGTCTCGGGGCTGCGTAACCAAGAACCATCAAATGGGGGACTTAAAACAACAGAAACTTCTTCTCTCCAGTTCTCCCAGTTCTGGAGGCCGGAAGCCTGAGATCCAGGTGCTGCAGAGCTGCGCTCCCTCTAGAGGCACTGGGGGAGGGACCCTCCTGCCTCTTCCAGCTCGGGTGGGCTCCACATGTTCCCTGGCCTATGGCTACATCGCTCTAACCTCTGCCTCCCTCTTCACACGACCCTCTCCTCCTCTCCCTGTGTGTCTCCTCTGGGTGGTTCTTATAAGGACACTTGTCATTGGATTTAGGGCCCAACCAGATAATTCAGGATGATCTCATCTAGAGGTCCCTAATTTAATTACATTTTTGAAGACTCCTTTATCCAATACAGTCCCATTCACAAGTTCTGGGGGATATAGCTTTTAGGGGGCCACCATTCACCCCATATACCCCCTTCCCCCAGGCTTATCTGGGATCTACATGGAAAGCCAGGGGGCCCAGACGCATGGTCCTCAGGCCTTACTTTGAGAACCACTGCTTGGGGCTGCGCCTCACGGGCTGGGTCCCTCAGCACCAGCTCTGCCCATCGGGCCCACGTGGGCCTCCATTTGTAGATGAGGGAACAAGCTCAGGGCTAAGGAATCTGCTGAGGGTCATACCAACAGCAAGGATCCCAGCTGGGCCTTGAACCCGAGTCTCTCAACCTCAGGCCAGGCCTTTAACCCTGAGCCTCCGGGTCTGGAACCCACCACGCCCTGCCCTGCTCTGCCCTGACCCAGGTACAGCTGCAGTGTGTTCACCTGCACATGACCAGTGGCCCGGTGTCCACTCCCCACAGGACCAGGCACATCCCAAGGCTGGCCAGCTCCTGCTATGTCCCAGCGCCTGGCCCTGGGCCCAGCAGAACAAGGCACCAATAGAATGAGGGAATAAGGGAACAAACGAATAAAGAAACAAATGGATGGCTATGGACTCCCTGGGCTGATTATCAACATCATGAGACCTCAGGAAAGTGATGCTCCCTGAGCCTCAGTTTCCCCATCTGTAATGGGAGGGAATGAAAGATCCTTCCGATGTGAATGTGCCAGGCTCTAGGAGCTGGACACAGGCTCTGAAATGTGAGCCAGCAGGGCCCCGTGAGTCCACTGGCGTCACCTGGAGACACCTGCCAGGTCCCAGGACTTGCCCTGAATCCCTTTGTTTTCCCATCTCACTGCCCTGATGTGCCTCAGCCCAGGAGGAAGCTCACACCCTTGGGCCCTTCCTCGAATAGAGGGTTCTCTCATCTTGACACAAGGGACATTCATCCACAAGAACCAGCCAGTGGTGGGCAAGGTACCACCCTGCTGTCGACTGGCACATCTAGGATGTCCTCCCCACCATGGTGCCATGAAGAACAATCCCAAATTCCAGGCACCTGAGCTGCCCGAGTAGGCGTACGGCAGGTGTGATGCTCGGGAGCTGAAAACTTGAGCAGACGCACAACTGCTCACGTACATTTTCCTCCAGCATCTTCTAAAATGACTTTCACAGACAGTCATGCCCCTGGGGCTCTGCGGGCTTTAGGGGATTCCTGAGTTCTGCTGCAGATGGAGAGCCACATGCCCTCCACCGTGCACTCAGGAGACAACTTTGCTGCCATGTGCCACATGGAAAGTCTGGTGACACGGCCTCCTTTAATTCCTGCAGCCTTCCAGGTGAGTGCTGGGAGATCCCCATTTGTAGATGACGAACCTGAGGCACACAGTGGCAGCTCCTCCTCCTCCTGACTCTCAGCTTTTGGACCCACTGTGTGCCAGGCACTATACTGAGACCTTTACAGACATCATCTTCTGAATCCTCATAACCCAGTAACTCCAACCAACTGGTGAGGACCCTGAGGTTCAGGGGCAAGAAACTGATCCAGCATCTCATCACCACCCGAGTGAACTTAGTCAGCTCATTCATCCACCCACATCATATTATTTGGTGCCTACTATGTGCTGGGGAGCAGATGGGTCCTAACCTTATTACTCTTGGCCAACAAAGGTTGCGGCCTTAATGATTCTAGAGTACCACACTGAGACCAATTCATGTGAAATAGGGCAGAGGGAAATGGACAGAAGGGTGGAAGGGTGGATGGGTGGGTGGGTGGATGGATGGATGGATGGATAAATGAATGGATGAATAGAAGGGTGAATGAATGGATGGATGAGTGTATGGGTGGATGGATGGATGGGTGGGTGGATGGATGGATGGATGGATGGATGGATGCATGGATGGATGGATGGATGGACTGGGTGGACCAGGACCGGACCGGTGGATAAAATGGAATGGATGAATAGAAGGGTGGAGAATGAATGGATGGATGAGTGTATGGGTGGATGGATGGATGGATGGATGGGTGAGTGGATGGATGGATGGATGGATGGATGGATGGATGGATGGATGGATCATCGTCACGATAAAACAAAATGCGTCATCAGTAGAACAATATATACGTACCGTCGTCGTCGTGCGTAAAATCATCGATAGATAATTACCATCGTGAACAAATAGATACGATAGATAGATAAACCGCAAACCGATGGAATAAATAGATAGATAGATAGATAGATAGATAGATAGATAGAGCAGAAATGGAAATAAGATAGATAGATAGATATAGATAAAATTATAGATAGATAGATAAGTAAGTATAAGATATATAGAAAGAAAAAGAGAAGTCATAAATGTAATGAATGGGCAATGAAGTAAGACAAATGGAAACTTAGAAAATAGATACCAAGTGATAGGTAACAATGGGAGTTTATACGCTTTCCTTAATGCGTCGTGCAGTAAAATATATAAAATTATGGACAGATGGACAGACTGATGAATAGACTAGGGAAGATAAAGTGAAAGCAGGTAATGTCTGTCTGGATGGGTTATAAAGATACCTGGATGGGTGGATGGATGAAATAATAAGACAGAGCAGATGGTCGTCTCTCGTGGGTCGATAATTAGATAAAGTGGTAAATCGTCGTCCGGAAAGTGTCGATGCGTCGTCAAAGAAAAACCGAGGAACAAAGGCAGGAGTAAGTGGATCTGGGGAAGAAAGGAAGGGAGTAGAGACAAAATGCTCCATCCGTAGATGAGCCGGAGAAGTATTCTCAGTGGGCAAACTGGCAGCTCAGCAAGTTCATCTGACAATAGCTGTGATGATCTGGGAGCTGAGCAAAGAGAGAAACTCAGCTGCATTTTGTCTTTTAAAGACAGACACAGGCAGATCCCTGCCCCACTGCAGAAGCTCAGGCTGGCTGTTCACACCCCCCTGCCAGGCTGTCAGCCCTGCTTCTCCTGACCGTCTCCAGCATGAGGGAGCTCATCTATACCAGCCACGCACTAAACAGCCAGTTACTGTATTTCTGAACAAATGTGTCTCCTTCACACCATCAACCTCACGGTGGCAACCACAGAGAGGACACACCAGTGTTCCTTAGCCCTGCCGCTCGGCTAGGGGTGCAGGGTGGGGGCACAGCCCCCGTTGACCCAGTGGGCACCCCTCGCCATTTCTGCGCTGCACCTACACTCACCCCAGGTCACACTGGCCAATGTGTGCCATGCACTTCCCAGGTGCCAGGCCCAGAGAGTCACCCGATTCTCCCACTCAGTCCTTATGAAAACCCCACACACAAGATGCCATAGTCACCCTATTCACAGACAACATCCCAGGTCTTATAGGTGGCAAGACTGGATTCCAGCCGCCAGCCACTCAGCTGTCAGGTAAAAGCCGCGGCAGGCCCTGGACAGCGGGAACGGGTTCAAAGCCTTCTCTGTGGGGCCAAGTGCATACTTCTGGTGGCCAGTGGGCCAGGCTGTGGCTTTAGTACAGCCAAGGTCAGTGTCTGCTGCCTCTGCAGATGTGGCCTCCCTCTACTCCAGGGCCACTCATTCCTTCCCAACTGTGGGTCTCCAGTCAGCAAGCATGGGGAGAGGGTCCTCGGCCAAGAGAGGGTGGAAGGCTTGGTGCAGAGCTGCCCCCATGCTGAGCAGCAGAACTGGACACTAGGCCAGGTCTAGTGCATGGAAAAGGAATTCCTCAGGCACTCGGGAGGCCCTGCCCCAGCGGCCTCTGCTGACATCACCCCTTGCTTGTCCCCTCTCTGCACTCTGAGTACCACCCACCGGCTGCAGCTCCCACAGGCGTGACAGGTTCCATCTGACAAGCACCCAAAAGGCTGGAGCGGGGCAGGGAGTGGCCGAGCACAGTCTGCATCACCCTGCACTATGGCCAACCCACACATGCCACGGCCCTTTGCTACGCCAAAGCGCTTGCCCACCGACGGCCAGCTCTGTCACTAGCCTTGGCTGCCACATCAGCATTGGCATCCCTAAACCAAAGAAACCAAGCCAGGCCTGAGTGCCCTGGGCTCTCCCTCCCCGTGCCAATGCTGCCCAGACAGGACAGCCGAGCACCCTCCCTTCACCCGTCCTCACCATGAGGAGCACCAGCCCTTGAGAATCTGCAACCAAGCCCCAGGGAGGATCCCAAACACTCTGGGTGCCTGCTGCTCCCGCTGGCATGATCCCTACATTCAGACTCGACTGTTGGAGATACTGGGATACAGAATGAGCAAGATCCAGGCCTGCCGGGAACTCCCAGTGCAGAGATACGTGTGGGCACATGAGCATATATACACACACACATGCGCGCGCACACACACACACCCATGTGCACATACACACACACTCCATGAACCTGCACACACACCCCCAACTGCACATGCACACACACCCCCCCATACACCTGCACACACACACACTCCATGCACCTGTACACACACACATCTGCATATGCACATACACACCCATGTGCACCTGCATACACACCCCCACGTGCACGTGTACATACACACATGCACACACCCATACACACGCACCATCTAACACAGTTTGTTCTGCCTAAACTTGGAGGCCCCAGCCATGGCTGGACGGATGCAGAGGAGGAGAGTGGTGCGAATGAGGCAGTGACCGTGCCAGGCCAGAGTGCTGGGCCTGCCCAGTGCTATTCTTCACTGAGTTGCCGCTGGCTTGTGCTACTGACCAGGGCAACAAGGGCCTGGGGTGAGGAACAGGTGCCAGATTGATGGAGCAAGCCAGCTGGTGACTCGAGCCTACCCTTCAGAGAGCTGGCTGCTGTGACCAGAAGCAGGCTGGAGGGGGCCGGACCCCAGCCTCGAAGCCCAGCAATCCAAAGGTGGCCTCTTCTGACCTCGCCTCTCCAGGAAGGAGTTTAATATCTTCCAATTACTCTCCTCCCACTCCCTATGCAGAGGAGGTTGAATCCATTATTGTAATGAAAGGAAAGAAAAAGAAAAAAAAGACTCTCCAATGAGGCCGGCCCAGGGACTCACATGTCATCCTGTCCCCTCACAGCAGACCCACTGAGGACAGGTGGCCAGGACGTTTGATGTCACCAGGTGGGACAATTAAACCCATCTTGCTGGCGGGATGAGCTGCTAAGCATATAATGACTGCCACCTCCCGTCTCCATCTCCTCTCAGCCCGATTACCTGGAATTAAGCGGGCAGCACCAGATGGGAAAAGGAACACCAGCTCGGATGGAAGAAAGCGCTGAGAGCCGGGGATGCTGTGCCCAAGAGAGAAGGCTACAGGAGCCACAGCAATGTCTTCAAACACAGCAAAGACTCCGGGGAGAAGAGGCCAGGACTCTCGGGGCAGGACAAGGTGTTGGCGTGCTTATCCTTCACCTCGGATAACAGTGTGCACAGAGGGTAGCACGTTCGTTCACGGAGGTGTGGGAGCTGCAGCGTCTGCCAAGGCCCACTCATGGAGCCTCTGGCTGAGATGTCTCATTTGAGAGGTATTTGGTACCTAGTAGGTGATTCGGGAAGGCAAAACCAGGTTTGGGAGTGGAAGTCAAGGATGCAGCCCTCACCACTGCACTGACTTTCTCATTATCTGGGCCACCCAGCGAGGAACAGGGTTCCAGTGCCCTCCCGGCCACTGCAGGAGCAGAGGCTGAAAGGAAAGAACTCAGCAAGAGGCTATCTCTGTAAGCTGCCTCTATATCCCGGGAGGGCACCCGGCCTCTCCCTACACGAGCCACATCTTAGGTCTGGTTGCTCAGTGCTCCGGGATAAAGCTCGCCACCAGCTCCCCCTGCACATGGGAAGACCAAAAGGCGGGACCTCAAAGCCGTAACAAAATGCGAACAAAACTGCTTATAGTTCCTAAGGTTTTGTTGTGCTTAGATTCGACACGGGTATGTCTGATATTCTAAGAATTCACTTCATATTGAAGCAGGAAGTTCCAGCTTACGTCCATTTCTCTCACTCCAACCTCAGCCTGACCCCTGTCCCCTGCCTTGCAGCCGTCACGGCAATGCTATTCACAGGAGCCAAAAGGTGGAAACAGGCCAAAGGTTCATCACGTGATCAACGGATATGCAAAATATGGCCCAGCCACACAATGGAATGTTACACCGCCATAAAGAGCAATGACGCACTGACCGGCTACGGATGAGTGAACCTCAAAAACAAGATGCGGAGTGGGAGAAGCCACGTGTGAAAGGCGCGCACGGTATGATTCCACGGACACAAAACAGCCAGGACAGGCAGACGGAAAGCAGGCTGGGGGCTCCCTGAGGCTGCGGAGGGCGGTGACTACTCACGGTGACCGGTTTCTTTCTAGGGTGTGAAGATTTTTGAAAGCAGATAGAGGCGGTGGTTGCACAATACTGTGAACGTACTAAAGGCCACTGAATTGCATGCTTTAAAAGGGTTACATTTATGGGATATGAATGTATTTGAATTTTTAAAAGTCAGAAGCAGAAGAGAGGGTGGCAGGGCTGGGCTAGCATGAGACAATCAAAGCCAGGAGCCCAGCTCAGCAAGGAGCCAGGGCTGAGTCCCTCCATCCGGACTCCATGCTGGTATGTGCCCCACACCGGGACCCCATGCTGGTATGCGCTCCCGACCAAGACCGCATGCTGGTATATGCCCAGACTCGCCACACAGCTGGGCCTTCAGACAGCCTCCCAGCCAATCCAGGGGCCTTTGCTACAGCTCTAACAGGTCACCAGAGAGTTGGAGAGTTGGTGGCTTCAAGCAACACAGACTCTCACAGTTCAGGGTGTCAGAAATCTGAAGTGGGTTCTAGGGGCTGGCATCAAGGTATTGAGGGTCTGGTCCCTTTCAGGAGGTGCCAGGGAGAATGTGTCCCTTACCTTTTCCAGCTTCCGAAGCCGCCTGCATTCCTTGGCCCACAGCCCCATCACGCTAACTCCGCCTCTGCCATCACATCTCCTTCTTCTGACTCTGACCTTCCTGCCTCCTTCTTAAAATTATGTGTATTTACATCTGCGAAAACCCTTTTCCTTGTCACAGTCTCAGGGTTTGGGGGTTAGGACATCCACCTAGCAGCTGTGGGCCTTCACCAAGGACCAGGTGCTGTGCTGTACGCTGCACAGACACACAGCAGCCACACGAGGCAGGGCCATGCTCCCAGCCTACAGAAGAAGAGACAAAGGTTCCAAGAGAATCCCTGCCCAAGGTTATTTGGCTGATGAAAGTTTCCTTTATGGGTCCTGACCTCATAGGCTGAGGACACCTTTTGGCTTCCTTCTCAGGCAGTCCTACCCTTCACCATCTCCTCCCTCCCAGCTGTTCAGAGCTGTGATGACCCCAAATTAGGACACCCCCAATCTGGAGGGTTAGCTCTGACCACAGCAAGATCCACATCCCCACACGCCTTGCTGGGTGCCTTCCACAAACCCCTCTCCTACTCTACAACCACAATCCTCCCCCTCGCCGCCCTTCCCCAACACGTTTGATCCCCTAGCCGGCACCAGGGCGGGATTCTTAGATTAAGTCTCCAATTCATCAGCCTCTGAGAAGTATAATTGGGGCTTTTATGGAAAATCAGCTCATTATGCAAAGTGCAAGGGTTGTGAAAATGATTTTTTTTGAAGGAGCACATTGGGCTCCTATCCAGCCATGAAACGAGGGAGAGATTCTTCAGGGCTGTGGGCTTGATTTGCAGGTTTTCAAGAAGGAAAGGGTTGTGCTAAACTAGAACCTTTTGCTAATCACTAACACTACAAAACGCTCGAAACGAAACACTTAGTGTCTTGTGAAGTGCTGGTGGCTGCCCCCAGAAGGTTCAATTCCCCACGGAAATCTCAGCCCATCCGGAGCAAGGTGGGACACTGCTCAGACTCAGCCACCAAGTAGGGCTGCCTGGGAGGGTTGCCTGTCACCTGTCTCCCGAACTCTCGGGTGGGCGTGTGAACCAGTGGAGGTCTGCACTCAACCCCAAGGGCTGCAGAGGGAAAGGACCCAGGAAAAGTCCCAGAGTGGGGCTCAGAGGAGGGAGGGTGGAGGAGAAGGGCAGGAAAGTCAGGCCCCGGGGAAAAGGGCCTGCAGAGGTCTTCCTACAAAGCCTCGCTCTGCACTCAGGAGGCCCTTTCCTTTGGCCTGCAAACACCTCCCTTTCGTCTCTCACATCTGCCTGTCCTGTGTGCAGAAAGGGGTAACTCAGCAGACGTGGGGTGCTCAACCCCTCCACATGCCAAAGTAAAGACTGGCTCTTGCCCAGCTCCTAGGAGATGACCTCTAACCTCTAAGTCCTGGAGCGTCTGCCGGATAAGCCCTCCGGATAAGAGCGTCTTTGTACACCTGAGGCCTTGGGCCACACAGTGTACGCTCACGATGTGGTTTATGGCAGGGCTGTGGGCAACGCAGGATCAGTGTGGCCTCCGGAGGGGCTGGGGATGGAGTAACTAAGGTCGGTCTCACAGGCATGCCCAACCCCACCGACCACCAGTGAGGACCCCCACTCGGCTTGGGTGGGCTTCCGTGGCTGGCAATGTTCTGCGGCTGTTGCCACACGTGCCTACTGTCACACACCGTTGCCGGGAGAACTAAGCACTATGCAGAAGGCTCCATGGGGAGGGAACAAATCCTGGCTCCACCCCGGGGCCTTTTCCGTTTGCTGATTTGAGTCTAGACCTTTCTCCGCAGCCATAATGGCTTCTCCTGGTGAATACGAGAACCTGAGGATGGTCTTGGGGACCCCACACACACCCTGCTACTGTCCCTGAGAGCATTTAGTCAGCCCTTCTCTGGGCCAGGCCCTGCGCCCTGGGATTTACAGGTCTCATCTCAATCAATCCGAGACGCCCCCAGTGTTCATCCTCATCTTGTAGATGTAAAAAGGGAGGCTCGGGGAGATACCTCCAGCACGAGGCCCACAGCTAACCAGGACACAGGCTTCAGAGCTGGGTCCACCGACACGCAGCCCTGGCTCATCACGCCTCCACTCAGGTCTCCCGTGGGGCGGCAGCCTTCAGGGCTGGGGTCTGTGTTCCCAGTCCAAGGGGCCAGTGTGCCCACACGCTGCCTAGGCAGTTCCCCGACCTGAGAGGGAAGAGGGCAGGTTTCCCTCTACATCTGCCAACCCCAGAGCCAGGGCCAGCAAGCAGGGCCAACCGACTGCTCCGCCCATCCTGGGAGGAGCGGCATGAAGCACCAGCAGCATCCTCTGGGGTTGGCTGGGTGGAGGGGCCAGAGAGGTGGGGGAGAGAGGGGGTGGTCTGGAGGGAGGGTCCCCACCCCAGGCCTCAAAGGGCCTCCCCATTCATCAGACAGCAGGACAGACATGCAGGATAGATGCAGGTCCAGCCCTTTCCACTGTCCTCACCATCCCCGAAGCCACCAGTGGGCTCCCGTTGCCACCCGTAAACCCCAAGGGAAACAGGCCCTCAGAGCTTCAGATGGAGCACCTCAGCCTTAGGAGGGCAGGGGCATCCAGAGCCCGACGCGGACACAGCTGTGACCCAGGACTGTGACCACGGACTGTCTGCAGCAGAAGATGGGATATGGCTGTGGGCACCTGCGGCAGGACCGCGCCAATGCCAAGCCGGGCCACCTGCCTTCCCAGGAGCAGAATCAGGTCACTCGTCTGACGTGGGGGCTGCAGCACCAGGCCTCCAGTTTGGGAGAATGGCTAATGGATTTGCAGAAGAGATAAAAAGTCTAGTATTTTGTGCAGGAGCAATGAAAATGACTGATTTTTTTGTTGCTTGAATCTCTTTCCTGCCTAATAATATGTTAAAAAAAAAACAAAACAAAACAAGAAGAAACAGGCTAGGGAGTACAACCACGCCACTGACAGTTTTGTACGTCACGGGCTGGTGGAAGGAAGAAGCAGCCATCATTTCTGGAAACAAAAACAAACAGCACATAGTCTTTGTATCCAGAAATGATACTTTAAAAAAAAATTAAACGTGTTTTAAACGGTGCCTACTACAGACTTTGCACCAGTTGGAAAACAGCCTACGCACCTGGTGGAGGACTTGGGGGGGTCCCAGAGGTGTTAGTTATCCTCTAGAAAGTACTCAGGGCGCTGGGCACCGGGGTTTTGACTGCTATTCTTTATGCCCCAAATGTGTTCTAAATATTCTTTTGTATGTGATTAATATGGAATTTTAAGAGTCTATCTTATATTTCACATTTTCAAAAAACCTCAATTCAAAGGAATTTCCGAGTCCTCTGAGAATCCAACATCGGAAGTCCCCATGGTTTTAGGAACATTTAGCCCTGCCCAGGGCCTCTGTGAACCTGAGCAAATGGCCCCCACCGAGGGGCAACTGTGCCACCCAAATGCTCCAGCACCATCGTTCTGGGACCCCCCAGCCTGC
The DNA here is from genome assembly GCF_008728515.1 of Papio anubis. Lineage (NCBI taxonomy): Eukaryota > Metazoa > Chordata > Mammalia > Primates > Cercopithecidae > Papio > Papio anubis. Next base: position 160,232 of record NW_022166619.1, on the reverse strand, counting down.
AGTCACACACAGCGTCCCCCACGGATGACATCAGGATGAGGCCCCTTCCCAAAATCAGGGCACTCTCATGATGTCACCTGTGCCCAGATGTGACCCCATCCTCTCTGCTCTCGGGCCAGGCTCTCTCTGCCATCCCAGCCTCTCCTTCTCACTCTGCTGGCCCCTGTCCTCCCAAGGGTCTCCCAGACACACGTCCCAACCCCGTCAGGAACCTGGTCTCCCTGACCTCAATCTGTGGGTCAGAATCCACAGTGACCAGTTCTTATCTGGGGCCATTCCCTCCTCTCACAGACGCCCAAGTGCCATCCAAGTGTCAGAAGCAGGAGGCAAGATCACAGGGGTCAGGGGACCCTCTGAGGCTGAACTCTGCAGTCCAAGCAGAATAAACGGAGAGTGGAGAAATTCATTGGCTTGACTTGTCCAGATGCCCTGCACAGAGACCTGCAGCCCCTAAGCTAGGCAAGTCCACCCTGCTTCGGCCCCATCCCTGCAAACAGACCCCAGCTACCTCCTTCTCGGCAGAGCCCCCGGTTCCGATGTGTGGAGAGTGCATTTAGGTAGGCAATGATCTGTGAAAGGATTAATTTACTGATCTTATTACCTAAATCGAAAGAGATTTTGCAGCCGTCAGTAACATGCTTGCAAGATTTCCCCGGTGTGAGCTGAAGCCTCCCTCCCCCGGCACCTCTTACTGCAGCCGCCAACAAGTTACTCGACAACACGCTGCAAATGCATGATAAAGACACAGGCAGAGCGAGGGCATCTGCTTCCCACCCCAGTATCTGTGACAAGGCACGCCAGTGTCAACGGAGATGAAAGGACCTGGCCTTGGCAGCGCACTCCGGAGAGCTCACCTGATTCCTTTGTTCTGCGCAATGCTGTGCAGTGAGAGCCTCGACACCGCAGAGATGACCTGGGAGAGACAAGAAAAGACGCTCCTGTAATTTCACAAGAAACCAGAAAAGGCATCGCAGAACTGGGGACAGTGTTTTGCAAGCCATCGAGAACTGTCAACTAAGCATATCACATCTGGGTAAGAAACACGGCTACAGTTTCAGAGATGGGGAAACAGGAGCCCAGAGAGGTCAAGTGACCCGCCCAAAGTCACCCAGCAGCCAGGACACCACGCACATGCAAATGTCCCAGGGTACTGCTTGCTTCCCTTCAAGCCCTCCCCTGCATGACATTTAACCAGATGCCTGGCTCCATGGAGGGCTCGGGACACAGAAGGACAAGAGTTCCAGGTGCACAGCGGCATGACGGGATCTCTCCTTGTCTCCCCTGACCAGCAGATTGGTCAAGAGGAAGGTTTGGCGAGGAGCAGTAGCCGCTCCTCTTCCCTCTGCTGCCCCTAACCAGCCTGCCCCGTGATGTGGGCCTCCTATGGATAGGCACGACCCACCCATCTCCTGGCGTTGAAAGCCCCAACACAGCTACTCCACAGATCTCCAAAGGGACGGGTGGCAAGCAGGCCGGAGAGAGGGCAAGAGGCTCTGCAGATGAATATGGGGAACCCAGGGCAGAGGACAGGAGATGGCTGGCCCAGGGGCACAGGCTGTCACACACATGAGATGGCCAGGAAGCTGTCACAATTCACAGTGAATGGAGCTCCTGCGGGCCAGACTTAGGCCCTGAGGAGGGAGGTGCGGCTTTGATGTTGAAACTGCACCGAGTACGTGTGTGAGTCCATGTGGGTGTCCATGTGGGTGCGCGAGTTCGCCCACGACGGCCACGTGCTGAATTCATAAACACCCTCCACTGGGTGCTGGCGTCAGAGGAACGGAGCCCAGAGGGTGCTCTGTGTGCCGCACACCGCACCAGGGAACCCCACAAGGCCATCCTGCGGTGCACATTTGCTAGACAGGAAAACCGAGGCTTAGTCACTTGGCCAAAGCCCCCCAGCCGGATGTACCCCCCAGCCTTCCTTTCAGGATGTTCTGCTTCCAGCAGCAATTTTCAAAAGGGGGAGAGGAAAGAAAATGAACCATAGAGACGGCAGGTTCGACCAATGAGCCAGCGGCTGCGTGCTGCCTTCCTGTAGGTGCTGGTGGTTAGGGGCCGGGGCTCAGGGAAGCTGGGGTCGTGGAAGGACAGGGTTCTTCTGTGCTTCCTCAGACAAGACTCAATGGGACGATTATGCAGCCGGCCCAGCCGCACTCCCATGCTGATGCTACAAGGGCCCTTTCATAAATAATGAGGAACTTGGCTCTGCGAGTGTTTTTGGCTTTTAAGAGCTCTAAGCATTTAGGGAAAACAAAAATTAAAGCAATATTGCTGTATGTCCTTACAGTTATTTGGAAGAATGTTAGATCTCAAAGGGTCTGGCAACGACGGGGCACCCGAGCCCCCCTCACACACCTCCCACGGCAGACGTGGCTAATCAACTCCTCCGAGGAGCCGGGCGCAGGCCCAGAGCCCTCCTCCGTGGAGTCTAAGGAGGCACCAGCATTCGATCAGCGCTGACACACAAGAACATGTTTGTCAACCTGGAGTCAGCGCAAAGGCCCCAGGTCGGGTTGTACAGATGGAGCCAGAGGCAGAAAGGAGGTGTGGTGGGCGAACCAGCCAAGGCCAGAACGTGGGTCTCCTGCGTCCGTGCTTCTGTGGCTCCTGTGGACAATTTCTACAGCTGCTATGACCACAGCAGCCTCAGCCCTGAGCTTGGGGCGCTTTGCCCCAGGATGAACATGTCGTGAGTGGCGTATGAAGGGCTCTGGAGGGCCTGCAGCATCGATGGGCAGCTCCTTCCATGGGTTCAGCATGACCAGCTATGCTGGAGGAGCCCTGTCCCTCCATCTGCCTGAATTTCAGGCTTCCTGGCTGGCACTGGGGACAAGGGGAAGCTCAGGGACCCACCATGGGGGACCACACTCCAGTGACCCAAAACCCAGGGCAGGTGCTGCTGGAGCAGACACCGGACTGCTGAGATAGCCATGGGGTCAGATGGGGCAGAGGCGGCCCCATGTGAAACCCACCGGCCTGAAAGTTTGGGAGCAGAAGTACCTCCCTGCAGGAGGAGGGATGCCCCACAGTAGTGCCCCAGGGCAACTCTGGCTATGCCCGCCCCACTCCCAGGACAGAAAGCTGGTGTCCCCAGGGGTCTGGCTCTCAGGCAATGATCAAACACCTCTTAGCCCACAGCCCCAGCCAACTCTTCCGATATCGCAAATGTCGAAGGATGACATTTTCCCTACTTTTATTACCTCGTCTGTTCCGAGTGCCCGTTAACAAATGAATGAAGACACACAGCCGTACTTCCCTTCCTCCTTCCTTCCCTCTCCTACAGACAGCCGCCAGGGCAGGAGGAAAGGAGTGTGTGTGCTGAGGACAAGGAACAGGGAGGAAGGACCAGGGGAAAGATGTGCTACTCGAAAGGACCAGGCCTGCTGGGGAGTCCACCTGCACCGCCAGCTCCCAAAGCTTCAGGCCTCTGTGCCATTCACCAATGTCCAGGCCTCACCAGGCCGTGCTCGGTGAGACTCACTGAGGAATGAGGTGGGGACTGGAGAGCTCAGAGGACAGGCTGGGTGGTTGAGTCCAGATCCTGGATGGCAGCCCTGGCTCCACCCCCACCCAACCATGGCCTGTTCTGACCTCAGGTTCTCAGACATCGGCAGCCCGTCAGCCTCCACACAGCCACAGTACAACCTTTTCAAGATGGTGCTTTAAAGGACAGACCCTAGGTCCTATCCCCCACCCCAGAGGCTCTGGGGCCTGGGAATCTGCATTTACAATTCAGGGCCCACATGGCTGGATATGCAGCCCACTGGGGCCCTCTGTCCCCTAGGGACTGGCCAGATGGGTAACGCCACAGACTGGGTCAAAGGCTGCGGGAAGCCAGGAGCATGTCCCAATTGTCCACTTGTGGATGCTTCACAGAGGCAGGGTCCCTGAAGCCCCTCCACACTGGGCGGGGAAGCAGAGGGACCAGGAAGGACACAGGGAAGGGGATGTGGTCTGTGAGCTCTTCCAGGGTAGGAACTAAGTTGGCTTTGCTGAATGATTTATCTCCAACATCTTCACGTTGTAGGCCCTTCAGCTACAACTCCACCTGAGAAATCTTTAGATCATAGTGACTGTAAATGCAAAGCTCTATGCTGCAGTTTCAGCAGAGGATAGGAAGCCTCAGTGACCCCAGAGCCCAGGCACTGAAAACTCCACTTGACGGTTCCTTCTACAAAAACACTTCAGCATCTTTACTTTACTGCATCGAGTTTCCAAACCGAGGACAGAGGTGCTGTGCTCACAGTACTTGCAACTTAAACATCCATAGTCAAAACTCAAGACAGGGCCATGAAGAAAAAGGAAACGTAGACTGCGGATTCACTGTTGGACAATCACCCAATTTTGCATGGCCTTCTGGAAAGAACCCAGATGTCTAGCTATTCACACGTGACCTCAACCCAGTCTCCACTGCACCTCTGCACTTTCTCTCTGCATCATCTGCCTCACTTCTTTTTCACACCTCCTGTAACTTCATCCTTCTGTGCTGTATTCTTAGTGACTTCCTTGGTTCTGTCTTCTGATTCATTAATTCTCTCTTCGGCTCCACCTAGACTACTGTTTAAGACACATATTGAGTTTTTCATTTCAACAACCTCAGTTTTCATTTTGAGAATTTCTATTTAGTTATTTTCTCAAAGTCCATCTGTTCTTTTCGTCCTGCTTGTTTGCTCATCATTTTCTCTTCTTTTCTTTTGCATTCTGTTCCTTTTTTCCGAGAATAGAAACTCTCTCTCATCAATTGCATCTGCTAGCCCCCTCCCCCATGCTGATCTGTTCTTTTTCAGCACCAGCTGGCTAGTCTGGTAAACATACATATATTCACAGATCACATATATTGTGTATAAACACACGTATATATCGTTCTATGATGTAAGTGCATCCTCAATGGGAATTGTTTTCAATGGGTGGAGGGAGCCCCCAAGCTCTGAGAGGTATAACTGTGAGGCTCTCCTGGTTTCCCCCCGGCTTTCAGGCCCCACCTCGGGCCTGGTGCCAATGCAGGATGGATCCTGCCAGAGGCTGTTTCCCTGCCCAGCCTGGGATGGTCAGCTGCTTCTGTGTGCCAGGGTACAACTCTCTGGTCCCCACTGCATGGCCCTCTCGGCCTTTCTGGCTCAGCTCTCTGCACTGCGTCCATTCCATCTCCCTCACCTCTACCATGATGCAACCCCAGCTGGTGGGGCCCAGGCCCCCTAGGGGGTGGGTGGGGAGCCAAGCTGGCCTGGCTCCTCTTTCTGTCTTTGACATTCCTCTTGGTTTCTGACAATTGAGGATTTCCCTTTCTAGTTCTAAGCCTAGTGATCATGTTTTAGTTTGCATTATTTCATTTAAAGAGGGATTCTATGTGTTGAGGGGAGGGGAGGAGCCCATGCTCACTGGACCACTGTGTTTCGTAGAAATCCCTACGCCTTCCACAGAGCAGGAACTCACAAAAACCTCCAAGCAAAACAGCCGTCAAATCCCCGTGAGCCCGGGGCCCATCGGTGGGAGTGAGGACACATCTACTACCACGACAGTCAGTGCGGGGCAACTACACTGCGATGATTTTAAAGAGGAGTCTGGTCGGGCGTGGTGGCTCACGTCTGTAAACCCAGCACTTTGGGAGGCCGAGGTGGGCGGATCACTTGAGGTTAGGAGTTCGAGACCAGCCTGGCCAGCCTGGTGAAACCCCATCTCTACTAAAAATACAAAAAAATTAGCCAGGCGTGGTGGTACATGCCTGTAGTCCCAGTTACCTGGGAGGCTGAGGCAGGAGAATGGCTTGAACCCAGGAGGCAGAGGTTCCAGAGGTTCCAGAGGGCCAAGATTGCGCCACTGCACTCCAACCTGGGCAACAAAGCAAGACTCTGTCTCAAAAAAAAAAAAAAAAGAAAGAAAAGCCTGCCAATTTTGCCATTATGATGATAGATGATGGGGTGGTGTTTGTTTAGCACACATCACAGGGTGGCAGCATGGGGCAGTGACATGGAAGCGGGAACTCCAGGCCACACAGGTTGAGGTTCGAATGTCAGCTTCCCCCTTGGAGCTGGGGCAACTCTCAGCCTCCCTGAGCCTGTTTCCTCAACTATAAAACATGGTCCTAACAGAGGTCTCGTCACAAGGCTGCTGGGTCCTACAGGAGGACACACCCCTGGAGGGGATGCAACGCTGCCCGTGAGTGCCAAGTGAGGACAAGGCCATGGGTCTGCTGGTGGTCCCAGGACTCCCTGCAGAGTCAGAGCAGGCGTCCACCCACACAGAGGACCACAGAGTCCTCAGAGCAGGTCTGCAGTTGGGCAAGCCAAGGCCAGCATCAAGGCTCAACACCCAGTGCCCATCAGGCCTCCCTCCAGGAAGCCCATCTCCCCAGACGGTGCATGCGCAACTCTAGCTTTCTTTTTCTGGCGCCTCAGAGAGATGGAAGCCAAAAAAGTGACTCAGTCACCCTGCGCTTGAGCCAGTGAAGCCACTGAGGGCCCCCATGGTGGGGCCGCCTGGGGCCCTAGGGAAGGGCGCCACGTGCTCTGACAAGGTTTACAAGCTCCCGACACCCTGCAGGCCCCTCTCTGACCCTCGTCAAGCCTCCAGGAATACTGGTTTTGCTTAGGGCCTCTGGAGGGAATCCCCCTTTCCACGACTCTCTGGCAGGGCCAGCCATACCCTCCTGGCCACCACCTACAGACCCCAGTGCACCAGGTGAAGACGAGAGTAGCAGTGGCCAACAGTTTCCAGTGCCCCCCACGCCCTGTGCAGTGCTAGACCGCAGATGTCCCACCCAACTCTCGCCACCTGGAGCTGGAAAACACATGCACCTTCTCCCCAAGAGAAGCAAGGCTCTGTCGCATCCAGCGACCCATCCACGGTCCTCTAGCTGGACAGCCGAGGATGCCGAGAGCTGCCAGGAGAAATGGTCCAGTGTGGGGCGGTCCACCTGGCCCCAACTCAGCTGAGTGGTGGACTCAGAGCAGCCTCTAGCATCATTTCCTAAACCAATGGAACTGAGCCACTCCTCCCACACCGCCTACAGAAATTGCTCAGACAGGGATCTGAGGTCTCAGGAAGACCTCCCAGCTGTTCCCCACCCAAGGCCCCAAGTGCACCTCAGACAGACAGACCAGGAGACTTGGAGTGAGGCAGCCACTGGCTTCTCCATACGATTGTTAACTGTCTTGTTCCACGTTTAAAAGTCCTTTCATCTTGAGGAAACTTCCCAAGGTGGCCACGGGCATCCTCGCTGCCCTCCGTGCTTCTCGATCTGAAGTGACAGGCGGGTCCTGACTCAACCCGACTGCAGTGAGCTGCCCGGGGCACAGGTCTGTGGGCAACACGAGGCACAACCTGCCCACAGCACAGCAGGTGCCACATCCCTGTGAGGTGGTGGGGAAAAAGTGCAGGAGAAGGGAAGAGAATGAGTCTCTGGCTCTGGCCAGAGATGCCTCTGGGTAAAGAGGAAGAGCCCAGACTCTGGTTCAAAATCCGCCCTTCCCGGCACTGCAGGCTGAGGCTCCCTGAGGCGGGGTTGACTCATCTGTGAGATGGGAGCACAGTGTTCCACCGTGGCTGGTGAAATCGAGACGGAGCCTGGCCCAAAGCAGGGACTCGCTCGCTCTCAGCTTGTGGAAAGGGAACTGCGCCCGATCAGGAAGACCCACGGAGGGACTCACGGCTGCACTCCATCCTCCACTTGCTTGAATGAAGAAATGAAAACAGAGCAAAGTACTAGGCTCAGGGCCAGAAGCGCGCGTGTTTGTTATGACTTTAGAAGACACCCAGAACCCCCGAAGTGTCCCGCCATCTCCTGGGAATGCCGCTCTGGCCCGTCCTATCCCTGCAGCCTCACAGCTTCCCCTGGTACTTGGGATGTGAACCTGAGCACATGGTTCCTCCGGCCAAACCTCAGTCAACACACTCAAGCCAGGCAATGGCGACCCAGAACCACCGCCCGGGTGGATGCACGTGTGCCTTACAAAGGGAAATCGAGCTGGGTGCAGTGGCTCATGCCTGTAATCCCAGCTACAGCCTCACTTGAGATGAGGAGTTCCAGACCAGCCTCGGCAACACGGTGAGTCCCTATCTATTTTTTTTTTTTGAGACAGAGTTTCATTCTTGTCACCCAGGCTGGAGTGCAATGGCACCATCTCTGCCCGCTGCAACCTCTGCCTCCCGGGCTCAAGCGATTCTCCTGCCTTAGCCTCCTGAGTAGCTGGGGATTACAGACAAGTGTTGCCACACCTGGCTAATCTTGTATTTTTAGTAGAGATGGGGTGTCAGCATGTTGGCCAGGCTGGTCTAACCTCAGGTGATCCACCCACCTCAGCCTCCCAAAGTGCTGGGATTACAGGCATAAGCTACCACACCCAGCCTCCATCTCTTAAACAACAACAACAGCAAAGTCTTTAGGGCCAGGTGCAGTGGCTCACACATGCAGTCTCAGCACTTTAGGAGGCTGAGACAGGAAGACTGCTGGAAGCCAGAAGTCTGAGGCCAGCCTAAGCAATACAATGAGACTCCATCTCTACAAAAACTAAAAAAATAAAAATAGCCAGACGTGGTGGCATGCACCTGTGGTCCTGGCTATTTGGGAGGCTGAGCTGGGAGGATCACTTAAGCCCGGGTGGTCGAAGCTGCCGTGAGCCAGCAGATCATGCCACTGCACTCCAGGCTGGGTGACACAGTGAAACCCTATCTCAAAAAATAAATAAAAATTAAAAGGAAATTGGAGCCCTGAGCCGTGCTGGCGACCACGTGATGATGAGCCATCCGCTGACCCAGCCTGCTCTCAGAGGCTCTGCTGATCAGAAGAGCTGTCTGGCCCGGACCCTCCTGCTGTCATTAGCAATCAGTAAGCAGGAACTGCACAGACCTGGCCCCAGCCGCAGGCCTTCCTTATCAGCCATTACCACGCATCTGGAAATACACACTCACAGGCAGCCCAACGGAGCCAAATGGCAAGATTATCAAACTCATTTAAATATGTTGCCCCGGGAACTCACCTATCTGCCTTGGAAATCTACAGCTCCTATTGCTGCATATTCAGAAGCAAATCATTATAAATTACTTTCTCTAGCTCAGCCTGTATTATCCTTCATTTTTTTTTCTTTTTTCACGTGGAAAGCAAGGTCAGAAAAACTTGGGGTTCTTGCCTTCAGAATGACAAGCAACCATCGCGCAGTGATAATTACAAAACATGTGCAATCACAGCTTCACACTCAGGTTTTGCCACCAGGAGGAGGCTGGAAAAACAAAAGCAAGTAGGAAAGGCACTTCTCAGCCACTGCATTGGGCAATGGCAGGGCTGTGGGGCCCGACATCAATATTGGAAGTTTCTTCTTGGGAGCCGGCAGAGTGCAGAAAGAGAGGTGGGAGCCGCCCCAAGGCCCCTGAGCAACAAAATGAAAAATGCCACTCACTCAGCCAGGCGACTGGCAGCAACTCTGAGGGGGAATGCCTGAAAGGAGGGTCTGGTTGTCCTTACAAAGAACATCAGGGCTCAAAAGTCATTTAGAAGGAAAGAAAAAGGTGAGAACGTCTTCTCTGTAAATAAATAGCTCAGAATTGGCTCACTCCTCCTGAAGCTTTCAACAAAATGATACCCAAATATACGCTTCCTTACTCTCAGTGGGTCTGGATCAACACCCTCAAATGCAGGAGTCTGAGAGAGAACCTGAGCCTTGGGGACCAGCAGCCCAAATCTTTGTGCCTTACACTCTGTGGGTGCTCCTTGTCTACAACATAGATGGGTAAGTGGGTGGATGGATAAGTGGGTGGGTGTGTGAACAGATGGATGGATGAGCAGATGAGTGGACAGGTGGGTGGGTGGGTGGGTAGAAAGACGGATGGATGGACGGATGGATGGATAAGGGTGTGTGGGTGGATAAGTGGGTGGGTGGGTGGGTAAATGGATGGAAGGATGGAAGGATGCATGGATGGGCAGATGGGTGGACAGATGGGTGGGTGGGTGGGTGGATGGATGGATAAGTGGGTAGGTGGGTGGGTGGATGGATAAGTGTATGGGTGGGTGAACAGATGGATGGATGGATGGATGGGCAGATGGGTAAACAGATGGGTGGGTGGGTGGATGGATGGATGGATAACTGGTGGGTGGGTGAACAGATAGATGGATGGACGGGCAGATGGGTGGACAGATGAGTGGGTGGGTGGATGGGTGGATAAATGGGTGGGTGGATGGATGGATGGATGGATGGATAAGTGGGTGGGTGAACAAATGGATAGATGGATGGGCAGATGGATGGATAGATGAGTGGGTAGATGAATGGATGGCTAGATGGATGGATAAGTGGGTGCATAGGTGGGTGGGTAGGTGGGTAGATGGATAAGTGGGTGGGTGGGTGAACAGACAGATGGATGGTTGGATGGACAGATAGATGGATAAGTGGGTGGATGGATGAATCGGGGTGGATGGATGAATGGAGGGGCGGGTGGACAGATAGTAAGTGGGTGGGTGGGTGGATGGATGGATGGATGAATAGATGGACGGATGGGTAGGCAGATGGATGGATATGGATGGATGGATGGATGGATGGATGGATGGATGGATGGATGGATGGATGAATAGATGGACAGACGGATGGAGAGATGGACAGATGGATGGGTGGATGGGTGGGTGGGTGGGTGGGTGGGTGGATGGATGGATGGATGGACGGATGGATGGGTGGATGGACGGATAGGTAGGCGGATGGATGGATGGATGGATGGTTGGATGGGTGGATGGATGGGTGGATGGACGGATGAACAGATGGTGGGTAGATGGATGCTGACTCAGAGGGATCCCTTTGCCCCAGTCCCTTCTGATGAAGTAAGGAGAGAAGAGAGAGAAGATGAGCCCCTGTCAGCCAGCCTCATACCTATCTCCCTGAGTCCCGAATACACCCTTGATAATTTCTGTACAAATGTCCTCCCTCATGGTGGGGGTCACAACTACCCACCATGGAGCCACCACTGACCCTATTTTGAAACTGAGAAAACCCAAGTTCAGAGAGGTAACATGACTCGACCAAGGTCTCATTGCTGTGGAAGGCTGAAGCCTGAGTTTGACTCAAAGTCCAGCTCCTAACAGTAAGGTACCTAGGAGCCACCCCCTGCCCAGGAGCGGGGCCCAGCCCTGCCCCTTCTGAGCCCCCAGCAGGTGGTTTGGGGACAGACCCTCCAGCTAGATCATGGCTCCATGGGGTCCTCGCTCTACCCTTCCTCTGAGTGTCTGCCCCACTGGGAATGAAAGGCTGGGATTCTAGTCTGGAAGGTTCTCCCAGCTGGAATCACATCCTCAGGCACTGGCACAGAGGGCAGACCTGAAGATCCTTGTGAGCTCCTCAAGGGGGTGGCTGAGCAGACGCCCCCAGGGATGGCCCAGCTGTGAACGGGACACTGGCCAGGGCCAGGGACGTGGGGAGACTGATCGTAGGTGAACCAGGGCCTCAGTGACCTGGCCAACCCCAAGAGGGAAGAGAAGAAAGGGGCAGGGGCCAGCCCCAAAGAAAACTGCAGGCCCTGGCTTCCTCCCTGCATGCTCGGCTCCCGACACCCACGTCCTCCATGTTTCCATGGCTGTGCTGGGTGGGTGATTGCGAGTCTAACTTCCCCTCTTCTCTGCCATGGTGTGGCCAGGCTAGAGGAAAAGGGCTGATGGCGCCCTCACTCCAGGCACCATCCTTTCCCGCACTGCAGTCAGCTACACTGGCCCAGCTGCCCCAACCAGCATGTCTCTCCTCGGCCTGAAGGGGACGGGGTCCTAGGCCCAGTTCCTGACACCTCCAGAGGAAATTCAAGGCCTGGAGCAGAGGCAGGAAGGCTGGCAGGGAAGCCCCGGGGGTCAACGTCGCTTTGTGCACCTTGGGACCCGGGGAAAAAAGAGGCTGGAGGGGAGAAGTGGGCCCAGATGGCCTCCTAGAGCACTGGAGGAGGCGTGCGCTGGTGGAGTATCCAGAGCAGCACATCCTCTCCAGGCGGCCATTCCAACCATGGGGCTCTGGAAGCTTCTTGACTAAGACAAAGTCTACCGCTCACGAAGAGGGGCAGATGGGTGGACAGAAAAGCACACAAGGGGGTGTCTCACGCCTATAATCCTAGCACTCTTGGAGGCAAAGGCGGGCAGATCACTTGAAGCTAAGAGTTCTAGACCAGCCTGGGCAACATGGTGAAACCCCATCTCTACTAAAAATACAAAAATTGGCCGGGCACGGTGGCTCAAGCCTGTAATCCCAGCACTTTGGGAGGCTGAGACGGGCGGATCACGAGGTCAGGAGATCGAGACCATCCTGGCTAACACAGTGAAACCCCATCTCTACTGAAAAATACAAAAAACTAGCCGGGCGAGGTGGCGGGCGCCTGTAGTCCCAGCTACTCAGGAGGCTGAGGCAGGAGAACGGCGTAAACCCGGGAGGCAGAGCTTGCAGTGAGCTGAGATCCGGCCACTGCACTCCAGCCTGGGCAAGAGAGCCAGACTCCGCCTCAAAAAAAAATACAAAAAAATACAAAAATTAGCCAGGCGTGGTGGTGTGCACCTGTAATCTCAGCTACTCGGGAGGCTGGGGCAGAAGAATCGCTTGAACCCAGGAGGCAGAGGTTGCAGTGAGCCAAGCTTGCGCCGTTGTACTCCAGCCTAGGTGACAGAGGGAGGGGGTTGGGGGGTGGGGGACAGAGGAAGGAAGACAGGAAAATACACAACGGCAACCGGACTCACATGTTAGCTGAGTGCCTGCTCTGTGCTGGGCATGTGAGGGAAGCTACAATTTAATCTGAGATCCCGAGCAAAACAGTACAGAGGCTCAGACCAGGACATTATGGCACAGCTGGGATCAAGTCCTAAGCCTGCCACGGGTGATCTCAGCCACTCCTCTCTGGGCCTCGGTTCCCCTGTGTGTGGAATAAGGAAACCACAAGACATACAGATGGCAAGGGGTGTCCTGCCACACTCCCACTCCCACTGTGCTCACGGTGGAGTCACTAACCGGTCACCGTGACCCCGCTGAAGACACTGGCCTCTGCAGCTATCTCTGCACAGTGCTCCGGGCAGACGCTGCCTATGAAAGTGATCGGCACCCAATAAGGGAGTGGCACTGCCCTGGGAAACACCTGCACCAATAGCCTCGGGTCCCCTGAGCGCTGACTGCCCACTGTCCCCAGTTCCTAATGCCAGCACGGAAGTCCTGTGTCCCAGGGCAAGCACAGACGAGGCATCAGGCGGCAGCTGCTCCCCACCAGGAAACTCTACAGGAATCAGTCGGGGGTCGGGGCTGTTGGGGGGAATTCCCCGTCCTTCGTGGGAGCAGCTTAGCAACCATCTGGTCCAAATTCTCCAAGTGTGAGATGGGAAACCTAAAACCCAGCTGGGGAGGTGCAAGAGCTTCACAAACCCACCCAGCAACTTCCAGGCAGAGCCCAGGCGAGAAGTAGGGGTTCCCGTTTGGAGCCTGAGGCTCTTCTCTCCCAGACACGGTGTCCTCCACGACAGCTAACCACCGTCTAGCCCTCCTGCCTGCCAGATCTTTCCCAGGTTTATTTCATTTTATTCCCTCGAAAGCCCCACAAGACGGTTCTGTGGCTCTCCCGTTTCTGAGGAGGAGTCACTGGGAGTGGGGCAGACGGCTGGTGCCTCTGGCAGCAGAGCCCAGCTCTCCACGCCACCCTGCCCCGGAGGGCCGGCTACCCATCCTGGATTTGAAGCTGAGGGACAAACCACAGCCTCCAGGCATGAAAGCAAGGTTTCTGAGTGGGGCCCTGCAGCCTGTGAGGCCAGTGAACCTGTCCCAGCACGACTGGCTGGGTAGGCCGGGCCACTCACTGTCTGCGAATGCTGCTCACTCATTCCCAGAGAGACTCCCTGACCCCTCCTGGACATCACTCAGCGCTGCTGTGGCTGCAGGAGCCAGGCAGAGACGGCGCTTCCCTCCCCTGTCCACCAGGAAAAAGGGGGGATCAAGGCGGGTTCCAGTGTGGAAGGCATCCCAGACCCGGGCTGCAGACAAGCCGCATCAGTCCCTCTTTAATCGGAGGCAAGACCAGAGACCATGACACAGATCTGCTGCCCAGCACGTGAGTTACTGCCGCCAAGGTACAAGAATTCCACAGGAAGCTCAAGGTACCCGCCCAGACCTGAGGCCAACGCGGGGTTACAGGAGCAGCACCGCAAGGGCAGGAGGGAGGGGTTCTGGCCTCCCCCACCCCACCCCCCTCTCTACACGGATGTCTTGCCCCCTCCAAGAGCCTCCCGCACTGCTTCTTCCTTGGACCCTTCCCTCTTCCCAGAGGTGGAGACAGTGAACCGAGGGGCTGGAACGCAGGCGTCTACACAGGCGGATTCCCACGTGGGACCCCAGAATCCATCTCCCTCCCCAGCCCACCCCTGCAGAAGAGCTGTCCAGGCAGGGAGTGGGGCGTGGAGGCCTCATGGAGTCAACTAGTCTGCACCACGTCCCAGCTGCAAGAGGCCTCGAGGGAAACAGGCATCCAGAACCCTCAGCTTACACACAGAGAAGACGGGTCTAGAAATAGATGCGTCTCGTCCAAGGCCCCATAGCCAGTCGGGGCAGAGCAGGCCCAGAAAGAACCAGGGTGGGAATGAGGACAGTCACCATAAAAACAGAATCACAGGCCCTCCCGCTGCAGATCCCCAGGCTGAGCGCTTCACGGGATCACCTGCATTTCTTTCACAGCCAGCAAGCTCTGAACTCTCACGGTGCCGAGGTCACGTGTGTGCAAGCCGGGGCTCAGGAGGTCACTCAGGGTAGGCTAGGAACCCGGGTTCACAGGGCCAGAGCCAAGTGCTGAACCCACTGTGCCAAGGCCAGACCCAGGCCCCAGCCACTGCCTGGCCTGGCTTCACAGAGCCAACTGCCCCCACCACACAGCCCAGCGCCACAGCCCTGGGTTCCATTCATAGCTGATCGGAACGGGCCGCCTTTCTGCACGCTAAGGAACTCATCAGGCAGAGGGCAGGCCCTGAGCAGGCAGAGGGGGCCCCACAGACATAAGGCAGGCTCTGGGCAACCCAGAATCCTCGTCTAAGCAGCTCGAAGTGAGGGTTGCCTGGAGGAGGCGCAGGCCTATGATAAAGTAGCATAGAAACAGGCAATCCCCTTCAAGGCACAGACTGCCCGGCACTGCAGGGCACGGCCGGGCTGACCCTGCCAGTCCCTTCAAAAGCTCAGCTCCCAACCGCCCCGCGCCAGGAGCGAAACACCACAGGAAGACACGTGAGGCCCCCGCTCTAGTCCCCTCTAGTACAAGAGGCTATAAAATGAATTGACGTTTATGATGGCGAATGCTATGGCGCCATCTTGCCCAGGCTAAGGGGTGCCCAGAGGGCAGGTAGGACATTATCTCCAGAGTGGCTGGGCAGTGATTCTAGAAGAGACCAGCATCTGACTCGGTAGTCGAGTATAGCAGACGCCTCCTGTGCCCTTGGGCCTTACCCAACCGCAGGGGCCCAAACAGGGCAAGATGGCAGAGGAAGGGCACATTCACTCACTGCCCAACGGACACAGCCATCACCTCCTGCCCTCAGATATCAGTGCTCCTGATTCTCAGGCCTTTGGGCTCAGACTGGGACTCAGGCCAACGGGGACCTCGGGTCTCGGGCCTTCGGATCAGGACTGGAGCTGCACCACCAGCCTTCCTAACCTCCAGCTTCACAGCAGCTGATTTCAGGACTTCTCAGCCCTCCGGATCGTATGAGCCAGTCTCTGGTATTAAATCTTCCTATCTATCCATATGCTATTGGCTCTGCTGCTCTGGAGAACCCTGACTAATACAATATTGGAAAGGAGCACATATCTGCCCTGGGATGGCCCCATTCAGGCACGCCCTGCTCCCACTCCTACCCCCACACCCAGCACCACTGACTGCAGCCAACAGAGGTGCTGTGCAGACAAGAGTGCTAGGGCGACAAGGGACAGGGTGGGTGTGGAGCAAAGATAATTCCCCTAAGGAAGGCAGGCCCGCTGGGACTGAGGGAGAGCAGCCAGTCAGCCAAAGCAAGGAGAACATGCGGGGGAGGGCCCACACACAGGCCCAGACAGCGGCTGTGGCACACAGGGGACCGGAGAGCGGAGGCCTGTCGGATACAGGGCCAAGGAGCTGGCCTCACCTAGGGCAGTGGGAGTACAGGGTCAGGCTGGTGTTTGAGAGATGGTTCCGGCTGCAAAGAGGAGACTGGGTAGAGGGAGGGCAGAACTGTGGGAGGGGGGCAGCCCCAAGGAGTCTTCTGACCAGGCCAGGTGCAAGACGATGGCGGGAGGGCCTGGGCAGGAGGCCACAGGGATGGCCACAGCCAGAGAGGACACAGCCAGAACTGTTTAAGAGGCTGATCAAAGCTGCCTGGGTGCAGGGATGAGGCAGGGAAGAGAGAAACCACCTCTGTCCTTTCTGCCAGGAGACACAGAAAGAGCTGGCCTGAAGAAGGGGGACAATGGGGGAGGCTGGCCCCCTGGGTCTGGATGCACAGTGGCCAGCTATGGAGGGAGGGGCAGGGGATGCCAGGGCTGACGTCTGGGCCAGGCTGAGCTTAAACCCTTGGTGCGGCCTTGAGCAAGTTGCTGCCTGCCCCGAGTCTCCCTCCCCACCCACCTGGGGAAAGGGGAGGCTGAGAGGTACGTGGTTATCTGAGCCACCGCCACCCCGTTTCTGCTTCCCACAGAACCCCTGCCCCGCCTGCTAGACCCCCTTCTGCCACCCTCCTCTGGCCCTGGGATGCCCTGGCTGTACAAAGAGCGGCTCCCTCTGCCCTCAAACGGTTGCCAGCAGCTTTTCTTCCCAGCAGGTAACTGGCACCCTCCACACTCTGCACGATGCCACGACACAGCCCACAAAGCTGGGACCCACACCCCAGACACAGCTATCCACAGGCCAGGCGGACAAGCCCAAAACCAGCCACTGCCCACAAGCAGGGTGGGGGCCTCACACTGCCAGGAAGCTTCTTGGAACAGCCAACGCTCGTGTTCTGGGTGACACATTCGGCTCTGGGCTCAGAAGTTACCCCACTGCCTCCATGAATCCTCAGCCACCCAGTGAAGTCAGTGTTACTATGCCCCTTGTCAGATGATGAAACTGAGGGTCAGAGTGGTCACCTGCACATATCAGCTTGATGGTCTGATGCTGCATAGGAGAAAGCAGTGCCTTGTGCTCTTAAAGGGAAAGCACCCAGAAGGAACGGCCTCAGCCTCCCGACTGAGCCTCGCCCCAGAACCCCTCTCTCATGGCCTGGTCATCCACTGCACGTTCCCAGTCTGCTAATGGGGACAGGTGACAGCAGCCATCACCTGGAGGGGTTGATGAGTTTCCAGTGGCTTCACCGGCCTCCTTAATTAATGGCCATTTTAATGGGAAGGGGATCAACAACTGTATCTCTAACACTACGGCAATAACTTTCCAGTATCTACCCTTATCTCTGAAACGATGACTTAGTAACGCGGTTATTAAGTGCAAGCGTAACACGGGACACGGAGGTGCGTGAATCTCCTCTGCGACGTCAACTCCATACCTGCTCCTGCTCTGAACTCCCGCAGGAGTGCCTGGGAGGGCCTGGGAAAGCACTTGGCCCCCCGACACTCCCCAGTATTTCTTCCCTAAGCTGTCTGATGGCAAAGGAGGGTGTGGGGCCCACCCAGGCCCTTAGGCTCAGCAGACGAAGGCCTCTTTGACCAGTCTCTTAGCTTAGGGCTGAGCTCAGCACTCTCCACCGGCCTGCGTCTCACGGATGCTCCAGGTGTACCACAGGGCGGGCACCTCTGCTGACATGTGGCAGCCAGGGGAGGCTCAGGGCCCAGGGACAGGTTGCTGGCACCACCACGGCCACAGGAGCCACACAAGGAAGGCCTCGGGCAAACCACACGCACTACAGAGCCAACTGCTATCCAAGCACGATCGAGGCTGGGTGGGTGCTTCTGAAAGGATCTGACCAAACTGAGCACTAAGATTGTTCAGAGTCGGCCGGGCGCGGTGGCTCACGCCTGTAATCCCAGCACTTTGGAAGGCCGAGACGGGCGGATCACGGGGTCAGGAGATCGAGACCATCCTGGCTAACATGGTGAAACCCCGTCTCTACTAAAACTACAAAAAAAAAAAATTAGCGGGGCATAGTGGTGGGCGCCTGTAGTCCCAGCTACTCGGGACGCTGAGGCAGGAGAATGGCGTGAACCCGGGAGGCGGAGCTTGCAGTGAACTGAGATCCGGCCACTGCACTCCAGCCTGGGTGACAGAGCGAGACTCCGTCTCAAAAAAAAAAAAAAAAAAGATTGTTCAGAGCCTGGCCGACGCAGCTCCCCATCCATCGCCAGCCAGGGGGCCCATGGTGAGCAAGGCAGACTCTTGGGAGACAACACACCGCCCACGGCCGCTCGGCTGCCATCACCATCATCGTTGCTGCCCCTCCTGTAGATGCAAGCCCCCACCTCCACCACTGCCAAGTCCTCTGTGCACGTCTGTCACAGGACAGAGCTCAACCTTAGAGAGGCCATCCCTGCTGACCTCACCTGCCGCCCGTCTCAGGAGGAGGATTCCCAGGAAGTCACCACCGCAGGGGGATCCCCCAAGCAGCGGCCACCTCCCCGCCACCCACACCAGGGGATCGCCATCCAGCTAGTGGGTTTCCAATGGGTGTGCAGAGCTGTGGGCAGTGGGGGCAGAGGCCAGAGACAGTGGCTGAGCACTGGGTGTGGAAGCGCCTTCGGCCCAGGCAGCCTGGCCTTCCTTGCACATATGCAGGGCTCCTCCACGAGGGCAGACACCCTTTCCCCAGGGGCGGGTCGTCCCATTCCAGAGATCCACAAATCCAGCCTTTGACTCCATGGAGCAGGAGCATGGCGGGGCAGGGGCAAGGAGGTGTCTACTCGGGGTTCCCCCATTCCCCAGGCATCATCCGTCCTCATCCCAGGCGTCCTGTGACACAGCCTTCCAGAGGGGACCGGGCCAGGCTTGTGCTGCTGAACCTGGCTCTGGACCCTGTCTCCGCTGCAGACTTGCAGCAGCACCGGAGCTCTCAGCGCCCCAGGCCCTCCTCTGTAACGAGGACCCTTAGGGGCTCTTGCTTCCTCACTCAGGTGTGCAACCCACTTTGAGCAGCTGCTGCGTCCCAAGCACTGTGCTAGGGTGACCTCTGGAGCTCCAAGGAACCAGCAGGGTGTGATCAACGCCGCAGGGTAAAGAACAGAGCAGCTGGGAAGCACGGAGTCCAGCAGGGCCCCTAACCAAGCAGAGCAAGGGGCAGGAGCTGCCCAGGAATCAGAGAGGGCCCCCTGGAGGAGGTGCTGTCACCCTGAGGCCTGCGAGATGAGCAGGGGTTAGCTGGGTGATGGACAAGTGTGTGTCAGAGGCTCACCATAAATGTGGGCAAGCCTCCTGTAAGAAGGCATCCATCAGCAGGTGGCCCCAGGGCACTGCCACGGCCTTGAGTACCTGACATTACAGACCCACAGGGCAACCAAGTGCACATCTGAGTCCTCTGCCAAATGCAAATCTAAGCAACAAGCCACACACACTGGGACGAACAGCACTGCTGGCTCAGATGAACCACCGAGAACCTGCTCTCCTTTCCAAAGCAGAACCGATCCGAGAATCCCTGTCGCCTCGCGAGCTGCAAGTCTGATCTGTGCAATACGAGCCCCTGTAGGAAAAAGGT
The DNA here is from genome assembly GCF_008728515.1 of Papio anubis. Lineage (NCBI taxonomy): Eukaryota > Metazoa > Chordata > Mammalia > Primates > Cercopithecidae > Papio > Papio anubis. The sequence goes on along the minus strand of NW_022166619.1, from coordinate 140,614 downwards.
CTAAAGTGATTTTTCCTGTGCTTTGTGTTTATGGAAACAGATGGAAACCGGCCGCAGACGAAGCTCTGGCGTCCAGATTTGCTTCCAAGCGGTTTTACCTTGATGACTGCTTAATCCTGGCCCATCAAGGGACTTCCCAAAACGGCCACTTTACAGATTTTTCTTTTCCTGTCTAAGAGTAGGATTCAAAAATGCACATTTCCCAGAATAGATTATCTAAGACCACGAGAGTGAGGACACAGATAAGAACAAGGCCATCTGGAAGTGGAGGAGAAAGAAGAGACGCTGGGTGGGGAAGACAGGCCAAGGAAGGACCCACCTAGACCCATCTGCGCTGTCTGCAGGAAAAAGGGCCAGGCATCCTTCCACCAGCCCCTTGCCCACCTGGCACTCACGAGCAGCCCCGGACACCAGGGTACAAGGTGTGTCCCCAAGAAGCTCTGTGTGCCCCACTGGAGAAAGAAGCCAGCAGGCAGCATAGGGAGGGAGAGTGGGCAGGAAGCAGCTGAGCTGAGAGGGAGCCACTGAACCAGGCAGGCAGTGAGGGACCTGTCAGCCAGGCTCAGGGACTCATGAGATGATAAAGGAGGGCATGGAAGGACAATGGCCTTACGGGCAGCCGTGGGGAACTCCCAGGTCAGATAAGGCTGGATCTGACCAATGGTTTTATAAAAGATGCCTTTTATACAAAGCGAAAGGGACAGCTTCTCCAGTAGCAATCTTGTATATAAAGAAGGGGTGGGTGCGGAAGGGCACTGCCAATGCCACCGCCCAGGAGACCAAGAGATGGCCAGGATGAATGTGATGTGCGGTCCCTGATGAGTCTTGGGGCAGAAGACATAAGGGGGAAACTGAGGAAGCCAGAGTCACTTCAGTTAGCGACAGTTGGTCCACACTGGTTCATTCATTGGAACCAAAACACTAACTACTGTAAGGTGTGGATGGGGACCCGGGTGTGGAATACAATCTTCTTCCGCACTAGCTCCTCAATTTTGCTGAGTCTCAAACTGCTCTCAAATATCTAGGTAAAGTGGGGGCTGCCCCTTTGGCGGGTCAGGTGGGCAGCAGGTCAGCTTCTGCGGTCGGCCCTCCAGGACACTGGCCGTGGCTCAGGATGGAGGCAGATGAGGCGCACGAGGATCCCTGGGCACAAGCCTAGGTGTCGCCTTCGGTGGCTACAGCACACCCCGCCACTGTCAGGTGCTCCCAGGGGCAGCAACACCCCACTCTCCACAGGGGCAGGTCCCAGCAAGGGGCCAGCAGCCCAGGGCTGGGAGCCACGGCTCACCCATGTCCCAGAGTGGCTGGGCAGGGAGACAGGCCTTGCAGGCACAGGGTCTGGGGTGGCAGAGCTAGGACTATCGCTCAGGCTGCTGGGCTTCCCACCCCACAGCCCAGAGAACTTGTCCCCAGAAAAGCTTCCTTGGAGCCATGGGCTCCAGACACAGAGAGATGTGGCCTTCCCGCAGGCATGATGCTACCTGCAGAGAGCAGAGTGCAGACGTGGGACAAGGCCCTCTGGAATGTGTCTGGGGTTGCCCCGCAAGTTTCCTCCCCATGAGACGGGGCTTGTGAACAGGACTGAGAAGGAGGAGCTGCCCAGATCTCCTGCATCCCATCACAGGGCCTGGGTGACGGGAGGGGAGGCCCTGCACGAAGGCTGCAAAGGAGTCTCCAAGCTGAGCTCTGACGGATTCCTAGGCGGCTCCAGCCTCCAGCAGAGGCAGCAGGTGGAGACAAGGAAAACCGACAAGGCCCCGGGCCCCTGAACAGCGTCCTGCAGCCTCCCCAGCCCACAGCCGGGAATATGAGGAAGGGGGAAGGTACAGAGAAAGGGCTGAGATCCAGGCTGGGCCTGGCAGCCAGCCACCGGAAACCGCCGAGGTCCCAGACGTCCTCAAGGGTGGCCTACAAGTGGTCGGGAGCTCTGACAGGCTCTCTCATGTGTCTGATACCAAATGTATAATTTAATATTCTATATTTTCAACCCAGACAGGAATTAATTATTTAATGTCCTATCAAAACCAATTCCGTCCTTCATACTACTCTGGAAACATGTGGGGGTGGAAGAGTTCGGTGACCCCGGCTGGCATCACGGCAATACCGGGGAGGGCGCAGATCAGACACGCAGCAAGTATGTGCTGAGAACCTGCCAGGGCGCCTGGCACAGGATCCCAGCATGACGCCTCCTGCTTGGCAGGTGCTCAGGGGGTGTGCGGGGCTACAAAGGAGGGCATCAAGGTTTCAACCTAGTCTCCACTGACTCTCCAGAGGGCTCCTCCCCCAAAAGATAGGGTGCCAAAAACAAGAGAGGCAAGAGGCAGCCATCCCAGACAGCTGTGTGGCTGGCCCCAGGCTGTACAGGACACAGTGGACAGATAGGCCCAGCCATGCCCTGCAGAGCTCTTGGAGATTTCAGGGCAGGAAGCAGACTGTCAATAAACAGAAAGCAAGGCAAAGAACATGCTGGGTCCAGACTGAACTCTGCAATGAAGGAGGTGAAGCACGCAGGCCCCCACGGGCACAGACCCTGTCTGCTCAGCCTTCACAGCCCCGAAGGGGCGGCCCCGCTGTGCCTGGCCTGAACATGCTGCCGTCACAGCCAACTGAGATCTGTATGGGGCTGGATAGCATCCCCTATGGTTCATGTCCCTCCTGGAACCTCAGAATGCCAACTTCTTTGGAAATAGGATCACTGCGGATGTAACGAGTGAAGATGAAGTCACCCTGGAGTAAGGGGGCCCTCAATCCACTGTGACCAGGGCCCTTGAAAGAACAGAAAAGACATGGGGAGAAAGGGAAGGCCATGTGAAGTCAGATGCTGCCCCCGGGACCTCTGGAAGGAGCATGGCCCTGCCGACAACACCCTGAGGTTGGAATTCTGGCCTCCAGGAGAGGGCAGAATAAATCCCCCTTGTTTTGCGGCACCAGGCCCGTGATACTTTGTTATGGCAGACAGTGGACGCCAGAACAAGGACAGATGTCGCAAATGCAGTGCTCAGCCCTTCAGAGCAAACAGGCTTAGGGATACAAATGCCATAAGGTGACTCCCGGGGCCCCTGAACCCCTGCGGCAGAGGCAGCCAGCCACTGAGACAGGACCCCTGGGGAGTGGGGGGGTGACAGCTGAGAGGCCCAGGAAGACAAGAGGGACTCTGCCATGCCAAGAGGTCAGGGATGGTGCGCTGTGACTGCAGGGGCAGGGGTTCCACCTTCCCCAGAGGGCCCTGGCACCTCGGGTTCGGGATGTGAGCCCCACACCCACCCCATACCAGGCTTGGCCCCCTAATGGCCCGCTTTCCCAGGGAACAACCTCCCCAGGCTCCATCTCTGTGCCCCCACCCCCTGCTGCTCTCTCTGGATCCTTCCCTCCTAATTGGCATGGAAAGTCAAGTCCCTGAGCCTGCAAAACGCTCGGGATTTCCCCACACACCACTCCTGGAGCAGATGAGCCCTTCATCATTTGCTCATTTTACGTTCCCCTAATCATGCGAAGAGCCCTGGTAATTGACAACGATTCTCTGCACAAATGGTGGACCCACAGAGGAGCGAAGGCGCGGAGACCCATCCGCTGAGACAGCCTCCCCGCCGGGGTGTGCCTGGTGAGTGTGGGGCCACAGGGGGCAGTTGGGACCGGGAAGAGGAACAGCCGAGTCAGCTGCTGACCTGCTGCAGAAGCTCAGGCACTTCAAAATTCATCGGAACATGCTGAAACAATGAGGGGATAGAACAACCACTCACCCCGCAGACTCCCAAGTCATCCCCAGCCACGGCAGGCAGGAGGCCCAGCAGCAGGCAGGTTTCGGCTCGGCCGGAACAGGCCCCCAGGCACTGGACCTGGGGAGGCTTCCGGTCACCCGTGCAATGCCACCAGCAGCTTCCTGCACGCCTCCCGTGACAGGGAGCTCACTATCCAAGGCGGCAGACGAGAAGCCTCCCCGGGATCCAGTGCCACTGTGAGGCTCAAGTACACCCCAAAACTCTCACTTGAGGTCCACAGGTGACTAGCAACTTTGCTTAAATTGATTCTAGTAGGCCAGGTGTGGTGGCTCACACCTGTAATCCCAGCACTTTGGGAAGCTGAGGTGGGCAGATCATGAGGTCAGGAGATCGAGACCATCCTGACCAACATGGTGAAACCCCGTCTCTACTAAAATACAAAAAATCAGCCGGGCATGGCGGCTAGTCCCAGCTACTTGGGAGGCTGAGGCAGGGGAATCGCCTGAACCCAGTAGGCGGAGGTTGCAGTGAAGCAGAGGCTGCAGTGAGCCGAGATTGCGCCACTGCATTCCAGCCTGACAAGAAAGCGAGACTGTCTCAACAACTACAACAAAAAAAATTGATTCTAGCAACTCATGAGCAAAGAGAGGGAATCCAGAATAAATGGTAACCAACCCCCACGCACACACGTGCAATGAAGCCGCCTAGATGAGCAGCACGGGAGCGCACCAAACGAACATGTGATCATTAATTACCCACCACCACCACGCGCCCTGCCTCTCGCTCCTACGCGGGTGCCGGTGCTGCTCCCTCCGCCGGGATGCCCTTGCCCTGCCTCCCAGCTGGACCCCAGTCTTCTCCAAAGTACAACTCAAAGGGCGCTCATCAAAGCAGTGCTTCCTCAGGCACTTGGGTGCACACTGCAGTGGGCCGGCTGCCCTTCTCAACTCCCGCCACACTTTGTCCATTGATGAGGGAGGGGGGTGCCAGCCTCGGGGGCGTGGTGGGAAGCCCGTAAGCACTCAACAGATGCTGGCCCACCCAGGCCAGCCTCTCCACCCAGTCTGGTTCCTGGGCTGTTACTTTATGGAACATCACCAAGCTGTCCGCGTAGCACAGCTGCCTTTTTCTATATGCGTAAGATGCTTCAATAAGAAGTTTGCAAAAGGCCGGGCGCGGTGGCTCAAGCCTGTAATCCCAGCACTTTGGGAGGCCGAGACAGGTGGATCACAAGGTCAGGAGATCAAGACCATCCTAGCTAACATGGTGAAACCCCGTCTCTACTAAAAAAAATACAAAAAAGTAGCCGGGCGAGGTGGTGGGCGCCTGTAGTCCCAGCTACTCGGGAGGCTGAGGCAGGAGAATGGCGTAAACCCGGGAGGCAGAGCTTGCAGTGAGCCGAGATCCGGCCACTGCACTCCAGCCTGGGCGACAGAGTGAGACTCTGTCTCAAAAACAAAAAAACAAACAAACAAAAAAACCCTCTGGCTTTAAACATGTTTTAACTCCAAAGACTTTTAATTAGCTTTATTCACTCAAAACACACGGATAAGCTTGATGGCTCCATGAGAATGCTGGTATGGAGCAGAACCACACACCCAGGGAAGGAAGGACCACTGGGCAGGCAGCTCTATCAGGGACCGCAGGTGCACACCAGCATCCCCTCCCACTCAGCCAGAGGGGCGCAGCACTGTCCACAACTCACACCCTCAGCCCCACTTCTAGCCTGATGACCCCACCTGAGCCAGCCACAGTGACAGGCGCAGCCTAGATCATTCCAAAGACTCCAAAGATAATTCCACAGGCTCCACTTTCAGGCGGACGACCCCATCTGAGCCAGCCACAGTGACAGACAGAGCCTAGGTAAGTTGGGCCCTTCCGGAGGGTTCTCTCCAGCGGACTGGAAAGCACAGCCAATATTCATCAAAATGCACGAATCGTCTCTGAACCAGTGACTTCATCTGCTCCACAGTGTCCTGCAATTGATTCTTCTGAACCTCTGAGCCCACTCAACCAAGGGCGGCCCAGCGAGGGGCACGCATGCAGCCCCCGCGGCTGTCTACTTGGTCCAAGTCCAGCTGCAGTGGGAGCGCCTGCCCCGCCCAGCCACGCTGTCTGCCTCTGCTTCTTCCCCACAAGTTCAAGGTCGGTGTGCTCAGGCATCCCTGCCCCATCGATGAGCAAACACGGCCCAGCGACTTGTGTTTCTCAGAGCCCTCTCATTCCAAAACAAGTCTTGCTCCAAGGGCACAGCGGCGGCCAGTACTTCCTGAGGGCCTGCCGCTGTGGACTCCGCAAGTGCCGTATTTATTAATAATTGTGCACCGCCAGGAGCGTGCAATTGTCATTCAGATTTTACACAAGCAAGGTGTTCAGGCTGCAGGTGAGATGTGACCCCAGGGTGGACCCCTCCCAAGGCGTGGTGTTCTGCTAGGACCCCGCCTCGAATTTCCATCTAACAGCTCTGAAACGACTGGACTCTGCATCTAGCCTCACCTGGTGATGCTCAGCTGCCCCAAGGTGGAGGTGGGCACACGCTCCATGCCATGTCCCTGACCTCGAAAACCCACCACGGTGCCGGCACAAAGCCTTCACAAAGCACTCACCCACTTACCCTTGGGCGGGAAGGAACCACAGGCCCATTTGGTGACAACCAAACTCAGGTGTTCCTGAGAACCAAAGTTCTCAGCTACCTACACACCCACGATTAAGGGGACTGTGCTAGACAACCAAGTTTAAACTTGTTACAAATCCCAGAGAGAGAAGCACGTGGAGGAGACTGATCTGGTCCCATCTCCGTACTGACAGGTGGGGGGGAGGGGGCGGGAAGGCCCAGCGGGGCCCAGAGACACCCTGGGAGGCTGGGATGCAGCTCAGAAACCGGGGTGAAGGGGCTGACACAGGCGAGAAGGGAAAGACAGGAAGGAGCACCCATGTGGGACCTAGGGTCCCAGGCAACCCCAAAGCTTCCTGCAGGTGGGAAGCCTCCGTCACGTGCAAGAAACTCCGCGAGATCAGCACATGAGGGCTGGGCCTTGTCTGATGCTGGCCTCAGCCCAGAGGCATCTGAGCAGCGGTCACAAAGTCTCCATCCTGAAGGAGGAGTCTTAGAGCCTGTCCTGTGCCTAACCCTGCCACAGGGAGGTCCATTATAATTCAGAAAGGCTACGTAACCTGCTGAAGGTTGCCCAGCTCCAAGGACTCAAACCCACATCCGTCAGACACCAGTCTGAGCTCTGGCCAGGGTCTGTCTCTAACCTCATCCCAGACACGGAGAAGCCCCAGACTTGAGGCCACCACACACCTGAGCTCAGGCCCCGTGTCGGAGTCGGTGAGGCCCGCGTGTTTGCGCCTGTGTCTGGGGGATGCAAATCCCTAATCTCCTACTGGAGACAAGAAAACAAGACAGGCCCAGAGACAGCACGGAGCCCACTCGGCCCCGCTCCGCGGGGCACCTGCACACATTATTTACCCCGCCGAGACCTTCCTCTTCTGCTGGCAACACCCACGTCCAGAACCCCCGTGGCTGCACACAGAGGGTCAGAGCTCTGGGACCAGCAGAGCAGGCGAATTCTGCCAGCGTAAAAGCCGGTGTTCATATCCGTACTCCAGGGCTCTGCCGGGCTCACGGCGTGCAGCGACCCGGCCTGGGGCAGGTGGGCAGGAAAAGGTGTGTTCCAGTCTTCCAAGATGCCCGAAAGGCCCAGCGGCTGAGGCTGCCCTTCAGGCAGGACTTTCCCAATCACACAGGGGAGGGAAGCCAGACAAGGCAGGTGCCAAGCCCCCCTCCCCCCCCCCCCCCCCCCCCGCTCTCCCTCAGCCATGGTGGTTCCCAGAGGGGTTCCCTGGGGCTCAGCCCAACTCAGAGGAGGGCCCAGGCAGCAGGCCCCACACAGAAGTCGCACCTCCTTTGGGGCAGGGTGGGGCAGGGGCCATCTGTCGGTCCACTCAGCAGGAAGGGCCTCTTCACACCCACTGTCCTCGGGACTCGCCATGGAAACTAATTGCCTTGAAGCATAAAACTACCCCAGGATGGGGGTGGGGGAAGGGGCAGTGAGGCCCCCAGACCCCCTTGGATGGGAAACAAGACTGAACACAGCTGCTCCAAGCCCACCCACCTGCCACTCCAGGGAGGGTATGCCCCAGAAGCTGGATTTTCAGAGGCGTGGATATCTGGCCCCGGGGAATTCACAGGGCCTAAGATCCTGCCCTAACTCTAAAAACAGCAACGGCAACCCCAGGGCCATGTGGATCCCACCCCACCCCCCTACCCCACCCCACAAAATGTAACTTCTTAACCATTTTCAAACCGCACAAGTCAGCAGCACCGAACAGCACTCATACTGTGCAGCCATCACCACAGTCACACACACATTCCCCACACGCCTCCCTGGAGACACCACGGACTCCACTTACCCCCAGCAGAGACCCTCCCCGACCCCAGCACCCCAGGGACATCAGAGGCTGAGGGACGAGATCACAGCAGCCAGGACACAGACCAGAGGGCTGATGGCCGGCCAGACACCGCGATCGGCGAGGCCAGGAGCCACCCCTGCCCCTGCCTCTGCCTCTGCTGCCCATCCCACGCTCCCCACTCAGGGTCTGCTTCTGCATTTTCAGGGCTTCTCATCTTCAGTGCCCATTACATCCCCAGGAGAACCGGGGGTGGGTGGGATGAGCCCCCATTGCAAGATGAGGGAACTATGGCTCGAGGAGGGAAATCACTGCCCAAGGCCACACTGCAGGTGGAGGTGACAGAGCTGGACCGGCCCAGGGCTCTCCTGTGGCCCCGGCTGCCTCCACTTCTCCCAGGGACTTCCAGCTCCCCACCTGCCCAGGACAGGCCTCCGGATGCAGGGGGAGGGAAGGTAAGGATCCTGCATGGCCAGCCTCCTCACCACCAGCCCTGAAGGAAAGACGAGGCGCGTTCACAGCGACCGTCCTCCACGCAGAGCAACGCAGCGTCCACAGGAGGCAGCCACTCCTTGCTGCTTCCCACCGGGAACCCCCAGTTCCCAAGCCTGAGCTCAGGCTGAAGGGGCAGACCCTGCCCAGGAGCACCCCTTGGATGAGCCTTGAGGGCCTTGTGCGAAGGGAAATAAGTCAGTCACAAAGGACAAATACCACGGGACTCCCTACAGGAGGTCCCTGCAGGACTCCCTTACACGAGGCCCCTGGAGCCGGCAGACTCATGCAGACAGCAAGGAGAAGTGGGGAGCCAGGGGCCAGGGGAGGCGGGGTGAGCGCTGAACGGGGGCAGAGTGTCCGCCTGGGCGGACGAAGCAGTTTTGGAGATGGACGGTGGTGACGGCTGCACAGCAACGTGACTGTGTTCAGAGCCACCGACCTGTGCCCTGGAAAATGGTTAAGAAGCTACATATTATGTTCTGTGTGTTTTACCACAGTCAATAAAACAAAACAAAGCAGCAACTGCATGTGGAGGCTACGCACACCTGGACCTTCCGGGCCGCTGGCTCTTTTGAACCCGAGGCCAAACAGGGCCAGGCGGGCCCAGACATGTCCGTCCCTACACCACCGGCCCCGGGTCATGGGGCCGTTTCCATAGAAACCACTGTGTCCAGGAGCCACGTGACTCTCAAGGACAGACGGACAGACAGACAGACGGACGCAGCTCTGGGAAGGGCTTTTCCATTTTCCACACCTCCAAGTCTCAGCCTCACCGTGGACACGATGAGACCCACGTCCCCCAAACAGGGTCAGAGCTAGACAAACACCAGACTCCACCCCAATTAGTATCACGAGCCTGAGCCGACTGATCTGTTCCAAAGGGCGTCGTCCCAGCGGCTGGCTTCAAGATACTTAACATTTAATTTCCAGATCCAGGGAGGCTGCCATTAGCAAGATTAATTGTGTGCACACACAATTTCATTTCCCCCACCGCAGAAAACAAAAGTGACACTTACCCCAATTACAGGACGCCGGGCCCTGGCGGACGGCCCATCATTCACAAGGAGACGACACGAACAGCATTGAAATGAAGTGCCCCTGCCAGTGGGGGCTGGGACACCACGTCCCAGGGAAGCCTCACCTCTGAGGAGCTCTTTGCTGGGATCAGGGCGGCCTGAAGCAGGCCCAGCAGGGATCTGGAGCTGCGCTGAAAGGGGTCTCGGTGACGCCTGCTCTTCTGCCCTCGGGGTGGGAAACTGAGGCCCAGCAAAGCACAGGCTAGGGGTCGGATGCCAGGGGACCCCAGACAAGCCTCCCCACTCCCATGTCTTGGCCTGGGTTCCTCGCCCAGGATATTAGAGTCATCACAGAGCTTCTCTTACAGGGAGTGCGGAAGAGTGGGGCTCAGGGGCACGAGCCTAGAACGTGCCTGCGCCTGTGTGGGAGAGAGCACGCCCACTCTGGGTGCTAGCTGCCGGCTTTCTAGACTGGCCTGACACCTCCTAAGAGCCTAGGAGTCAAGAGGGTGGGTGAAGGTGGCTATGGGCACGGTGATCTGTGGCCCTTGGTTCCCTTCTCTCCCCAGGGCCACCCTGACACCGCTGGAAAGACTGAGGGATGCTTGGGAGGGAAAGGCACTGGGTTCAGGGCCTGGGGGAGCACACAGCTTTCCTTGGGACAGGTGCCGGCAGCCCACAGTCCCGCAGCCAGGACCACCCCAGTCCCACACTGCTACTGCACAAACGCATCAAGCCAGCCGGCCCGTCGGCACCTGCTTCTGCGGCGACCGAGTGCGTCATGAAATCCGAGGAAACTCCCCAGGACACCCAACGAGGCTCAGCTGTTTGTTCGTTAGACGTTTCATTTACAAAAAAAAAAAAAATTCTTTCTTCTCTGTCCCCTGTTAAACCTAATCAGACTTTCCCGACATGAAGGTGTTTTACTCATGTTTCAACTGTTAATATCGATACAAGGCTGACGACTCCACGGCTTCCACGAAGAAAGAACTGCAGGCTGGAATATTAGTGTTTCCCATGAATAATACATGACCCCGCAGGGCCACTCCTGGGATGACCCCACAAATTACTGTCCCTGCAGTGGAAGGACCCGTCATCCTGGCTGGGAAAATTAGCCAGTAACTAACAGGATTCGGGCACAATCTGGGAGGCTATGGTGCCAGGGTGTGGGAGGGTGACCCGCAGGGGCTGAGGCAGGTCCCCAGGCAGGAGTGGCAGCCAGGGCACGGGCGGCATGTATCGCGCCAGCCTGGCACGTCCGCAGGGCACAGAGCCCTCCACACACAGCTGACACTCCAGGGGTGGAACCAGGGAGCCCAGGCCGGGGGTCCGCGCAGTGGTTTCTTCTGAGGAGCCAGAACTCAGCTCCACTGTGGCCACACGGAGCCTTGTGCCTGTCACAGAGGGGCTGACGGCGCGCCTCACGCAGGCCGTGGGGAATCCAGGAGGAATCGTGGCCGTAAGCCCAGGAGTGAGCACGGACTGCAGACTCCCAGCCCCAGACTCCATTTCTTCCTTCCAAGAGGTACAGCAAGAAACCACTTGGGAGGGCAGAAATGGGAAAAGTGCCAAGGGTCAAGGGGCCACGGCTCTCCCCAGCTGGGGCAAAGACTACTGCCCCCCAGCACCCCCTAGAGTCCTTCTCCCCTTCTTCCACGAGAGGTGGATGCTTGATGGCTCAGGGCTGCCTGCTAAAGACAGCGCTCCCCACCCTCCCTTGCAGAAAGGAATGGCCCCAGAACCACGTTCTGGACACTGTAAGAAAGGAAGGGGAGGTGAGGAAGGGTCATGCACCTAGAAGGAAACAGCCGCCTCCCCTGCTTCTTTCCTGCTGCATGGAACGTGGACAAGATGGCAGGAGCTCAGCAGCCACATTGAAGCACGAGGTGGAAGCCGCACACTGGTGACGGCAGCTGCACGCTGGTGACGGCAGAGTGAGCTATTCAGCATGCCTGAGCTGCTTGTGGGGACGATGGCACTGCCTGGGATGTGGGCACTATGGAGGAGCATCTCTCTTGCTACCTCACTGCCGGCCACCCATCCCTGCAAACTGGCAAGGACCTGCACCTTTCACACCTGATGAACAAAAATACTTTAAGGTCTTCTAATATCTATCTGGGCATTTTCTGGTCTGAAGTGAGGAAGTTAAATGAAATAGGGTAGAGGAGTGAAAAAAGTAAAAAAGGCAAAGAGGATTTTCTTTCCAAAGCTCTTGCAAGGAAGTACCGGAACCCTCCTCAAGGTGCTCAGCAAGCAGAGGCACAGGAGACAACGGTGCAGGGGGCTAACAGGGCCCAGCACTCACGCCACCCTTGGGAACACAGTCTCCAGCTCCAGCTTCTCCTCCCTCCCTCCCCCACCAACTCCCAGCAGGAGGGATTTGGGGGAAGATGGGGGGAGGATGGTTGGGGGGGGATGGAGGGAAGGGATGGAGAGGGGGGATGGGAGAGGGAGAGAGGAATAGAAGGGAGTGGAAGGAAGGGAGGGATGAAAGGGGAATGGAGGGGATGAAGAGGAGGGATGGAGGAGAGGCATGGAGATACAAGATGGATGGAGGACGGAATGAGGCATGATGGAATGGACGAGTGGATGGATGGATGAGGGAATGAGGACGAAGGGGAGGGGATTTGGAAGGGATTTGGAGGGAGGGAGGGATGGAGGGGGGGAAGGGAGGATGGAAGGTGGAAGGGATGGAGGCATGGATGGAATGGAGGGAAGGGACCGAAATGGAGGAAGGAGATGGAATGAGGGGACAGGGTCAGGGGAGATGGAAGGAGGGGTGGTGGAATGAGGGATCTGGCAGTGGAATGGAATGGAAATGGGAGGGGGATGAAGGAGGACAGGGGAGGAAGGAGGGAAATGGAAGGGTGGCTGACACAAATGGCCCGAAACCATGGGGTTGGTTGTGGAGCAACTCTTTGAACACAAACAGGCCTCTGTTTATTTTGGAAATGTGGTAGCGGGGGAGGTGGGGAGTGAAAGCTGACACTCGTTAGAGCACCCTTACTGGTGCATACACCTCTGTCTATAAGCACACTGGGGAGGAGACGGAATTAAGCCACTTGGCCAAGGTCATCCCAGGGGTCAGCAAAAATCAATCTGCATTGATCCCTGGGCCCCACGCAGGGCTCGGCCAAAGGGCAGCCGAGCACCTAACCTGCCTGGCCATCCCTCGTGGGTCTCCGTGCCTGAATCGGGCATAGAGTCCAGCAGGGACAACTGTCCTTAGGCTCCAACAAGGGACATGGGGGCACAAGGAGCCCGGGAGGGCAGGGCAGGCTGAGCTGCAGGGCTGGAGGGAGGAGAAGATTCACAGGCCAGAGATGCAAGAGGAGGGGCGGATCCGAGCCAGGCTTCAGCTCAGAGGCCATTGCAGATGAGAAAAGTGGACCTGGCCCAGCCTGGACAATAAAAAGCATTCCAGGTTCTTATAAGGGGAACAGAAAGAGCCAAGCAGCTTCTATCCACGGAGCTTGCCCAAGCCCACCCCCAGAATTATCATCAGGATGATGTCTCACAAAAAGACTTCAAAGTGAGCCCAGGAACACCTCCTTCCTGGTCACGAGGCACAGGTTTTGCTGGGTGGTGAAGGGCCCTGGCCCTTGGACACACAGTAAGGCGGACTCAGCTGCCCATTCTGTCAAGATCTAAGGCTCTGAGTCCGACGTGGGCACTTACCAGACAGCCTGAGTCCCACCTCCCCCACAGACTCCTTTCGCCACCCTCCCAAATCCACAGGCGTCTAAAGGTGGGAGTCTGACAGCCAGGTCCCATCAGGCTGTGGAGGCGTCACACAAAGGCCCCACAGCTGCAGGGTGGAGGGTGGAGAGGGCTGAAGAGGAAGGGAAGAAGGAGAAAGGAAGGGAGGAAAGAAGGTAGGAGGCTTGGGTGGCAGGGGCAGCGGCAACAGCAGCTGGGCCCCAGCTGGTCTTCGGTCCCACAGTCAGGCAGCGCCGTGGAGGGGCAGCATGGAGGAGAAGGCCCTAGTGACAACTCTGGGGTCCTCAGGCGGCAAAGGACCTGCCCTGCACGTCCTCCTACCAGCGGCGAGCCCTCCCTCCCCGGCCTTCATAAAAGCAAAATCTAGATAAAGGAGCCAAGAGGGCCAACACCCACTCCGGCCAGCTCCAAAGGTCACCTTCAAGAAATGGGGTTCGCAGAGTCAACAGCGCCTGTAGAACAGGGTCGAGCGCCCAGCCCAGCCAAGGACAGGAGGAGCCCAAGCCTTCCTCCGTCGCCACGCGGTTGCTTTCACTGCATGGTGATCCTCGGAGGGTGGCGGGACAGCGATTCCACCCACAGCTGCGGTGACCGAGGCCCAGCGTTGCAGCAAGTGGCAGAGAAGTCAGAGTCCAACCACTGCCCCTGAAACCCACCACACCTGACCCACACAGCAGCCACGAGGGTCAGGTGCCCACATGTACCGCACACACAGCTGAATGCTTTACAGGACCTCATGGACCCTCATAGCCCTCTGGAAAGTTCTGCTGTAATCTCCACCTTACATCTGCAGAAACTGAGGCTCGTAGAGAAGGAAGAGAGTAACAGGCCCAAGGCCACCCTGCCAAGCAGCACGACATCCACCCCACAGCCCACGGCTGAGAATCCATTCCCGACCCTCCGCCTCCACTGCCGGTCAGAATTCAGGGAAGCTGGGTGGGTGAGGCCCCAGAGGCCACCTCGCTGGATCACCCACAGTACCCACTGCCACCACCACGCCCGCTCTGAAGTGCATTGTGAGGGCTCCAGGGACCGTGGACACACAGGGTCTCACCCTTTCCCAAGGATGGAGGAACCGGGGCCCAGCCTGGCCAGGCATGGTGCCGGCCATCAACACCAGCTGCGGCAAGGCCCAGACCTGGTGCAACTGACCCAAGGAGACCTAAGCTCCTTCAACAAAGGCCGGCGACAGGAGAGGCGGCTGGGCGCATCCATCCACAAAACCAACAGGAACGCCGTGGCCGTAGGGGCCACAGGGGCCACAGGGACCACAGGGCCCAGCAAAGGCAGAAACTGCCTTTAAGCCCTCTAAGCCCAAAGGAGAGGCCCCCAGAAACCTCCAGAACCCCCTGGGCGGCTCTGCACAAGGCCGCTGTTGGGAAATTTTGCCACAGTTGCCCTCTGTCCAGGGAGGCCTGAGGGCCCAGCACTCTCCCCACTGTCTCAGGCAGATCCTTAACCCCAAGGGGACCACAAACCCCTCCAGGAATCTAAGGAAGGCCGTGGGCCTCTCCTCAGAACACAGGGCACCCCAGGAGGCTCTGGATCCTGGCACCCACCCTGGACCCCCAGGGAAAGAAACCCAGACCTGGGGCCCCCGAGGAGAAACAGCAGCCTGCCCCCCTAGGCAGGGTCCAGAGCTGAGCACTCTGCTAGCCTTCCCCTGCCCTAGACCCTGGGGTAAAGGATCGGAGACAGCACAGGCGGAACACAGAGCCCTTGCCATCGGTGTCACCGCTGTTGACGCGGGAGGCAGGAGGAAGGGCAGGGGTCGATGTTCTGAAGATCACGTGGGAGCATCAGGAGATGGCGTGGGACAGGGCAGCAAGAAAGAGGGAATTAAGCTCCAAGCCAAAGCGCCAAGGGCCACCCGCAGGAGAATGAACATCAGCACAAGGGGCAGGGGAGGGGGACAGGGGGTCATCTCCTATAGCAAAGAATCAACAGGTGTTGAAAGCAGGGAATCAAGTGCTGGGCTCTATGCAGATCCCTGAGGGCTCCAAAGGTGACCGCAGGAGAATTAAAGACACAGTTGTAGGTGCAGCTCCTGGGGGAGGCCTGGTGGGGCCGGGGTCGCGGAGGCAGGAGGTCACCATTCATTTCAAGCCCGTCTGTAACGTGACTCTTTCTGCCTTGTGCATCTATAATTACCTTGGCAAAAAAATAAAATAAACATTTAAATGAACAACTCGAATGTCCGTCAACAGACGAATGGATGAAGAAATTGCAGTGGAGCCGCTATGGACTATCATTCCGACGTGAAAAGGAGAGAAGCTCTGATTCCTGCCGCAACGTGCCAGGGGGTGCCAGCCATGCACAGGGACAATCTATTGTGATATTCCATGGATAGGAAGTTTCCAGACCAGGCAAATCCACAGAAATTTGAATTAGTGGCTGCCAGGGGCTGGGGAAAGTTCGGGGGGATGAGGAGTTACTGCTAATGGGTTCAGGGTTTCTTTTGGGGGGTAATGAAAATGTTTTAAAATTAATGGTGGATTCATGGTCTTGTGAATACAGTGAAAACCCCTGAACTGCACACTTCACACAGGTGAATCCCGTGGTGTGTGAACTGCATCTCAACGATGCTATTACTTTAAAAAGAGCGAAAACATCAGCTTTCTACACATTGGCAAAAAACTGTCTCGTAAGGCCAGAGTTGTCTGGTTCTCAGCCTTCTTAATTGGTGGCCACATTAAAATCTTTATTAACGTTAGTAGGCCGGGCCCGGTGACTTACGCCTATAATCCCAGCACTTTGGGAGCGCAAGGCATGTGGATCACTTGAGGTCAGGAGTTCACACCAGCCTGGCCAACACAGTGAAACCTCGCCTCTACTAAAAGTACAAAACTTAGATGGGCATGGTGGCGGGCACCTGTAATCCCAGCTACTCGGGAGGCTGAGACAGGAGAATCGCACCCGGGAGGTGCGGTAGAGGTAGAAATGAGCCATCAAGGCCATTGCACTCCAGCCTGGGTAACAGAGTGAGACCTGTCTCAAAAATAAATAAATAAAAAAAAGAATAAAACCTTTTATAAACGGAGGCCGGGCGCGCAGGGCTCAGCCTGTAATCCCAGCACTTCGAGGCTCGAGGGCGCTGGGCGGATCACGCGGGTCATATCAGGAGATTACACCATCCTGGCTCAACGCCGGTGAAACCCCGGCCTAAAAAATACAAAAAAGCTCGGGCAGCCACGCCTGTAATCAATCCAGCACTTCTGGGAGGCCGAGGCGGGCGGCTGCAAGGCTCAGGAGATCGAGACCACAGGTGAAAGTCCCCGCCTCTACTAGCAACACAGCAAAAATTAGCCGGGCGCTGGTGGTGGGCTTCTGTAGTCCCAGCTACTCCACAGGAGGCTGAGGCAGGAGAATGGCGTGTGGAACCCGTGGAGGCGGGAGCTTGAGCCAGATCGCCACTGCACTCCAGCCTGGGCTTACAGCGCCGCCAGACTCCATCTCCCAAAAAAAAAAAAAAAAAAAAAACGTGAGAGGTGTTCCCAAACGTGGGATGACAGCCTGATGTTTCACTCTCGCGGTGTTAGTTCTAGGCACCTCTCATCATTGGCTCCACTAGGCGAAACTTTCAAACTGGTGTTAAGGTCACTCTCAGAAGGCAGTTGCTCATTTAATTGGATCTGTGACCACTTTATTCACACAGCCACACTGTAATTCCACTCTGGTTTGATTTCACAACTTCTACCAGCTGTGTCTAGAATTGCGTTTAGGAGGAAATGTTGATATTAATATAAATGACATTTTCTTTTCTTTTCTTTTGCTTAGAAACTTAGAAACTTTAAAAAAAAAATCCAACCAGGCCGGGCGCAGCGGCTCACGCCTGTAACCCCAGCACTTTGGGAGGCTGAGATGGGTGGATCACGAGGTCAGGAGATCGAGATCATCCTGGCTAACACGGTGAAAACCTGTCTCTACTAAAAATACAAAAAATTAACTGGGTAAGGTGGTGGGCGCCTGTAGTCCCAGCTACTCTGGAGGCTGAGGCAGGAGAATGGCGTGAACCCGGGAGGCGGAGCTTGCAGTGAGTCGAGATGGCGCCACTGCACTCCAGCCTGGGCGACAGGGCGAGACTCTGTCTCAACAACAACAAAATCCAACCAAAACAAATGCTGGGCTTGTGAGAACGTGGCACTAGGAAGCGACTCGGGAGCCTATCAGCACATGCTGGTTATCGCTGAAGGATGCAGGAAAATGAGCTGACACTCGGGAAGAAAGCCACTCCTTTGAGCAGCAGCGAGAGACTAAGTCCCCCTCTGTCCGCCCAAGTGGCAGAGGTGTCCAGGCGGGTGCCAGCCTCAGCCTCTTGCTGGGTCAGGAGCCCAGCGCAGGGCACACCCAGGTGGGGAACCGGACATCTGGGCTCACCCCCGCCGCCCTGCTCTGCCTCTCTGTAACCCACCGTCCGGCCCGTTCCTCAAGACATCTTCCACCCTTGCCTCCCATCCATCACCTGTTACCCAGGTAGCTGGGCTGTGTCTCCTTGAATAAAACTGGGTCCCAGGAGGGCGAGGTCCTTCCTGTCTCCCCCAGCCCAGAGCTGAGCCCAGCTTCATCCCCGGTGGTCAAGCCAGAGAGCTGTGCTCTCTCCCCACCTCCGCAGCAACCTGGGCCCACCTCTGGGTGGCCACAAGGTGTGGCTCTAAGCTCCCAATTTCCAGATCGTGCCTGATTGCTCTTCTAGGCCTCGTTGCGTGAAGGCCAAATATGGAATTTCAAAGTCGCCTAAGGTCAAGATAATGCCAGACCATGACCATGCAGATGCCTGAAATGTCTGTATTTAATTAACGCTGGAGGCAAAAAGGTCACTGCTATTAATGGAGTGAACAAAAAACAACCTGCCCCCAGGCCTCTAGAACGTCTCCCTGCCAGGGAGGCGGCAGCCTCTGCCAAGTAAAACTCCTCTCCAGAAGTGTCCAGCACCCACCACCTGTAGAAACCCTGGGAAGGCAGAGACAGCCAGCGGGCTTGCTGGGGGTTGGCAGCGGCCTCACAGGGCTTAGGGACACTCTGCCCAGCCAGACCACGCAAAGGCTCCTACCAGGGAAGTCCACGATCACTTTCCCCCTTTGAAAATCCCAGATTCTTCCAACGTACTGCATTCGGGTACCCTGAGGCTGGGAGGGACCAGGGAGATGAGCCTGCCCCACATCCTTCTCACAGAGAAGGAAACTGAGGCCAGGCGGACACAGACTGAACTAGTGTCACCCAGGAGCCAGCAGGGTGGCCAGAGGGGCTCCAAGGCTGAGTCCAGCGCTCTCTCCATAATGCCAGACCCTCAACAGAAAGAGCCTTTTTAGGGCGGGAGTAGTGGTTCACCCCCATAATCCCAGCACTTTGGGAGGCTGAGGCGGGTGGATCACCTGACATCAGGAGTTCAAGACCAGCCTGGCCAATATAGCAAAACCTTCTCTCTACTAAAAAAAAAAAAATACATATATATACACACACACACACACACACACACACACGCACACACACACACACACAAATGAGCCGGGCTTGGTGGCAGGCGCCTGTAATCCCAGCTACTCAGGAGCCTGAGGCAGGAGAATTACTTGAAACCAGAAAGCAGAGGTTGCAGTGAGCCAAGATCGTGCCCCTGTACTCCAGCCTGGACGACAGAGCGAGACTCTGCCTCAAAAAAATAAAAAATAAATTAAAAGATCATTTTTAATCCCCTCAACTGGTATTTAAAACCATCAGTTGAGTGGCGAGGTAGTTGGACTTTTTATGTGGTGCCCAGGGAAGCTTCTAGGCCTCATGAAGCCAGGCCCGAGCTGGTGCCGTGGCTCTCCCGACAGGTTCCCCTGGTCAGAGCCACCACAGGTCGTCTCAGATCCGGAGAGGACACGGACCTTGCCTCTGGATGGGAGGAATCACAGAGAGTGCGCGGGTATTTTCAGTCTGCCTCAGGGTCCTCATGACAAACGGGGAATAACGGTGTCTCCTCCAAGGCCCGGGAGGAGATGACCTGAGGAGACCCATGGGCAGCTGGGACTCCTCAGGCCGGGTACAGTGGTTCACGCCTGTAATCCCAGCACTTTGAGAGGCCAAGGTGGGTGGATCACTCGAGCCCAGGAGTTTGAGACCAGTCTGGGCAACACAGTGAGACCCCATCTCTACCAAAAATTTAATGTATTTAATTTATTTATTTGTGAGAGGGAGTCTCGCTGTTGCCCAGGCTGGAGTGCGGTAGCACGATCTCAGCTCACCGCAACCTCCGCCTCCTGGGTTCAAGCGATTCTCATGCCTCAGCCTCCCAAGTAGCAAGTAGCTGGGATTCCCGGGCTCCACCACCCAGCTAATGTTTGTATTTTTAGTAGAGATGGCATTTCGTTATGTTGACTAGGCTGGTCTCAGAGCTCTGACCTCAGGTGATCCATACCTCGGCCTCCCAAAGTGCTGGGATTACAGGCATGAGCCACCATGCCTGGCCTCTACCAAAAATTTAAAAATTAGCTGGGCATAGTGGCACGTGCCTGTGGTCCCAGCTACTCAGGAGGCTAAGGCAGGAGGATCACTGGAACCCAGAGATGGAGGCAGCAGTGGGTGTGGTCCTGTACTCCAGCCCCTGGGCGACAGAGTAGAACCTGTCTCCAACAAAAAGAAGGAAGAGGAAGGGAGGGAGGGAGGGAGGGAGGGAGGGTGAGGGAGGGGAGGGAGGGAGGGAGGGAGGGAGGGAGGAAAAGAAAGAAAAGAAAAACCATGGGTCAATTTGAGGAACATTTCATGAAACAAGCCACTGCTGAGGCCCCATGAAATTGTGCAGAGACTCGAAAACACCCCACCATGAAGGGCCTCCTGTCACTAGTTCCATTCTCCCCCAGAGCCGGCCATAGAAACCAGAATGCCTCTTCCCCCAAGCAGGTCTTAGAAACCAGAACCCCGTTCCCCTAAAGCCAGCCATCAAACCTAAAAATAACACTCTAACTGTCCCTCCGCCCTATCTGTGTAAAAACTGGCCGTAAAGAAATTCCCTGACCTATCTTGTTTGACTGTAGATCGTAAGACCCACCATTTCAGAGGGGATCCTGCCCCACACTCAGAAAGAAGGAGCGCGGCTCAGAGAGGCCAGGAAGAATCCAGGCTCGTCTGCCTGCCCATGCTTTGTGGAACCTACGCACAAAAATGAGCAATTTCCCCTATCTTTGGGACTTTATTTAGAAGGTTCCCCTGTATAAATGTTCAACCTTCTTGCCTTTTCTCCAATCAATCAACCCACCTCCTGTCTGATTTTATTTATTTACTTATTTATTTATGTATTTATTTATTTATTTCTGAGACAGGGTCTTGCTCCATCGCCCAGGCTGGAGGGCAGTGGCAGGATCCCAACTCACTGCAACCTCCGCCTCCCAGGTTCATGCAATTCTCCTGTCTCAGCCTCCCCAGAGGAGCTGGGACTACAGGTACGTGTCATCACGTCCGGCTAATTTTTGTATTTTCAGTAAAGACGGGGTTTCACCATTTTGGCCAGGCTGGTCTCCAACTCCTGACCTCAGGTGATCTGCCCTCCTCGGCCTCCCAAAGTGCTGGCATTATAAGCATGAACCACCGTGCCCAGCCCCTCCTGTGGGATTTTTCAGTGAACCTTTAGGGGGCCAAGAGCCTTACCCCCCACACTCTCAACTGATATTTAAAACCACGGCCCAGTTTTAGGAACATTTCATGTAAAAGCACCACTCCAGGGGCCCCGTGGTCACAGGGGTGACTGTTTATTAGGCATGTGCCACTCGACAGGCTGGCTACCCAGTCCCCATGGGTCTCCTCAGCTCGTCTCCTCCCCGGCCTCAGAAGAGGCATGGTGATTCCCTGTCTGTGACAGGGACCCTGATGCAGAGTAAAGATGGCTGCACACTCTCTGAGACGCCCCCGGTCAAGAGGCAGGGTCTGTGTCCTCCCCGGATCCAGGATGGCCTGTGATGGCTCTGACCAGGGGAGCCTGTCAGGACAGCCATGGCACCAGCTCGGGCCTGGACTCATGAAGCTTCCGTGGGCGCCACATAAAAACGTCCAACTACCTCACCAGAGAGCCCACAAAGGGAGGCCGGCCCTGAGCCGCAGGGACCTCTCCCGCCCTCCAGCAAAGGCCCGGAGCTGCCCTGAGGGGCTCCTGCCAGCCCGGCCTGGTGACTCTGCCTAGGTCTGTAGGCACTGGGCTGGGCCCAGCCCTCCTGGGGTATTTATTTCCCCACTGTTCTGACACCAGGCCCTCCCGCAAGCACAGAGAGCCCCGCTGTCCCTGACTCGGGAACCCCAGTGCCCACTGCCAGAGTCTACCTTTTTCCAGGAGACAGGCTGATGGGGTCAGTGGCAATGTGCCGCCACCATCGAAGAGGGCTTGGGGTGGGGAGGACAGCTGCGCCCGAGGCCAAAGGAGATGGGCCGACGTCCCTACCATGCACCTCCTCCTACCACACATCTCTGCCCACCTTAGCAGTCTGCATGTCAGGAGACTCTGTGGATGCTCCAAGCCTGTGTCCTGCAAGTCAGACCAGCACCTCCCACCCCCACCTCTCTGGGCCAAAAGTGACACAATTTCGTCAGAACCAAGGAGATCACAGACTTGGACCCAGGGAGACCCAATTTAAGGCCAGGCCCATCAGCTCCCCCTGCCATTGGCCTTCCTGATTCCCAACTTCGTTGTCTACACACCGGGATAGAAACGGGCACCTGCTTCGGACGGGTGAGGACCACGCAGGACAATCCACACAACACGCACGGGGCCTGGGACACGTCAGGAGCCTCTGCTGCAGGACACAGGACACCCGGCCCCGCAAAGACAGAGCCCTCTGAATTTGACCAAACCTCCTCCATGCAGACACAGCTGCGGCCTCGGGGCTACCACATCCCCAGGTTTGAGGAGTCTGAAATGTGTCAGCACTGGAATCAGGGAGACGTCCCACACTGAGATGTTTGTTTTCCCAGAGCTCCAGCAGAGAAACTGTTCACCCACAAACCACCCCCCTCCGTGATATCCAGAGGCCAGGGGTGCTGGGGTGCAGGCTGCGGAAAGGTTCCCACATTTGGTGCAGGGAAAGACACACAGCTGCTCAAAAGAAAAATGAGGGAGTGTTTCGGGTTGAACTGTGTCCCCTCAAAAAAGATGCATAGGGGTGCTAACCCCCAGGACCTCAGAATTTAACCTTACTTGTACAGAGACTTCTAAGAGAAATCAAGTTAAAATGTTGTCACTGGGGTGGGCCCTAATAGAATGTGACCCGTGTCCTTATAAAAAGAGGAAGTTCGCCAGGCGCAGTGGCTCACGCCTGTAATCCCAGCACTTTGGGAGGCCGAGACAGGTGGATCACTTGAGGTCAGGAGTGCAAGACCAGCCTGGCCAACATAGTGAAACCCCATCTCTACTAAAAATACAAAAATCAGCTGGGTGTAGTGACACACACCTGTAATCCCAGCTACTGAGGAGGCTGAGGCAAGAGAATTGCTTGAACCCAGGAGACAGAGCTTGCAGTGAGCTGAGATGACACCACTGCACTCCAGCCTGGGCAACAAGAGTGAAACCCCGTCTCAAAAAAAAGAGGTAGTTTGGACACAGAGACAGGCACAGAGGAAAGATGACGAGAATACAAAAAGAGAAGACGCCGTCTGCAAGCCAAGGAGAGTGCCCCAGGTCACAGTCTCCCTGTGCCCCAGAAGGCACCAGCCCCACCGCCACCCTGATCTCGGACTTGCAGCCTCATTTCGGTTCCAGTATATTTTGGTTGTTTCACTGGGCTCCCTCCCTCCCCGCCGCACTGTCCCTCAGGCCCCTTCCTCTACCCCACGCTGGGCGGTGCTCCCGGCTCAGGGTCCCATGCCCACCTGCACCAGGATTCCCTCTGTGAGGGTGTGCCAGGTCCGCCCCATCGGGCTCAAAGGGAGAGGTTTTGTATCACTTAGAAAATACGGGGGTGGGGGTTGCATATAAGTCCTGTCTGGGGTTCTCAGGACACAAAGTCAGACACAGCCTCAGCCAGCCTCGGGTCTGGTGGCTCATTTGGTTTTTGAACCATAAAGAAATTTAGGAGGCCGGGCGCGGTGGCTCAAGCCTGTAATCCCAGCACTTTGGGAGGCCGAGGCAGGCGGATCCGCAGATCAGGAGATGAGACCATCACAAGCTAGCACAGTGAAACCCCATCTCTACTAAAAATACAAAAAACTAGGCAGGCAAGATTGGCGGTGCCTGTAGTCCCAGCTACTCGGGAGGCTGAGGCAGGAGAATGGCGTGAACCCAGGAGGCGGAGCTTGCAGTGAGCTGAGATCCGGCCACTGCACTCCAGCCTGGGCGACAGCGCAAGACTCCGTCTCAAAAAAAAAAAAAAGGAAATTTAGCAAAGGTCTACCCCCGCTTCTAGTGCTCTGATCTCACAAGCATGGGCATCACTGAAAAACTGCATCAGGAAAACTCTCAACAGGGGGATGCTGGCGAGGGAAAACGGGTCCCTGGAGGGCACACAAATCCACTTCGTCAGGTCCACACCGAGACCTGGAGAGGGCTGGGGGAGGCAGAGACCCTGAGCCTGAGAGCCAGGGGAAGAGTTTGAAGAAACCCATTTCATATACTGTGAGTAAAAAAGGGCAACTCTACAAGAACGTGTTACTTTTATGTTTTTAAAAATCTAAACAAATGAGCAAATCAAATATTTAAGTAAATGTTTAACTACTTTATCTATTCCTAAAAGCTTATAAAACCACGCTGAGCAAGAAACTTAAAATCCTCTTACTGAGAAAGGGGTGGAATCAGCTTGTATTTTGAGCTGCTTCCTATCCGGCATATTCTGTGTCCCAAATGAGCGAATGGGGCTCCAGCCCGTGCCCTGGTGGGCCGGCCCCAGCCCAAGCGCCAGGCTCTCCCCGAGAGCTCGCATTCCAAAGGGAACCACTCTGCCACACGCAGCTTTGTTCTTCTGGAAGACCCCTCTAGAGAACTGAAGAGCAAATGCTTTTTCTAGACGCTCTAAGACATTAAAAAGGCAGAGAAGAATCCCAAGTCCTCCCTTTCAAAACCTCAATGCATCTAATATACCAATAAAAGCGACGATCAATGCCTCATTTTCTGAGTTCCTGTCCTCGAGGGTCCTGTGAAATTCAAACCAGGAAGCACCTGCAATCGCTCCCAGACGACCACGTGGAATTCGATGAGTGCCCAGGCTCACAATGGCAAATGCACTTGCAGGAAAGCAGCCCCTGCAACAAAGCACGTGCCCAGCCCAGCCCAAATGTGGGTACCGGGCACATGGGCACAGGCATGCAGGCATGCAGCGCACCCTCTTCCGGTGAAGTCGGACGACATGCCCGCTCCTCCCAGGCCACGGCAACTGGCCATGGGGCTGTCGGGTGCCAGGTGTGCAGCCAGGGCTCCGTCCTCCCCACAAGCTTCTCAATGCACCCCTTACGGTCCAAGTTGCTGAGTCAGTGCTCAGGACCCCGTGAAGCTCACCTCCCCAAGAAGGCCCCAGATTATCGGGGTGTGGAGAGAAGCCCTCTCTGGGCCTCTAAGCACAAAATACTCTTTCACCTGAGTAAATGATGGTGTTTTTGGCCCTTGTTCAGCATCTAGGGCCATAGCACCAGCACTGCTGCACTGGGCAGTCAGACTTGGGGCCCTGGCAGGGAAGGGATGTAGGAAGCGCTCAGGGCACCGGTGAAGGGAGACGGTGCATCTTGTGGCTTGGGCAGTGCCACGGGCAGCACCACACATGGAGGCTTCTCCAAGGGCGGGGGCTCTGAGCAGCTGCCCTGTGCAAAGTCACTCACCAAGCCTCGGTCCACACTTCACAGCACCACAGCAAGAGCAGTGGCTCGGCCAGACGCGATGGCTCACGCCTGTAATCCCAACACTTCAGAGGGCCAAGGCGGGTGGATCACCTGAGGTCAGGAGTTTGAGACCAGCCTGGCCAACACAGTGAAACTCCATCTCTACTAAAAACAAATACAAAAAGTTAGCCGGGCTTGGTGGCGGGTGCCTGTAGTCCCAGTTACTCGGGAGGCTGAGGCAGGAAAATGGTGTGAACCTGGGAGGCGGAGCTTGCAGTGAGCCAAGGTTGCACCATTGCACTCCAGCCTGGGAGACAGAGCGAGACTCCGTCTCAAAAAACAAAGAAGAACAGCAGCTCTGAGTCGGGGAGGGGCCTACCAAGGACATGATGCCATCCTGAGCCCAACATGCCCATCCCTTCTCCCCAGGTCCAGCTGCCTGGGCCCTGCCACCTGCCATGGCCATTCCTGCCAGCCTAGAGACTGACGCAGCACAGAGGTGACCTGGAAGACCCTCAGGGCCCCATGACATCTGGGGAGTTGATGGACAATGGGGCCTGAAGACCAGCCCTGGGGGGTAGCCACCTCTGTAGCGGGTCAATGGGGCTACAGCACGGATGAGGCTCCGGTAGCTGGGCGAGGTGACTCACACACCTGTAATCCCAGCACTTTGGAAGGCTAAGACAGGAGTAGTAAGACTTGAGCCCAGGAGTTCAAGACCAGCCTGGATAACATGGCGAAACCCCAACTCTACAAAAAAAATACAAAAATTAGCTGGGCATGGTGGTGTCAGTGTAGGTGTAGGTGGTGTCAGAAGGGTGGTGGCCCTCACTTCTGACATGCGGAGCCCCATGGCTCTACACTGGGGGCCTACTCAAGTCACTGCAGCTGGGACACTTTGGAGACCCTCGCCCCGTCCCATCCCTTCACAACAGACAGACATAGAGACCTGCAGGAGCAGGGACCCCTGGCCCACCACTGGGCCAAGTGAGCCCCTCCGTGAGTGATGGCCACTGTGCTGCTCGGCCCCCTCAGGCCTGCCTCAGACTGGCTGGCCGGTGGCGAGGGGAGGGGCAAGGACCTGGTGTGGCTCTCCAGTATCCACACTCCCTTGTCCATATCTCCTTCAGCCAAGGCCCCAAACATGTTGCCAAGAGCAATGACGACAGGGAGATGGCTGCCAGTGCCAGCCCACACTGGGCACATGGATACATGGGCCCCAGCACCTCAAATGCATCCTCGCTCCCTACAGAACACTGAACCCGGCAAGCTCTCCCCTGCCCAGGCCAACCAGCCCACCAGGCCAGCTCAGAGCCCACAGGCCACACCGGAGGAAGGCCACTGCTCCCCCAGGCAGCTCCCGGATGCCCGTCACTCCATCCCATCACAGTTCGAGCCCAGGCCGATCCTGGCTAGGCACTTGTCCCTCATACAAAAGACAGAAGGAACCTCATAGGCACGCCGCAGCTGACCTTGGTGGCCAGGAGACAGGATGGGGAGAAGGCTCTTTAACCCAGCTGGTCCAGCAAACCCAAGAGACTAGCTCCTCGGCTGCCTAAATTTAAGCTCCACAAAGTTGGGGAGACCCCTGGCAGCTGATTTAGGGGATGGGAGAAGGCCTCGCCAGAATCCAAACTGATTTATAGACACTGGAGGGAAGGCTGACATTTCCTAGATCCACCGCCATCCTCGTAAATCAATTCCTGCTCTCCGCTCGGCTCGGGCCATGCCAGCCTTTATAAATAAATGCCAAGCCTAATGAGTTCTGAAACAGCCAGGCTGAAAGTAACAAAGAGAATGCCAGTCACTGGCAGTCCCAACTGCAGTGGCACAGACGGCACAGTGGGGAGGGCCGGGGGCGCCCCTCCCACCCAGCCCCCTTTCTTCTCTGCCATCCCCCAGAGAGTGGAGGGCGGGTCTGGGGGCACCCCTCCCACTATGACCCCTTCCTTCACTGTCCTCCCCCAGAGAGTGGAGGGAGGGCCTGGGGGCACCCCTCTCACTATGCCCCCTTCCTTCACTGGCCCCCCAAAGAGTGGAAGTGGGTGGATGCTAAAGTGAGGGGCAGCCCTCCCCTTTGAACTGGCACCACAGTCCTTGTGGCCTCTTAAAGCATAAGCTCCAAGGGGCCAGGAGATGGGCGGAGAGGGGGTGAGCCTGGACCCACAGCAAGAAAAGACAAAGGGAAAATGCCACCCTAAAAACCGAGACTTTGTCCCTCAGCATCGCCACACCCAAAGCTGAAACCCCTCATGCAAGGCCAGTGGGCATCCCGTCCTTCCCCAGTGGGGGCCCTCGGTCACTCGACCTCACACCCTCTTCCCTGGAAATCTCCCCTCACCTCTCAGACCCTTCCCTGATGCCCCCAAGCCAGACAAGGACCCGCCCCCCAACTGCAGTGACCACCCCAACCCTGGTGTCCTAGGCCCCCATAGCACCACCTGGTACACAAGGGCACCCTGCACCAAGCCCAGAGCTTCCTTGGAAGTCTGGAATCTTTGAACCTAATGGCCCAGGAAGACTTGGGGAGGTGAAGGCAGCAGGCTGCGGTGGACGTGTGCCCCCACTAAGGGAACTGCTGGGAGGGCGTCCCCACGCCCTTGCCAGCGCTGCACCTCTCTGAGACAGACGCAGCTATAAACCGGGCGCCAGGAGCAGGCCCCCTCGGGAGCGGACTTCCAACCACCTGCCTGGTTTGGTTTTGCAGGCCCTGCAGTTCTGAAAACAACGTGCAGGGACCCAGGCACCCACAATCTGGTGAGGGCAAGGCCATCGTGGGCCCAGCGGGCATGCAGGCAGCTGCGCTTCCAGAACCTCCACACAGAACTCACACCTTCCACTAAAATGGGCAGGGACCCAGGAGGAATGATTGGGAATGAACGTGGTCTGGTAAGAACATCGAACTCTAAAAGAAATTAACTTTAATAAATAAATAAATGAATGAATGAATAAATAAATAAAATTAACTTTAAGTTACAAAACTGCAAAGCAGGGACCCAACTCCAGGCACCCCCAGCAATCACAAGGAAGGATGGATTTGGCTGACCCAGCCGCGCAGAGGAAGCATTTGATGAAGACGGTTATTGACTCATGCCGAGAAACTGTCTCCCGGTGGAGACAGATCTGGACACGGGGAGGTTGGGTTGGGTGTTTGGTCTCACTGCCTCCTCGGAATGGGGTGAAGATGTGAGCCGCCTCCCCCAAGTCCCTGGTCTGGAAGCCACTCCCAGAGCTGAGTTTGAGTCCTGGAGCTTAGCAGCAGGTTCAAAACTCAGTTCTCACACTGCGAACTGTGGGAGCGACTAACAATCTCTCTCTGCCTCTGTTTCTCCATCTGCAAAATGGGTCAGGGTAGGTCAACTGCTGTAGCACACAAAGCCTGGATCTAAACACCATCCCGCTATGGGGCCCACCTCAGTGAGCCACACAGAGTGCTCAGAACAGTGCCTGGCACAAATCCATGCTCACTGCAGGTTTACGAGGGTGGAAGGCTGTGCCATCCACAAGCCCAGCCAGCGGCTATCTCTTCCTCCTGGTCACTTACAACATGAAGCCAGAGCTTGCAGACCAGATGGTCTGACTGGGCAAGGAGGGGGAGACAGTCTTACAGAAGATGACAGACACACGGTGTGTGAGGCCGGAGGAAACACCCTGCCCTGAATCTCCTCTCCTCTATTTGGAAACTGTGCCTGAGGATTGTATTAATATTTTCATTGATTAACATGCCCTCTTACATCCCAAAACACATGTATCAACTTCAGATTCTTTGTGTGTGCCAAGAGGGATGAGCCTGCCACTCACTCTCTCCCTCCTTCACTCAGCGGCTCACGGGGCAAGGACAGGGCTGCTGGCCTCCCATCCTCCATCCTCCCCTGCGTCCTTACCAGCTATGCTAGCACTCCATCAGACAGCCCCCCACGAGCCACACGAGCTACATGAGGCCATGTGACTAGAATCTGGCCAGTAAAGAGGAATTAACACAGTGACTGGAGCTTCTGAAAAGTCGGCTTCAATGAATCAGCTTCCCCCACCCCAGCCCTCTCTATTGCTTAGAATGAAGAAGTGATGGCTGGAGCTCTTGCAGCCATTGTGAACCATGACCCCGAGGACGGAAGCTGGTGCTGAAGAGGCAGAACAAGAAGCTGGGTGCACCTGGGTCCCTGAGACTATGGCACCGTCACCCCTACCCTACACTGCCTACCTGCAACTCTCCAAGAGAGAACAAACCCTTGTGAGTTTTGGCTCCTGATGTACTGGGGTCAAGCCTATTCTAACTGGCGCAGGCTGCGAGTTCAGACCTTCCGGGTGGAGACGCCAGACTCAAGGGGGCACCATGTGGTGGGCTCTCTCACATAACCAGCACTGAGCCCACTTGACAGAGGAGGGGCCAAGGTTTAGGGAGTCACTTCCTCAGAGTCACATGGCTAGAAAATTGGGGACAGAAGGCCGGGTACGGTGGCTCATGCCTGTAACCCCAGCACTTTGGGAGGCCGAGGTAGGTGCATCACGAGGTCAGGAGATCGAGACCATCCTGGCCAACATGGTGAAACCATGTCTCTACTGAAAAAAAAAAAAAATACAAAAAATTAGCCAGGCGTGGTGGCGGGTGCCTGTAGTCCCAGCTACTCAGGAGGCTGAGGCAGGAGAATGGCGTGAACCCGGAAGGTGGAGCCTGCAGTGAGCCGAGATCGCACCACTGCACTCCAGCCTAGGTGACAGTACGAGACTCCAACTCAAAAAAAAGAAAAAGAAAAAGAAAATCGGGGACTGAAGTGCAGCCACAGCTGTCTGCACCAGTACAGAGGCAGGCACGGGAGTGTAACACAGTCCTGCAGAGGGCAAGCCCATCCCAACACACCGTTTGTCTATGGGTCATGGCAGTGATGGGACAGAGCCAGAGACGAAGCTACAGCTGGGAGTGCCGTCGTCTCCTGAGCACCCCAGCTCCTGGCGGAGGCTACACGTGCCGGGCATGCCACTTCTTGGGAGCACAGGTCTGATATCTCCCGTTTCATGTTT
This sequence comes from Papio anubis, assembly GCF_008728515.1. Lineage (NCBI taxonomy): Eukaryota > Metazoa > Chordata > Mammalia > Primates > Cercopithecidae > Papio > Papio anubis. The sequence continues at coordinate 110,466 of NW_022166619.1, read as the reverse complement.
ACCGAAAGGAATGTATTCACGCATGCGCTGGGGACCGGAAGCACATTTTTAATAAAAACTAAAAAGGAAAGAGCCTGCCTCACTCATTAAGCAGGTCCCACCGGGAACGTCCGTTCCCCAGCCCTTCGCCCTGGAGCGTGCCGCCCAGGAGAACTTTCCATGAAGAGAGAAACGCTGTGTCGGTGCCGCGGACACCTGGGCCAGCAGCCACACGCAGCCTGCACACGTGAAATATGGCTGGTGACACTAAGACCTTGAGGTTCAACTGTATTGAATTTACCAGCTCTATGGAGGAAAGATCCACAGGGATAAGCTGCATACGCTCCAGAGCGTGTTACGTCCTTATTTTTACATATGTACGCACCCGTGACACTGTCAACACGGTCAAGACGGTGAACATATTCACCGGCCCCAAAATGTTTTCCAGTGCCCACTGGTGACCCCCCCACTGTATGGCCAGCGTCACTCCTGAGGCCTAAGCCAGGGTGGCAGGCACTTTAGCTGAGCATCGGGTAACTCGTCTTTCCTGCTCCCCCATCAACCTCCTGACTTCTGCATCAGGCACACACTAAAGACGCCACGTCCAAAAGTAAGTGCATTAAACAAGGTCCGCCCGGGCCGAGAGGGCTGCTCGTCAGCACAGGCCTCCAGCAAGAGCCTCAGGGGTGCCAGTTACCAACCACACACCGAACGTCCTCCAAACCCCCTCTCAGGTGGCCCAGAGCCCCAGAGGTCAGGACTGCCCAGGCCAAGAAAGTAAGTCGGATTTTCTTTCTTTATTTCCAACTTTTATTTTAAGTTCCAGGGCACATGTGCAGGATGTGCAGGTTGGTTCCATAGGTAAACATGTGCCATGGTGGTTTGCTGCACAGATCAACCCATCACCTAGCTATTAGGCCTGGCATCCATTAGCTTTTCTTCCTGATCCCCTCTCTGCCCTCCGAACACGCCTGATTTTCTTTTTTTTTTTTTTTTTTGGGGACGAAGTCTCGCTCTGTCGCCCAGGCTGCAGTGCAGTGGCCGGATCTCAGCTCACTGCAAGCTCCGCCTCCCGCGTTCCCGCCATTCTCCTGCCTCAGCCTCCCGAGTAGCTGGGACTACAGGCGCCCGCCACCTCGCCCGGCTAGTTTTTTGTGTTTTTTAGTAGAGACGGGGTTTCACCGGGTTAGCCAAGATGGTCTCGATCTCCTGACCTCGTGATCCGCCCGTCTCGGCCTCCCAAAGTGCTGGGATTACAGGCTTGAGCCACCGCGCCCGGCCAACGCCTGATTTTCAAAGATGGGGTGTCAGCCGAGCTCAGGACGGCCACCAGCTCCCGCTGGTCAACTTGGGTAAGCTACGGCTACAGTCCCAGCCTCCAGCACACATGGGAGAAGGGCTGGCAACCAGGAGTGTTTTAGTACAAAACAGACAAACCAGAGACCTACGGCATCAGGACACCGTCACAGAAGGACCGTCCGAGAAGGTGGGAAGGGCTTCCAGGCCTGGGAACACGAGACCCACGCTGAACACGAGGCTGTGTCCAAATCCCCACAGTCCTCCCACACAAATGAGCCGGAGGCTTCCAGAGGACGGTGTGCCTACATGACGGAACTAAGAAAGGAGTGATGCTTTTCCATTTGTACCCCAGCACGTCAGGATATATCAACACCCATATGTCACTGGTGCTGGGTCCGCGCATGGGAGCTGCAGTCAAATTCTGGGGGTGGGGGCACACAAGGAGAGGCTCCTGTACCTTTAATGTGTTGCTTCTCTACCCATTTCAATCGCGGAACACAAATTACATGTGTGATGCTGTTCTTCACGCGTGCACGGCAGTCCCGAGGCGCTCCCAAGCTGCCAGGCAGCCGTCCTCAGGGGCTGCAGTCACCGGTGGTTGACTATTAGGGGGGATAGTTGTGTTCTTTTATTTCTGCATTAAGCTAATAAGTACTTGTTCAGCCCCCTCTAAAATCACAGTCGTCCTGTGAGCCAGTGACCACTCGTTCCAGACATAGCTTCCATTCATCAGAATCAGGGCTCCTGATCCTGGTGACTTTAAGGAGGAAAATCCAACTTCAGCCAGAACAGGCCACGGGATGCCATTTGGAACCGGCTTTGGGAGGCAGGCATTGTCTCCTCTGAAGGCCCAGCCTGACCCCGCACACTCAGGGCTATTCGCAGACCATGCAAACCTCACCTCACTTCCAAGACAAACATCACCTTTGGGTGGAGCCCTTTGCCCCTCTTCCTCTCCAGGGAGCTGGCACTCTGCGAGGGGTGCCCCCAACACCCACCTCTGGTGAGACAATGTCCCAGAGCCCAGTGTTTTGGTGACTGGGCTGGAACGCCCCCTGTGCTCTCAGCTCACAGCTGGCACTGAAGGACAATAAAAACACCACCACGCAGAGCAGGAGACGCAAAAGGTAAGACAGGAAGGTGGGGACGATCGCAGGCACCAGCCACCTGGCAGTCAGCACAGAAGGGACCTCACTTCACCAGCAAGAAGAAGAAACCAAAGCCCTTGTCAGGGGTGGTGCGCGCTTTGCCAGTGCCCCACTCCGGATGCTTCTATGCCAGGGACACCAATCAGAATCCTCACGGGCAGTTTCTCCAAAAAGTGCAGAAATGACCGATCCTTTGCTCCATCTGCCCTGGTAAAAAACCGAAGGTGGAGCCTGCACAGGTGGATCATGGGAGGCGGGGGACCAGACACCCACACAGTAGGTGCACAATCGACACTCATCACGGAACCTGCCAGTTTTCTGAAGACCTACATGGAGCAAAGTCAGGGCAAACAGCAGGGCCACGGCTGAGAACATCCAACCCCACGGAGATGCTCAGACGCCAGGTCTGGGGCACCGTGCCCGGGTCAGTGAGCCTCGGGTCTGGCTGTATGCTTGTGGGAGCTGACACTACCCCCTAGAAAAACTGGTGCTAATCTCATAGACAAGGCACACACACGCACACTCCCACACAATGCACACATAATGCACACATGCACATGCACACGATGTATATGTACACACGATGCACACATGCACATGCACACATACACACTTGCAATGATGCACATGATATACATGTGCACACGTGCATGGAATGCACACATGAGGCACACATGCACACTCACACACGATGCACATGTGCACACACAATGCACACACATGCACACGATGTACATGTACATGACACGCACATGCACACTCATACGATGCACACGTGCACACACACACACGTACACACTCACACGATGCACACATGATATACATGTACACACATGCACGAAATGCACACAATGCACCCATACACATAATGCATATGCATACCAGATACACACTGCACACATAATGCACACATGCACACACACACGATGTACATGTACACACGATGTACACATGCACACGTACACACTCGCAATGATGCACACATGATATACATGTGCACACATGCACGGAATGCACACATGAGGCACACATGCACACTCACACACGATGCACGCATGCACACACATGCACACGATGTACATGTACACATGACACGCACATGCACACTCACACAATCACACATGCACACACACATGCACACATACTCACATGATGCACACGATATACATGTACACACATGGACAAAATGCACACGATGCACCCATATACACACAATGCATATGCATACCACATACACACTGCACACATAATGCACACATGCACACACACGATGTACATGTACACACATACACACACGTACACACTCCCATGATGCACACATGATATACATGTGCACACATGCACGGAACGCACACGTGAGGCACCCATGCACACACAAACGCACATGCACACAAGATACACATGTGCACACACGCACCTTCCCTTCTGAAGGAAGCCTGGCAGGAAACGGACACAGGCCATGGCTGCTCCCCCAGGGAGAATGGAGGGAAGGAGGGGCTTTGCTCAAACACTGCCTCTCTGCTCCTAGCCAGTGGGGTTATCCAAGGCTCCATGGAGGAGGCGGACAGGCGACACCGAGCTGGGCTTGGTCCCGCTCGATAAGAAGGAAGAAAGGCGCAAGATGAATTGCCAGCCGAGCCTGTGACTTGCGCTGAATGCTAACTGACAGTGATTCATTTGGAAAGTTTCTCTCCGCGGGATAAAGCCCTCTTTGTAGAAAGGGAAGGTGGTGGGCGCTAACGAGGGCCCGGGCGCACAGGCCCAGGACTAACAAAAGTGTCCACGTCACCGTCCCAGAGCCTGGCTCTCTGCCACCCTGGGAAGTGCTGGGACTCTTGCTGGGGAGCCAGGCACTTTGAGGATGTGGGGCTGGGTGAGTGGGGGTCTCACTGGCGATATGGATCAAGCAGGGGAGAGGAGGGGGTGAACAGAGGAAGGGAGACAGAAGAGCCGGGAGTGCCTGGGTGTTGATTCCAGAAGCTGCGCTGGAAGAAAGCGTTAGCTCGAGGCTCACCGCTGGGCCTCCAGGACCAGCACAACTTTGTCAGTTCCCCTGCAAAGCACACCCCAGATGCCTCCAGCCATGCTAAAAGCATCAAGCACCTTCTGAATGCAGACGTTAGGACCATTAGGACCATTTAGGTCAAGGGGTGGGAAGGAAGATGCTGGCATGGCAGAGCTGAGGAGAATGTCCTAGCTCTGCCATTGGCTGTGTGACCCGGAGTCAGTCACCCAACCCTCTCTAAGCCTCAATGCCCTCGTCCATCAAACGTGAGGATTAAATGAGACACACATACAAAGAAGCCCAGAGCTTTGTGAACACTCAGCATGGACTAATAAGGATGAGGTTGCCACTCTCACAGGGTCCCGTCCCCTGTACATCCCACCCCAGGCTTTCCTCTTTGTCTACTGCAAATCTCTTTGCACAAAAAGCCCACCCAGGAGGCCCCAGACCCACTCCCCACCCAGGGGCCTATGGACGGCCCAGTCCTAGAGCTCACTAAATCATCCCCCTTCCCTGAGGGGCCCTATCCCCGCCCTCCTCTTCCGGGGCCAAGTTCTTTATCTGTTCCTGATCGGAACCCATTTTCAGGAGAGGTGGTGACAAACTCAGCACTCCAAAAGCAACGGTGGAGCCTAATGGATTACCTACGCCACCAGCGACAAACTCTTTTTTTTTTTTTTTTTTTTTGAGACGGAGTCTCGCGCTGTCGCCCAGGCTGGAGTGCTGTGGCATGATATCGGCTCACTGCAAGCTCCGCCTCCCGGGTTCACGCCATTCTCCTGCCTCAGCCTCCTGAGTAGCTGGGACTACAGGCGCCCACCACCGCGCCCGGCTAATTTTTTGTATTTTTAGTAGAGACGGGGTTTCACTGTGGTCTCGATCTCCTGACCTTGTGATCCGCCCGCCTCGGCCTCCCAAAGTGCTGGGAGACAAACTCTTAAGTCAAAGGAATGATTCTCTAATGGTGGAATGTCAAGCTGGCCAGATCTCGGCTCACTGCAAGCTCCGCCTCCCGGGTTCCCGCCATTCTCCTGCCTCAGCCTCCTGAGTAGCTGGAACTACAGGTGCCCGCCACCAAGCCTGGCTAATTTTTTGCATTTTTAGTAGAGACGGGGTTTCACTGTGTTAGCCAGGATGGTCTCGATCTCCTGACCTTGTGATCCGCCCACCTCGGCCTTCCAAAGTGCTGGGATTACAGGCGTGAGCCACCGCGCCCGGCCTGAATATTTTTTATGATTTAACAGAGAGCTGGGAACCCACCATGAGAAAAACAGAAAACTCCTTTTTTTTTTTTTTTTTGGCTAGAAAGGTTTTGTTTATCATTTCTAGTAAAGACACATAACCTCCAAAGGGAATACTTATGCCACTGAAAATGTCAACCCAGCACAGAGGAGCCCTGCCCATCCCACAGAGGCCACGCAGCTGGGACTCTGCCTGCCCCCTCTGGGCCTCAATCCCTGCCCCAGCCTGCCTGAGCGAGTGCCATCCTCCCCTTTATTGACGGGGAAACCGAGGCTTAGGGAGGAAAGCAACTGAACCAGGCCAGGCATCCGGTTGAAGGACTGAGCTGGTTCCATCTGACACTGGCCTATGCTGGTCCCCCAAGGACAGGACCAAACAAATCCCAGAGAGAGAACCCTGGGGACAGAAAAGGCTGGCTGGACCCACACCCTCCAGACAGAGACCGGGACAGGGGGAGAGAGAACTGACACAACCTCCTAGAGACCCTGGTCCCCAGCCCTGGTCCCACCAGCCCCACCCTCCCGGCTGAACCCCCAGCCCCCTAGCCCCGGCCCATCGCTACTTCCACAAGCACAATTCCCAGATTCTCCTTCACTGACCTCCTTCCAAAGGACGTCAGCAATTTCTCATTTCCCTGCTTCACCAACTCCATTCTCCAAAGTGATTGAGACTCTAACACCATTAAACATGATTTAATTTGCTTTTCCTAATGATATGCCCACAGTATGAGGACAGCTCTCCTTTTCCACTTGAAAGGTATCTCGGGGTGGTTTCCTCCAGTGACATTAATAGGGAAACCATCGGAAATGCTAAAGAGGACGGGGTGCCTCCAGCTCGGCTAGAAACTATTTCTAAACAAAGGAGCGCAGTCTCAGCTGCGGCAGAAAAGCAAACCAGTCAGCAGGAAGGCGGCGTTGGCTCTGAGCCTTGTGCCTGCATTTCCCGCACTTCTATCTTCTGGTCCAGACCCGGGCTCAGCTGCTAGCCCTGGCTATCACCACCACCAGGAAACACTCAGAAACCCGGGCCAGAGGCGCTGGAAAGGCGGCAGGCACCTTCTCGGTGGCACCCATTGTAAGAGTCAGCCTGGAATCTCTGAGCCCCCACCAGTGCCAGGACAGTGCCAAGTCCTTTACAGCAGCTCGTTCGTTCCTGCCTCACAACTCCATGTGGCTGATACTGTTATGTCCATTTCATGGGTAAGAAAACCGAGGCCCACAGAGTCCTGTAGCATGCCCGAGGTCACGCCTTTAATAAACACACAGGCAGACCTCAAATCCAGGCCCGTCTGAGTCCAAAGTCCCGTTCTCAATCCCTGAGATCCTAAGCTTCCCAAGGAGGGGCCGTCGTGGTTTTTTGTTTGTTTGTTTGTTTGTTTTGAGACAGAGTCTTGCTCTGTTGCCAGGCTGAAGTGCAATGGCAGGATCTCAGCTCACTGCAACCTCTGCCTCCTGGGTTCAAGCGATTCTCCGACCTCAGCCTCCCAAGTAGCTGGGATTACAGGCATGTGCCACCACACCAGGCTAATTTTGTATTTTTAGTAGAGGTGGGGTTTCACCATGTTGGCCAGGCTGGTCTTGAACTCCTGACCTCATGATCTGCTTACCTTGGTCTCCCAAAGTGCTGGGACTATAGGCGTGAGCTACCACTCCTAGCCACCGGGCTGTGTTTTTAAAGACTTCCCCACCTCCCATCCTCACACTATCTTCACTGACCTAGCTCCGCCCTCTCCATCAGGCCTGGCTCTGCCCACAGCCTCTCCATGCACCGCCCTCACGGCTATGCCCTGGCATCTCTGACACTCCCCACTGACCACTGAAAGGTAAAATCACAACTGCCTGCTGTCCTGGAACCTTCTCTGGGGCTGGCACCTGAGTTTCACAGCAATCCTGCTAAGCTGGCACTTACAGGAAAATAGAGGCTCAGAAACGCTGGAGACTCTTAGAGCCCCACTGGGCTTTGAAACCAGATCCTAGGAGCCGCAGGCCACAATCTGCTTCACTGGGTGGGGCCTCCTCACTGGACCTGCCCGGAGGCACAGCCCTGAGTGAGGGGTTCCAGGAGCCCAGGTGTCCCGGCTCCCAGCCTAGGGCCTCGCTGTCCCCCCGGGGCCAGGTCGGCTGGCAATTTCCAGGCCACGGGTTAAGGGCTGCCCACTCAGTAAGGGAAGCTGCCAAGACACCAGGTTTTTCCTGAACATTCCTCCCATCTTGGGAGAGAGAAAAGATGCTCAGCCACTTTTGCCACCAGCTCAGATATTTCAGTCTCAGATCAGAGACGAACGCAAACCGGAAACAGCACACGCAGAGCGCGGGGCCCGATGGACGTGGCCAGTCTCAGAGGAGCAGCACAAACAGCACATTCTTGGCATCTGTGGGGCAGAGACATGAAAGATGGAAGGTCCCCAACCCCCCGGCTGCCCCCGCCGCCCCTGCCACCCCTGCCTCACCCACCGCCCCACTGCCCCACCGCATGTCCCCCACGGAGCCCAGAGGCAGTTCTGCTGCACGTACAGTGGCAGGCCCAAGACCGCTTTCCACGTTGCCCAGTCCTGCTCTGCCGGGCCCCAGGCGTCAGTCAGCACCTGTTCTTTGTGCTGAGCCGCGTGCCAGGAGGCCAGACAGGCCCAGGCAAGGGTCCCAGCGTCGACCGCATCCTCCAGCTGCACGGGGAACTGACAGGTACTCCCTCCTACTACACACCTAGAACCAGGCCTCGCTCACTCCTGCACGTGCAGCCTGCAGACAGCTCAGCATGTAAAGGGATCTGCCATCAGAGGCAGAGCCAAGAGCCTCCTTCTCATCCGCCCCAGAAAGGCCTAGACGGAGGCCAGAGACCAGGAGAGAGCGAGCCTGGGCTCTGCCTCCAGTCCACAGAGGGCCACGAAGCAGCCCTGGCCCTCACCAGGCCTCAGTGTCCCCACTGCACAGCAGGGGCTCAGGCTGCAGGACGGCTGAGAGATCTTTTCGCCAGCCATGTGAGCACCTATGCCTCTCCCTGCAGGCTGGGGCAATCCAGGGTGGCTTCACAGAGGAGGCGGTGCTGGGCTGGCCCAGAACCACGCCACTAGGTCACTCATCAAAAGCCCATGGTCATTGGGCAGATGTGTCCAGTGCCCCCTCCAGCTGCCCAGCTGGCCTGGGAGGCCTGAGCACTGAGGTCCACGAGGCCATATGGGGAAGCGTCACCGATACCAGCAGGGGAGGTGCCCCCTCCCCAGGTATCCCACCATCTGAGCACCCTGCAGACTCGTCGAGGACCAGGTCCTGCCCGCCCTAGGCCCCATTACACAGAGGAGCCTTGGCTCAGCTGCTTGACTCAAGGCAGGGGGCGCTGCCTGTCACCATCGGCATTCCCTCCGCTGTCTCCCCATAGCAGGCCAGCGCCGGGCAACATACTGGCCAGCTACTGCTGCGGCTGCCTGACGACACAGGGCCGCACCTCCACTAGTGAAAGAGGCCCCAACCGAGGTCCCTGAAGGTCATGTTCCAGGAGTCTGCAAGCACCCTGAACATCCCCAAAAGTCTAACTCATACCTGTCTGCCCACCCCCTTCCCGGCTGGTCCTGAGTGCCCTCCGTGGGGGGCCCTGCCATCGTGCGGGATCAGAAACTCTAACTGGGGATATAGCTCATAATTAGTCTTTGATTAATTAAAAAATGAGAAACCCAATTACTTAACAAATGTCGTTGGTTTAATATGTATAATCTCTGAAGCTGTGCGGCCCTGAGAGGGGAAGGGAGGCTATTCAGAGGGGTCCTTGGAGGGGAGATGGCGGGGGATGCAGAGTCAGCCCACTTCCCTCCGCCTGCTGTCTCCGACACCTGAGAGTTCCCACCAGACGACAGCTCTTTGCGTGCAGGGCTGTGGGCTCTGCTCCCTTACCACTCCACCCCTGCACGTGGCCATGGCAGGAGCACCATGTTTGCTGAATGAATGAATGAATGAACGAATGAACACATGAGTGAATGAATGGCTTCTTCAGATCACTGAACGTCCAAAGGGAAAGTTGTGTCTAGGCCAGGAGATGGAAGGACCGACTGGGGCCAGGAGACCAGCCTGGGCAACATGCAAGACCCCATCTCTATTTTTTTTAAAAACAATAATAAAAAAGGAAAGAAAGTTGTGTCTCACTTGAAGAAACCCAGCTTCCCAGTGCCTCTCCCTGCAGCCTCTCCCTGTGCCTCTCCATGCAGGCTGGGGAAAGAAACTCTAACTGGGGATATAGCTCATAGTTTTTGATTAAATCATGTCTCTCATAAGGGGTTAATATCCACAATATGTAAAGAACTCCTACAACAAGCCCATATACGGCCCAGGGCCTGCTCCCCTGACCAAATGCTCTCAGCAGCCTCTGCGGCGCTGAGGGGCTCGGCCACACACAAGGGCCCCTGGCCTAAGCAAGAACGAGAAATCAACCGCGGATGAACTTGAGTTTCAGCAGAGCCCCATCTGTCATGGAAATGAACCGTCATGGTGGTTCTAATCGGGCTGGATGCGAGTGTGGTTCTCATCGTGATGGGACTGGAAGCGAGGGTGGTTCTAATCCTGTTGGCGGGCAGTAGTCAGCCTGCCTGCTTTCCGGCCCTGGCAGGGCGAGCGGGCCAGCTAATGGCGCACAGGTGTGCTTGGCTGGTGCAGACGCCCGCATGCAGGCATGGAATGGGCCCCACCTGCTGGACCCCAAGCCCCGTGCTGCAGGAGGGACCCGGCTCCCTCTGCTTTGTTTGCCCGGTGGCAGTGGGAAGCTTCTCCAGCCTAGTCTTGGGAGGCGGTGGGGCAGCACCCACCTGCTATGCCTGGCTGGGCTAGAAGAAGGAACCCCGCCCTGCAGAAGTCCTCCCTCTGGCTCTGTCATAGCTGTGACCCCAGAGTGTCTAACTGCCTGGGCTTCACACACCCAGGAAGGGGCTTGACACCCACAGGGAAGCAGATGTGCCCAGTGGACCAAGCGGCCTGGCAGTGACAATGCCGGGGTGGGGGAATTTAAATGTAGGGACACAGGGCAGAGAAGAACTGGGCTTAGAAGGGCAGCCCCTTCATGGTGAGCAGCTGAACTGGTCATTTGTGAGCATTTACCTTCCTGCCCATCAGGTGATGGCTTCTGGCTGCCAACCCGCAGGTTCTGTATTACGAACCAAACATCTATCCTCAGGTACATGGCTGAGTGACTTCTAACAAGGATTCCAAGGCCTTTCAGTGGGGAAGAATCATCGTTCCAACACACAGAGCTGGGAAAACTGGACACCTATATGTAAAAGAACGCAGGTGGATCCCTACCTTACACCATATACAAAAATTAAATTCAGGCAAAATGGATCAAAGACCTAAACATAAGAGCTAAAACTATAAAACTCGTAGACAAAAACATAGGGGAAAAGTTTCATGACATTGGATCCGGCAATGATTTATGGATATAACCCCAAAGCCCAGGCCACAAAAGTGAAAATAGACAAATGAGACTATATCAGATTTTAAAACTTCTGCCCAGCAAAAGAACTCATCCAGAGGGTGAAAGGCAATCTACTGAAGAGAAGCAACTATTTGCAAACCATGTCTCTCATAAGGGGTTAATATCCACAATATGTAAAGAACTCCTACAACTCAACAACAACAAAATCTGATTTTAAAATGGGCAAAAGACTTGAATAGATATTTCTCCAAAGATGATGTAAACCTGGTCAACGAGCACATGAAAAGATGCTCAACATCACTAATCATTAGGGTGTACAAAGCAAAACCACAATGAGCTTCAGACCTACGTAGTAGGATGGCTATTACCAAACAAACAAAAAGACACGTGTTGGTGAGGATGTGAAGAAACGGGAGCCCCACTCACAGTTGGTGGGCATGGAAAATGGTGATGCCACTGCACAGAACAGTACGGAGGTTCCTCAAAAAATTAAACATAGAACTACTATGTGATATGATCCACCAATTCCACTTCCGGGTATATAGCCAAAAGAATTCAAAGCAATGCAGCCAATAGACACATGAAAAAATGCTCATCATCACTGGTCATGAGAGAAATGCAAATCAAAACCACAATGAGATACCATCTCACACCAGTTAGAGTGGTGATCATTAAAAAGTCAGGAAACAATAGATGCTGGAGAGGATGTGGAGAAATAGGAACGTTTTTACCTGTTGGTGGGAGTGTAAATTGGTTCAACCATTGTGGAAGACAGTGTGGCGATTCCTCAAGGATCTAGAACTAGAAATACCATTTGATCCAGCAATTCCATTACTGGGTATATACCCAAAGGATTATAAATCATGCTACTATAAAGACACGTGCACACGTATATTATTGCGACACTATTCACAATAGCAAGGACTTGGAACCAACCCAAATGTCCATCAGTGATAGACTGGATTAAGAAAATATGGGCCGGGCACGGTGGCTCAAGCCTGTAATCCCAGCACTTTGGGAGGCCGAGACGGGCGGATCACGAGGTCAGGAGATCGAGACCATCCTGGCGAACACAGTGAAACCCCGTCTCTACTAAAAAATACAAAAAACTAGCCGGGCGAAGTGGCAGGCACCTGTAGTCCCAGCTACTTGGGAGGCTGAGGCAGGAGAATGGCGTAAACCTGGGAGGTGGAGCTTGCAGTGAGCTGAGATCGGGCCACTGCACTCCAGCCTGGGTGACAGAGCAAGACTCCGTCTCAAAAAAAAAAAAAAAGAAAAAGAAAATATGGCACAAAGCAGGGCGCAGTGGCTCACGCCTGTAATCCCAACAGTTTGGGAGGCCGAGGCAGGCAGATCACAAGGTCAGGATACCGAGACCATCCTGGCTAACACGGTGAAACCCTGTCTCTACTAAAAATACAAAAAAAAATTAGCCAGGCATGGTGGCAGGCGCCTGTAGTCCCAGCTACTTGGGAGGCTGAGGCAGGATAATGGCTAAGTAAACCCAGGAGGCAGAGCTTGCAGTAAGCCTAGATCACACCACTGCACTCCAGCCTGGGCAACAGAGCAAGACTCCATCTCAAAAAAAAAAAAAAAAAAGAAAGAAAATATGGCACATATATACCATGGAATCCTATGTAGCCATAAAAAAGGATGAGTTCATGTCCTTTGCAGGGACATGGATGAAGCTGGAAACCATCATTCTCAGCAAACTATTACAAAGACAGAAAACCAAACACCGCATGTTCTCACTCATGGGTGGGAACTGAACAATGAGAATACTTGGACACAGGGTGGGGAACATGACACACTGCGGCCTGTTGGCAGGTGGGGGGCTGGGGGAGGGATAGCATTAGGAGAAATACCTAATGTAAATAACGAGTTAATGGGTGCACCAAACCAACATGGCACATGTATACCTATGTATCAAACCTGCACGTTGTGCACATGTACCCTAAAACTTAAAGTATAATAATAATAATAATAAAGAATTCAAAGCAAGGTCTTGAAGGCATTATTTATTTTTATTTTTATTTTTTTGAGACAGTCTCGCTCTGTCACCCAGGCTGGAAGTACAGTGGTGCTTCTCTGCTGGCTGCAACCTCCAATTCCCGGGTTCAAGCCATCCTCCTGCCTTAGCCTCCCGAGTAGCTGGGGTAGACTACAGTTATGCGCCACCATACCCAGCTAATTTTTGTATTTTTAGTAGAGATGGGGTTTTGCCACGTTGGCCAGGCTGGTCTCGAACTCCTGGCCTCGAGTGATCCACTGGCCTCGGCCTCCCAAAGTGCCGCGATTACAGGCTTGAGCCACCACCGCGCCCAGCCCTTATTATTTGTGTTACGTTAACAACAGCGCTAATCACAACAGCCCCCAGCCTCGCCTCACCCACGGCTCCAATCTGTACACTAAGCCTCCCGCACTGCAGCAGGCCTGCCCCTGAGCTCGGACAAGAACACATCCACTAGGAGGTTGGTCATCACCAGCTCTTCCCTCAAGAACAACAGCCTTCAGGGTCCAAGGAGCAATGTCACCTCCTGAGCTCCTGGTGGGGATGGTCTCCTGAGCCCTAGAAGGGAAAGGGGCTGTGGGCCAGAGGGCTCAGGACTAAATGACCACGAATATTCACAGGAGCCGAAGGTTAAAAGAATCCAGGGTCCACCGACAGGTGCATGGATGAACAAGCTGTGCTCGATCCAAACAGTAAAACATGATTCAGCCACAAAAAGGAAGGAGCCACTGGCGGCTCTACAGAGCAGGTGAAAGCTGAAACTTCACGCTCAGTGCAAGAAGCCGACGCTACAGACCACATATGGTAGGATTCCATTTATATGAAATGTCCAGAACAGGCAAATCCATAGAAACAGAACATGCATTAGTAGTTACCAGGAACTGGTTTATGGGGCAGGAGGAAATGGGATTTTGTTTCAGGGTGAGGGAAAAATTCCAGAACAAGACAGGGGATGGTTGTACAACACTGCGAGTCTGTTTGATGCTGCTGAACTGCACACTTTAAAATGGCCACTTCTATGTGATGTTATTTTATCACAATAATTTTATCTCCCCTCCACCGCCTCCCCCCACCCCGCCCCGGAGACAGGGTCTCGCTCCATTGCCCCGGCTGGAGTGCAGTGGCACAATCTTGGGTCACTGCAACCTCTGCCTCCCGGGCTCAAGCAATTCTCCTGCCTCAGCCTCCCATGTAGCTGGGATTACAGGTGTGCGCCACTACATCCCGCTAATTTTTTGTATTTTTAGTACAGACAGGGTTTCACCATGTTGCTCAGGCTGGTCTCAAACCCCTGAGCTCAGGCAATCCACCTGCCTCGGCTTCCCAAAGTGCTGGAATTACAGGCGTGAGCCACCGCACCTGGCCGCAATAATTTTTTTTAAAGATTGAGAATCAAAAGGATCACCCAGGGCTCCAGCCCCGAAGTCCCCAGGGCAGAGTGGCCAAGGAATCTGCATGCTTCTCCATAGCCCTTGCTGCTGGGGATGTGGGAAGCCCAGCAAGTTCACAGCCACACACTTTGTCATTCCAGAGCCACTGCCTTCCCCAACCCTAAAGGCCTGACCCCATGGCTGGTGCCTGGTCCCAGGCTGGCCGCCCACTCCTATCTACCTTCAAAAAACCAGTACTCCTGGAGAAAGGTCTTCCAGGGTGCCAAGAAATGATACGTTGTTCTAATTAATTATTTACACTTTGCTATTTTTTTTTTTTCCTTCTTGGTCTCGCTCGGCTTTTTTACTGCAAACATCAAATTGTCAGGCTCCAACAGACACAATTAATGTCTTGGGGGCACTGGGAGGAACAATTAGCCAATTAAAACTTAATTAACTGTGGACATGGACCAAAAAAAAAAAGAAAAAAAAAAAAAAAAGAAAGCATGCACCAGTTGCACCAGGACCAGCTAAGAAAATGCGAGCTCTCAGCCAATGGGGTGGGGACTCACAGGAAAGAGAAGTCACAAAGACCCACCCAAGAGGTCATCCAGCCAGTCCAACCAAATGGATTGATTCCCAGATAGGGAAACGGAGGCCCAGGGAGGAGAGCAGTGACCAGTCCACGTACAATGAGGAACAATGCTAAGGCCTGAGCACACCTCCTCTGCTCCTGGCGCCTCCTCAGGCGTGGGCTGCTGCCACCACAGCCACCCAGAGGCCCCTCTTCCCAGAGCCAAGTCCTAAGAGGGAAGGGAGACAACAGGTGTGCATCACTCCCCAGGGCGCCGCACCTGGCAGCCCAGCAGGTGCTAAGTTACTATCACTAATTCTAACAACCCAGTTTGCAGCTTTGTAGAACGTGGGTCTCCCTTCTGAAAACCCCAGGATAGCACCCCAAATCTCTCTGGTAGGGCTCCCTGGCACTGCCCTAGCTCCTGCCCCTCCCAGTCTCCTACTCCAAGCAGACCTCCCTTCTAAACCTGAGCAGGCCAGGCCACCGCCACCAGCCTCTGGATCTTTGCACATGCTGCCCCTAAGCCCTCCCACACCACCACCTTCACCTGGTGAACTGCAGCTCAGATCTCGAACCCCAGCACCTCCTCCAGGAAGCCCTCCTTGACCAGCTCAACTATCTAACATGCCTCTGCCCACCATGGTCCCTGTCACTCTGCACAGTAGGCAGTGGCCCCTGGCTCCCTGTCTTCCCAGGCTCCAATAATCTGAGGCTGCATGTCCTGGCACCAGCTGAGCTGAGCAGAGGACACAGAAGCAGAGAGGGCCACCTCCTGGCAACAGCCCCACTGCGGAGGGATGGGGAGGCTCAGCACCAGCCCTGGCCACAACTATAGCAATTCCCCAAACCTCAGCCATCTCAGAAAAATCAATGTAATTCTGTAGACACTAGGCAGCCTGTCACAGACACCCGTGGCACCTCTGCAGGTGCCCACCCAGCATCCAGCCCTCGCTTTACTCAGGCTGAGTCCCCCCGACACATGCTTTTATCAGGACCTACCTTATCAGTGGTGGCAAGAACAAGGCAGGCTTCTGGAAAGCACCCTTCAGCTATTGTGCTCTCTCCCCTCTCTGGGGACACAAAACCTGAGACCAGTTAGCCCAGGAGTGGGAAACCCCTGGCACATGTACCCATGCCATCACACCACACCCATGGCAGACAACGCTAATCAATGGCTGAGCCTCGGGACCCTTCTCAACTGAGCCCTCCAGTCAGCCACTACCAATCGATCAGGATTAACCAAGTCTTCAATTAGGCTCCTACCTCTACTGATGTAGTAGGCACAGGGAAGAGATGGGAGGCCACCCATAGTCACAGAACACAGCAGAGGCTCAGCCCAGAGGCTCTTGCCCCGATTCCATGGGACAGTCTTTTCAACAAATGGGGCTGGGAAAACTGGATATCCACGTGCTGGGTGGCCCGTGGGGCCTGGCATTCGCTGAAACACTGTTCCTGAGGTCTTGGCCACACACCCACACCCAGCACCCCAACTCACCCCCTGCACCTCTGCCTTTCTGTCTGGAGTCGGCCCCACTCCAACCAGCCCCCAAATCCTTCCCTCTGCATTTATCCCTCTGGTTTCTATTCCTTCACCCCCGCTCCCAGCCTTCTATAAAAAGCCAACAGTAATGACCCTCAAGCAGGTACAAGTTCCCAACCTGGCACCGTATTTCCTGGCACAGGAGCAAGAATCCCTACCTCACACCATTGGCATGGAGATCAAGGGATCCACTCCTTGGCCAAGGCCACTCCCAGAGCTTGAACTCAGGTCTGGAAATCACAGCCTCCTAGGACCCTGTGAGCAGGGCTGATGCAAAGACCCATAGGCTTCCTGGCCTGGTGTGCCAGGCTCAGCCACCTCACATGAAGCACAGTGGGTTGAGCCTGATCTCCAGGCACGTAGCTCATCAGACCTGTAGGGACTCGGCTACCAAAACTGACCCACCCTCCACGCTTGTCCAGTGTGAAGGTAATGATGGGCACGGCTCCCGCCTGGAAAAGGAAGCAGAGAAAAACCTTTCCCATCACCAGTTATAAAACGGTGAGTCAGTATCCGATGGGCTTACCGACTCCGTGTGTGTGTGTGTGCGTGTGTGTGTGTGTGCGCGTGTGCGTGCATGTGTGTGTCTGTGCCCACATGCAGCATATCTGGTTGTCAAGTTCATCGGAAAGTGGGTGGGTGAATAATGTCCTGAAATGACAACAGCTAGCATGTAAAAGAGGAAACGTTTTCAAGCAGAAACTCAGAAGGCCTTTGCCAACAGCCCCTGCGCTGGGCTCTGCTGGGAGCCCGAGGCGGCTCCCCTCCCCAGCAAGGAGCGACTGCATTTTAATAAGTAATTAGTGCGGAGTGGATGCTGCTAAAAAGACCAGCGCGTCTCCCCACCAGCATTAAGGCAGGGAGTGCAAATGAACTCACCGCCGCATCAGCATCTGAGAGTCATCAGACCGAGTGGCAGAAAGGCCTCGGGTGAGCACAAAGTCTTCTACACTCAGCAAATTAATGAACAAATACGAAGAGGAAATGAACAAACAGGTGGAGCCTCAGGGCCTGGGTATGGAGATAAGGGGTGCTGGATCGATACCCCAAGGTTACTGCTGCATTCTCCCCTGGCCACACAGGGCCTGGGGGACACATTCATCAACGCAGATGTAAAACGGAGAAATCAATGACACGGCCGAGACGGCATCTGGATATACTTGTCCAGCCCCAGACGCAGGGCAGGTGGATGGCAGGTGTGGGGCAGGATGCACTGGCCGGGTGAGGCTGGTACTCCAGGCCACTGGAATGGCCATCAGATGCACCCCTGCCCACTGCCAGGGCCATCACTCACATGCTCAAACGCGGCTGGTACAATCACAGCACCACTCCTGAGAGCTTCCATAGGAGACCCGCCCCAAGCAGACACGCAGCGGCACCATCTGGAATCTCCCTCCCGCAGCCCTTGGCATGGGGGAGGAAAATCTTTAGACCCATTTTACAGATGAGGAAAAACAGCTGCGAGACCTGAAGCAACCTGTGGGACAAACTGGGTCCCGATGACGGCCTGATCCTCAGCATCACAATCTGTCCCAGCCCTCAGTGGTGTCTCCACGGGTCCACTCACCTGGCCCCAGAAGCACCAGCAGTCTCCAACCTGAACCCTCAAGGTCAAGTCCGGACAGTGGTGGGTGGGTGTTTGTGGGCGGGAAGGGGGTAATGCCAGGGGTTGTGGCAACAACCGGGGAGCGGATGAGAAGTCTGGGGTGACAAACTGGGGTCCCCCCTCATGCCAGCTCCCAGTGACTGCCAGGTGCTGGGGTGCTATGCTGACAGGTGGGAGGTACCAGGATGGATTTGAGGTGCCTGCCCTGGCTCAGGGGGAGAGAGTGGCAGCACATGCCAGGCGCTTCCATGGGGACATGGGGACCCAAGGCTGATGGAAGAGGGTCCCAGGCAGAAGAGGAGGGGAACAGAGGTGGTGAGGGAGGGGTCTTAATTCGGCAAGGAGGAAGGGCCCCTTTGCCTGCACGCAAAAGCCAAGAGGCCTGTCAGCTGCTGACAAACCCAGGGCCAGAGGGACCGGGATGACGGCTGCTGCCTGTCCCTCATCTGCAGCAGGTGCACAGCCGACTCCCATCATCCTGGATGTAGTGATGTGGTCTGTCCCCACCACCAGTGGCCCCATGCCCAACTCAAAGGAGGCAAGTTTCCTCAGCTGTGACGGATCGATGGTTTCCAACTATGATTTTAGCCTCTTCAGAACCCTTTCTGTAAGCAAAATGTCAGCAAAACGCCATATAAAAAACAGATAAAAGTGGAGCTGTTCTGATTCAGCAGGGCCCTGCCCTCCCTGCCTCCTCCCAGCCTCCTGAGAAGGCCCAGAGTGGTCTGAGATTCTCAGCTGAAGGGAACGATTCTGGGTCTGAACGTCAGGGTCTGAACTGACGCCGTCAGCACAGACACCGGTGGTCACTGCACTGAGTCCTCTAAAGACTGCTGGTCAGCGCCCTCCCCTCCAGGGTCAGACCTTTTACTTCCTCTCCCCAGACAGCCCCACCAGCCTCCACTCTGCCTCCTGGCCTCCTCTCTGCCTCCCGGCATCCTGGCTGTCTTCCGTGTGCCTGCCGTACAGCCAACTGCGCTGTGTGCAAACAGTTGCCTCGGTAGTCGAAGAGAAGAGGGCACAGCTGAGCAGATAAAAACGGGGCCTCTGCCATCAGCAGGACCTGAGGATGCCCCCAGCTCCACTGTACTGCAGAGATGCATCTTCTCTGTGCCTGTTTCCTTCCTCACTTCTTAAGGTCCCTGCAGGGTGCAGGTGCTCGTGGACGCAAAGGTCCAGCAGCCACAAGTGATTACGTCCGTGGAGGAGGGAGGGAGGGACAGCAGGAGAGGCCGGCACTCAGATGACCAGTGGTGTGTGTCCAGCGTCGCCAGCTGGCACTTGAGAATCCGTAAGCAGCCATGGAGCCGCCTCCAGACACTGCTGAGAGCCAGTTTTAACTGCTTCAGAAGTCTCTGAGCCTCCCAAAATGTTTTAATGAATAATAAATAGGAGAATTAAGCCCGTTTATTGGAAGGTGCACACTGCTCTTCAACTCAAGCGAGAGAAGTGGCCTAGCAATTTCCTCTGGGAAGGTTCATTCCGCCCCAAGTGAAGCTGGAGTGAAGTGCACTGCCCAGCCAGCGCTGCGGGTTCCTGGGGCTGGGCAGGGTGGCCTGGGCTGGGTGGCCTGGGCTGGGACACCAGAGAAGCAGCGTCAGACTTCACTCCAAAACCTGTCCCTGCACAGGACAAGGCGCCATCAGGGCAGGCCCCGCTGGGCCAGAGCTGAGCAAGATGCCTGCAGGAGGGTGGGAAGGCACCAGCAACTCTGGGGAGAACCTTCCAGGCAGGGGGCAGCCAGAGAGCCCAGCGGCAGGAGAGGCTGAAGCAGCTCTACAGCAGCGAGGAGAAGCAGGGGACAGGGACCAGGGAGGACAGAGCTTTCCCTCCAACAACCAGAAGGAGCTGCGCCCAGGGGGCCTCAGAGCATCCCTCCTGCAGGCAGGGAGCACCCTGTGCTGCTCAGGAGAAGCATGTCCTTCCCTCTTCCTTCCTTCCCGCCTTTCTTCCCTCCTTTCTCCCTCCCTCCTGCCCACCTGCCTTCCCTGCCCTCACCTCCTGAAAGAGTCCGTCCCTTTGTCCCCTGACCTAGGGTGCAAGTGCACACTGTCAATGACGACTGTCCCCACAAAGGGAGACAGCCACAGCATCCCTGCTCCCCCTGCTCTGGCCCTACACAAAGAGCCGCCTGTGACCTGGCGCCCAGGAGCCTCTGATCAACAGAGGAAGCGGGACTACTGTCCTCACGTCACAGGCGAGGACATCAGGCTCAGAGAAAGCCACGTGCCCACGGCCCCACGAAGGAGCTGGATGGATCCCAATGACAATGCCATGACCAGGCACCTGGGGGAGGGACAGCAGCGAGGGTTGGAGGACCCAAGATATACCCACAGCCACGTGACTGTGCACCAGTTGTTTAGGTGGGGATAAGAGAGGCAATGCCACGGCGCATGGTAAACAGTGAGTGTGCTGCCAGGGTGCCTTCCTGCCCACCCGCAGGCCTGTGCTCAGCCCCAGCTCGCAATAAGGAGATCAGGGTCCCTACGGTCAGAATTATGATGATCTGCAGGATCCAGGGACCAGAATCTCAGAAGCAAGGCACAGAAACCCTGCAGCCTCACCGGAATCCTCCCTCCAAATGCCCAACCGGATTCCAAGCTGAGGCAAAACGCGCCAGAGCTGGTGGCCCATGGACTTCTCCACACTCCTCCCCAGCCAGGCAACTGGACAAACCAGCCAGACACAGGGCGCAGAGGAAAACAGGAAAGGATCTACGGGCCGCGGAGCAGGGCCCACGGCTCCCATCAGCAAGGGCTGCGGACTCACTCTTCACGCTCAGCCATAACCCAGCACCGAGCATGCCCACCCCGGGCAGCACAGGAAGCCGGACACAACTCATTCGAGCCCAAACCTCATCACTTTAATGCAACCCTTTGAAAAAAGTACCAGGAGAGACAGCCAGAAAAGAAACACTTCCGGAATAAACTTTCCGGATCCTTTAGTTCCTACTGGAACTTGTGGGGTGAGTGAAGAGGAAGAAAATGCTCATAAAAATGACTAGGACCTGCTGTTCATTTTTTTCAGAGTCCTTTACAGCAACACCTCCAAGGGGACAGTCTCGAGCTTCATTTGACCCCTGCAGAAACAAAGGCTCAACGAGACCAAGTATCTGCAGAGTCCAACTTGCGTCCAGGTCTGACTGAAGGGAAGCTTTGCTCTCGCCCGCCTCCTCCAGGGCCCACCTGGCTCCACGGAGCCTGGATGAGAGGAGGCACCAGAAGGCAGGTGCAGTGGACCACCTGGCGGGTTTCCCAGGGCTCCGAAACCAGGAAGGTTTCCAAGGGTCCATCTGGCTGCTGCCCAGGTCTCCCCAGGTGCCAAGAGCCAAGAGCAGAGGGAACCTGGCTGACTCAGGGTGGGTCCCCTCCCAGCGCTCCTCCTGGGTTAAGGAAACCCTCTGCCCCTGTCCCAAAGCGAAGGCAAGAGAAAAAACCCAAGGGCCAGGGAGTGGAGACCGCCCTTAAGCAGCAGCTAAGGGCCATGAGCACGGAAAATGTTGGCCAAACCAGCCCCGCCTCCACACAGGGCCATCCCTGGGAGAGGGAGAGAGCCTCACTCACGATAGTGTCCCTTTAACACACACAGTGATCCTTTCCATGATAAAATCACAAAGGAAAGTGTCAGGGCTGAGATGGCAGGCCCACAGCCAGCAGCAGGCCCTCAGGGCCAAAGCGCCCGGAGTTTTTCATTTTTCTCCTCCCTCTCTCCTGCCGTGTGTAATGTAGCAATCCTGGGAGGGTCCCTGTATGAGGCAAGACTAGCAGTCTCTTTGGGCTGTATCTCCAGCATGTTGAAACACACTAAATGCGGTAAATTATGGCTGCCCTTATGGGGAATATTGATAGATGGGTGGATGAATGGAATGGAATGGACAGGTCATTTGGATGGGTAGATGAATGAGTGGACGGATTAGATTGCGTGGAGATGGGATGAATGGATGAATTGTTAGGTGGATGGAATCGATCAGATGATGAATGAATGATGGATGAATGGATGAATGGGTAGGTGGATGGATGGATGGTGGATGGATGGGTGGAAGGATGGGTAAATGGGTGGGTGGATGGATGGATGAATGATGGATGTGATGGATAGATGGATGGATGGACAGATGGGTAGATGGGTAGATGGATGGATGAATGATTGATGGGTGGATGGTGAGTGGGTGGATGGATAATGGATGGACAGATGAGTAGCAGATCGTAGATGGGTAGGACCCAGATGGTAGTTGATGGGCGGACAGATACATTGGGAGAAATGAGAGTAGATGGAATGCAGATGATGATGAAAGAATGACAGTATAGATAGAATGGATGGATGGTAGGTGGTGAATTGGTGGATGGGTGGATGAACAGATAGGTGGATTTGTAGATGGATGGATAGATGAATGACTGATGGATGGATGGATGGAGGGATGAATGGTGGATGGATGGGTGGAAGGATGGGTGAATGGGTAGGTGGATGGACGGATGGATGAATGATGGATGGATGGATAGTTGGATGGATGGACGGACGGATGGATGGATGGATAGATGGAATGGACGGATGGATGGATGGATAGTGGTGGATGGATGGATGGACAGATGGGTGGAAATGTGCAATGGACGGACAGACGAACGACTGGATGGACGGATGGGCCGGAACGGCGGATGGATGCAAGGAACGGCGGTGGACGGATCTGGACGGATGAACGGATGGATGGACGGATGATGGACGGGATGGATGGATGGATGGACGTATGGGTAGATGGCTGGATAGATAAATGATTGGATGGATGGATGGATGGATGGCGAGTGGATGGATGGATGGATGGATGGACAGATGGGTGGATGGGTAGATGGATGGACAGATGAATGATGGATAGATGGTGGAGTGGATGGATGGATGGATGGGGAGGGGATGGATGGATGGATGGATGAATGATGGATGAATGATGGATGGTGGATGGATGGATGGATGATGGATGGATGGATGGATGGATGGATGGATGGATGAAGGAATGGATGGTGGATGGATGGATGGATGGATGGATGGATGGATGGATGGATGGGTGGATGGATGGAATGGATGGATGGACAGTGGAATGGATGGATGGGTGGATGGATGGATGGATGAACGATGGATGAATGATGGATGGATGACGATGGACGGATGGATGGATGGATGGGTAGATGGATGGATAGATGAATGATTGGATGGATGGATGGCTAGATGGATGGATAGATGAATGGTGGATGGATGGATGGATGGATGGATGATGGATAGATAGATGGGTGGATGGATGATGGATAGATGGATGGATGATGGATAGATGAATGATGAATGGATGGATGAATGATGGATAGATGAATGGATGGATGGATGGTGGATGGATGATGGATGGATGGATGGATGGTGGATGGATGGATGGATGGAATGGATGGATGAATGGATGGATGGATGGTGGATGGATGGTGGATGGATGGTGGTGGACTGGATGGGTGGATGGATGATGGATGGTGGAATGGTGGATGGATGGATGGATGGATGGATGGATGGTGGATGGAGGGGTGGAATTGGTGGTGGATGGATGGTGGATGGATGGATGGATGGTGGATGGATGGTGGTGGATGGATGGGTGGATCTGGATGGATGGATGGACGGATGATGGATGAACGATGGACGGATGGACGATGGACGGGTAGATGGATTTGATGGCAGATGGATGGATAGATGAATGATTGATGGACGGATGGATGAATGATGGATGGATGGATGGATGATGGATGGATGAATGGGTAGATGGATGGATAGATGAATGACTGATGGACAGATGGATGGATGGATGGATGATGGATAGATGGATGGATGGGTAGATGGATGGATAGATGAATGGTGGGTGGATGGATGGATGGATGGATAATGGACAGATGGATGGATGGATGATGGATAGAGGATGGATGATGGATAGATGAATGATGGATGGATGGAATGAATGATGGATAGATGAATGATGGATGGATGATGAATGGATGGATAGATGAATGATGGATGGATGGGTGGATGGATGATGGATAGATGGATGGATGGATGGATGGATGGATGGATGGATGGATGATGGATGGATGGATGGATGGATGATGGATGGATGGATGGATGGATGGATGGATGATGGATAGATGGATGGATGGAAGGGATGGAGGAGTAAATGAATGAATAAATGAATGGCTTTTGTCTTCCCAAGGAATGACTCTCACAACATGAGAGACTTGGGGAGCCGGGAGGCAGCTGTTTAGAAAATGAATGACAACAAACCAGACCCTAGACAAGACCTGAAACACCACAAACCTCCTTAATAGGGGAAATGGCATTTCCTAAACCAACCAGAGACACCAGCCAGCTGTGATGGTGAATTTTAGGTGTCAGCTTGACTGGATGAAGGAATACCTGGAGAACCAGGGAAGCACTGTTTCTGGGTGTGGCTGTGTGGGTGTTTCCAGAGGAGACGGGCATGTGAGCATGTGAGGAGATGCCCTTCCTGTGGGCGGCACCATCCAAGCGGCTAGGGGCTGAGACAGAACAAAAAGCCAGAGAAAATGTGATTCCCTCTTCCTCTCCTGAAGCTGGGACTCTTTGCCTCCTGCCCTTGGACATCAGAAATCCAGGCTCCCCAGCCTTTGGTCTCTAAGACTTGCCCCACAGGTTCTCAGGCCTTTGGCCTTAGACTGAAGATCACACCATTGCTTCCCCAGTTCTGAGGCTTTGGGACTGGGGCCAAGCCCTGTCACCCCCATTCCTGGGTCTCCAGCTCACAGAAAGCCTGCTGGGGGCCCCTGGGCCTCCACAGTCCCAAGAACCGATGCTCCCAGTCGGCCCCTCTTGTCTGCCTCTACCCAGCTGCTTCTCTCTGGTCTCTGGAGGACCCTGATGAACGCGCCAGCCAGTCCGTCAGGCTCCTTTCAGCCCTGAATGCTATGAATATAACTCGGAGTCGATCAACAAGGAGTAAGAGAGTCAGCTCTGCCCCTGGTAGCCCTGGAGTCCCCAGCCCCACACCCCTCAGCTACCCCTGACCAGCCCCACCCATCCCAGACAACAGTCAGTTCTGACTGCAGAGCCTTGTGTTCTGGGGAGAAACAGCTGCCATCCTGCTCCTGGGCAGGCCACGGGTGGGAGGAACGGGGGTGGGCGCACAGCCACCTCTTCGTGGTCTGAGGTTGCTGGAGACCGCCAAGCTCATTTGGAATGGCCAGGGTGTCCCTACTGGACTCAGCTCATGAACAACAAAAGATGAATCTGGACGTGTGGGAAACGCTCAGTAAACGCCCCGAATAAATGAAAGGGGCATTCGCTCTTCACCTCTGTGGCGAGAGGGACACATCAGGCCCGCCCCTCCACACCCGTTCCTTGAGGTCAACAAGCTGGGAGTCCGGGAGGCCAGAGACCAGCAGCCTTGGCAAGCCCCCTGCCTGCTCGGACCCTTCCTCCCCTCTGTCCACGGCAGGGGCTGGAACGAAATGCCCCGGCCCAGCAAGAGGTCCCCAGGAGTCTGAGCACCTGGGCAGACCAGGCCGCAAGGAGAAGCTAGGCTTTTGCTTGTGTTTTGTTCTTCCAGAGCACCTGTCCCGGAGAAGCCAGGAGGCACTGGCAGAGCAGAACTGTCAGGCTCTGGACTGTGGTGAACGTCCCAGAACCCCAGCCTCCGCTGGCCCCAGGCCAGCCTCTACTTGGAAGTGCTGACCACAGCTTGACCATGGTAGGAAAAACATCCAGGGAAAGAAGAAAGCACCGCCACGGAGAACAGGGCTGGCGGGGCCAAGGCCAGGCCCACTCTGGAGGGCAAGTGTGGGCTCCGGCTCCATTGCTCCCAAGGGCACCAGCACCCAGCACACGGTCCCAGGGGGTCCGGTCCCCAGCCAGCTGTCCCTGACACACCACAGGCCACATTCACACGGCCTCCAGGAGGCAAAGGGCGTGGCTCAGATGCGGAGACCAGAGGCAGCAAGAGTGGCAGGGCCCCGGGGCACATGCGGTGCTGAGACCCTGCACACATGGCTTGACCCGCTCAAGGGACCTTTGAGGGTGGTCGTGTCACCGCCATTTTACAAATGGAACTTAGAGAAGCTGAATCACTTGGCCGAGGCTGCACCCTGGAGATGGCGGGGCTGGGACTCAAAGCCAGCCTGCTGGGGTCCAAGTCCACGTGCTCAGCCACCTGCTCTGTCGCCAAAAGGTGCGGTCATTGCGTCCTTTTTTTTTTTGTTTTAAGACAGTCTCACTCTGTCACTCAGGCTAAAGTGCAGTGGTATGATCTCTGCTCACTCCAACCTTCGCCTCCTGGGCTCAAGCAACTCTCCTGCCTCAGTCTCCCGAGTAGCTGGGATTACACACGCCCACCACCACACCCGGCAGATTTTTGTATTTTTATTAAAGACAGGGTTTCACCATGTTGACCAGACTGGTTTCAAACTCCTAACTTCAAACGATCCGCCCACCTCAGCCTTCCAAAGTGCTGAGATTATAGGCGTGAGCCACCACGCCCAGCCCAGCCATTGCATCTTTACAAATAAAATAATGGAGATAAAAACAGTAGGCGCTGCCATCTCTGTGTGGAAGTCTGGACTTGTTTCAAGCGACCAGTGGGGGCAGCAGCAGCAGCGACGTGTGCTTCACGAACACCTCCCGTGGGCCTCACCCGGGCTCCTCAGCTCAGCCCGGGGGTCTGCACGGTGACATCACCTCCATTCCCAGCACCCCACACCATGACTCATGGTCCAAACCCGCCGTCTACTCCCAGCTCCTCACAAGAAATGCCACAGCTTGGCCAGCACCACCAGTGACCGCCACGGTGAGACGTGGGGAGACCAGAGGCCGGCGCGAGAAGCCC
The DNA here is from genome assembly GCF_008728515.1 of Papio anubis. NCBI lineage: Eukaryota > Metazoa > Chordata > Mammalia > Primates > Cercopithecidae > Papio > Papio anubis. Next base: position 83,411 of record NW_022166619.1, on the reverse strand, counting down.
CCTCCTCTACAGCCCTCAGAGCTGCAGCCGCCTCACTGGAAACCACGGACGATGACAAGGGCTGCCCATTTGCAAACTGCTTGGCCACACAGCTGGCGAGTTGAATAATGAGAGTTTAATCCAAATTTATGTACGTCTTACATCACTGCGTTCCGCCATAGCAAATTAAAAGCAAAATGAAATGATATACTGAATACGCTACATTTTAACTGTCGGCCAAGAAATAGGTTTGGCCAGGGTTTTCCTGTATTTTTCTCTTTACGGTTATTATAAAAACCAGTTGCGTGTGTAAGTATGTGTGTACATGTGAGACCGTGTGTGTGTGAATGTGTGTGATACGTCTGTGCTGGGGGGCTGTGCATGGATGTCTGTGTGAATGTGTATGGGTGACCACACGCCTGTGAATGTGTGTAAGTTGTGTGTGTCTGGGTGTGGGTGTGAATATGGAAGACGGGTTCAAGTGTGTGTGTGTGTGTGTGCGTTTGCGTGTGGTGTGTCCATGGGTGTCTGTGTGAATATGTGTGTGTGAGACTGTATGTCTGTGAATGAGTGTATGTGTGTATGTGAGCTGTGTGTGTCTGAGCCTGAGTATGAACATGTGTGGGGTGGGTGCAAGAGTGTGTGTGTGTGTGTGTCCCCGCATGTGTGTGTGTGTTCTGAAGGTCCTTCTCTAAGTCCAGAACCATCAGCCTCTCCATTACCCAGGGCCCTGCAGGCAAATTCATCTCTGCTGTTTGCAAGGAAGGAGTGGGAGAGAGTTCCAAACCATTTCAAAAAAAAATCTGTAGTAATTGAGAAGCCACTTACAGGAAAGGAAACCAGCCCAGGCCATTCAAGCCTCCCTGACTCTAGGCCAGCAGGCAAGCCCTGGACAGCAGGACCCACGGGCCTCAGCAAGGCATCAAACTCCCAGGCACGTGTGTTGCTGCAGGGGGGCCTCAGTAAGTCATTTAAGAGAGACAAACTTCAAGGCCGGACGCGGTGGCTCAAGCCTGTAATCCCAGCACTTTGGGAGGCCGAGACGGGCAGATCACGAGGTCAGGAGATCGAGACCATCCTGGCTAACACGGTGAAACCCTGTCTCTACTAAAAAATACAAAAAACTAGCCGGGCGAGGTGGCGGGCGCCTGTAGTCCCAGCTACTTGGTAGGCTGAGGCAGGAGAATGGCGTAAACCCCAGAGGCGGAGCTTGCAGTGAGCGGAGATCCAGCCACTGCACTCTAGCCTGGGCGACAGAGCAAGACTCCGTCTCAAAAAAAAAAAAAAAAAAGAGAGAGACAAACTTCTAAGAACTGGATGATTACACAGAGATGTGCTCATGAAGAGGTCCCCGGATCTCACGGCTGGAGAATTCCAGGAGCGAGAAAGGGGAGCGCCAGGTCCAGTGGCTCCGGGAACGCCCTTGTTCCAGGTCCTGACCTGAGGCCGAGCAGCACTTCCGTATGCTCCTCTTGGAAGTGACTTCTCAGCACGCGCCACTGCAAACCCGAGTTCCCTCTGCACCTCACAAATCATGCATTCACAGAGCATTTCCTTAGACACCAAGTCCCTGATAATGATGTGCAAATAAACCAGGCAGTAAATATCTTGTTATTTCCCATCGGCAGGTGGAAATCCACTCTCCCGGTGGTCCAGGAAGCAGTGTCTCCTAGAGGCAGCCCAACAGCAGGCGGGGGCCTGGGGCCTCCTCCGTCACTGTCAGCACCTCCGGCGCCCAGCCCCCAATCCACCAGGAAGCGATCGCGGCCCTGATCCCATCCATTTAAAAAGAGTAACCGTGGAGCTGCTGGGTTCTGGAAGGCAGCTGGCCCCTGAGTCCCTCTGTGCCCAGGGTCACCAGCGTCAGGCCTCTGAGCCCAAGCCAAGCCATCGCATCCCCTGTGACTTGCACGTATATGCCCAGATGGCCTGAAGTAACTGAGCAATCGCAAAAGAAGTGAAAATGCCCTGCCCTGCCTTAACCAATGATATTCCACCACAAAAGAAGTGAAAATGGCCGGTCCTTGCCTTAAGCGATGACATTACCTTGTGGAAGTCCTTCTCCTGGCTCATCCTGGCTCAGAAAACTCCCCCACTGAGCAGCTTGTGACCCCCACTCCTGCCCGCCAGAGAACAAGCCCCTTTGACTGTAATTTTCCTTTAGCTACCCAAATCCTATAAAACGACCGCACCCCTATCTCCCTTCGCTGACTCTCTTTTCGGACTCAGCCCACCTGCACCCAGGTGATTAAAAAGCTTTAGTGCTCACACAAAGCCTGTTTGGTGGTCTCTTCACACGGACGCGCATGACAACCAGGAGGCCACCAATGAACTACAGCCTCCCGGGGCCTTCGCACCTGCCAGCCTCAGGGTCCCGTCATGTGCATCAGCCGGGCTCCTGCAGGACTGGTGCCATGTGAGGCTTCCTGAGAACACAGAGACACTTCCCGGGGTCACCACTGGAGAATCACCCCCTCTGTGCCCAAAACCTGCCCGGAGTCAGAAACAGCTCTGCTCGTCCCGGGATAACCGAGAGAATCCATTCACAGAGCACATAGCAGACGCTTTCCCCACCTCATCTCCCCAATCCCTTAAGAGGTGGTGCTGACTTCCGCCCATTCTCAGAGGAAGAGTAGAGATTCAGGGCAGGAGGTAAATGCTCAGGGTCCTCTGGCTAGAACCGAAGGGCCAGGGTTGTCTGCACTCTGCTCTTGCCCCACCCGCCTGAATTCACCACGCCTGGCCTCACCCTGACTGGAGAGAGAAACGGGCCATCCCCCTGTCCCAGTCCTGACACACACAGATCTGGCTTCCACACCTTCCCGTTTATAACACAACCTGCCTGCACCTCCCGGACACGAGGGTGCAGAAATCCACTGGCTCCGTGCTGGAGCCAATCAGGCTGCTCCACGGATCTGCCCCACCTGCCACTGAGCCGGCCAATCGGCCACCACGGCTGGGCAACTGGGGCTGGAGAAAGTGACTGCTCACCTTTCCAAAGTCTCGCACATCGAAGAGGTCAAAGGGGTCAAACAGCTCGCTGTTCCTTAATCCGAATTTATCGTGGCAGACTTTCAGGAAGGTGCGTATGTTCTTCAAACACAGGAACTAGAGAGAGAAAACAAAGGGTAAGGAAAAACTTATTAAACTGTAAGCTCTGTGAAAACCATAACGGCAACAGCAGTAAGCTCTGGCTTCCGTGCGCCAGCACATCCAAGCTCATTCCTGTTTTCTCAAGCAGGAAATGGGCTCAGAGAGATGACGAAATCCCCCATCCCAAGGCTGGGGGGTGGGAAGCCAGGCCTGGACAGAGGCAGACAGCCCAGCCCCACGTCCGAGTGTGTAACCACCACTGCCCCCGGCCTCCTCATCACACAGCTGCAAAACCCCCAAGGCCTTTGCATTCAGAAGACACGCCACTCCCCATAATGGTTGGTCAGGGCGGCAAGGCAGCACCCTCCATGCCATCCAACCCAGCCCTCCCAAGCGCACCCAGCACATGTCAAGGCCGACAGTCACGGCCGGAGCAGAATATGGCAGCCTTGAGTCAACAAGAATGGCTGGCGCATGCTCACGTGGGCATGTGCACAGGCGTGCGCACACACACGAGGCTTCTGACAACACCAATACATCCCTCCTACTCGGGTGACAAAGCCAACAGCCAGGGGCCACCCCCAGGAAGCCACAGAGGACCCAGAGAGTGGCAGGTGCCAACCACAGTGGAAGGGTGGAGGGAGCACAAAAGCCAGAAATCCCAAATCAACGCGTGGGCCATCTCCTCTCTGGCCACTGCCAACCAGTGAGCTCTCGGCCCTCACCACACCTGACGTGCCACGGGGACGGCAGGCTTGGCGGGGCGGAAAGGCCATTTGCCCAGTCCTCATGGAGAAATAGCTGGTAAGGAAACTTATAAGGCAGCAGGTGAGGTGGCCCGTGGGGCAGGCTCTGGAGTCACTCAGGCCCAGGTTGGAATCCTGTCTGCTGACTCCAGCAGGGAGACCAGGGAGAATGGTTAGACCAGGCCTGGTTTCCCACCGCCACCTGCCTCATGGAGTTAATCATGTGCCCTGATGACCAGTGTGGGCAGTGGGGTGTGGGAGCCGTCAGCCCTGCAGTCCAGCTCAGCACAGGGATTCACAACGGGAGGCCGCGGCACACACGGCCCAAGAAGAGCTCAGCTTTGTCATCCTCATCAATAACCGTCCTCTACGGACAAACTACCCAGCTCCAAGAGAAGTTCAGAGAGCCTGCCCCTGCTCACTGGAAATTGAGAGGAATGGACAGATTTAGATACAGTGCAGGTCAGAATCAGAGCCTAAGAGCGTGAAGCAAGCAGCACTGAGAATGCCCTGGGAGCGCAGGGTCCCTCAGCCAGGACACACGCCCCTGCCGGCCCCTTCCCCCACCTCACAGCAGGCAGTGCTCACCCCAGCCCCCGCTGCCTCAGGCCACTCCTCCCATCCTGGCAGGGGTCCACAGCTGTTCATAGACAACAGACTCATTTGTTTTATCCTATAGTCCCTCTCTGTCCCTGTGTGTGTGTGTGTGTGTGTGTGTGTTTCTGAACACTTGAGATGAACTGCAGTAACTGATACTCCTTCATCCCTAAATACCTGAGTGTGTATTTCCTAAGAACAAGGACGGCCGGGCGCGGTGGCTCAAGCCTGTAATCCCAGCACTTTGGGAGGAGGCGAGGCAGGCGGATCACAACGTCAGGAGATGGGAGCCATCCTGGCTAACACGGTGAAACCCGTCTCTACTAAAAATAAAAACTAGCCGGGCCGAGGTGGCAGGCAGCCTGTCGTTAGCTACTCGGGGAGGATGAAAGAGGCAGGAGAATGGCGTGAACCCAGGAGAGGCGGAGCTTGCCAGTGAGCTGAGACCGGCCACTGCCTCAACCTGGGCAACAGAAGCTGAGACTCCGTCTCAAAAAGAACAAGGACATCCTCTTCCATAATCACAGTACCTATGGCAAAACCAGGAAACTAACATGGACCCCACACGGTTATCTTTTCTATAGACCTTACTTGCATTTCCTTAATACATAAAGGACAACCAAAATGTCCTTTATAGTTAGAAAAAAAAAAAACTGGCCCACACTCCAATCTGGGGATCACACACAGTGTATGCCACCATGCCTCTTCAGTCTCCATTAATCTGGTACAATCTTCTCCAACAGGATTTTCTGGTATGATAGGAATGTTCTATCCATGTGCCGTCAGTGGGCCACTGGGTATAATGCCCTAGAAACAGTTGAAATGTGGCTTCTAGTCCAGTTGGTATGATGGCTCACCTGTAACCTCAGCACTTTGGGAGGCGCGGAGGCAGGAGGATCACCTGAGGTCAGGAGTTCAAGACTAGCCTTCCCAACATGGTGAAACCTCGTCTCTACTAAAAATACAAAAATTACCCAGGCACGGTGGCACATGCCTGTATTCCCCAGCCTTCTTTCGGGAGGCTGGCAAGGCTGACTGAACCCAGGAGGTGGAGGTTGCAGTGGCCGAGATCACACCACTGCACTCCAGCCTGGGTGACAGGCGAGACTCTGTCTCAAAAAAAAAAGGTAATGCACAGAAAAAGAGCTGGTTGCCATTTTAGTAAATTTTAAAACCGTGTGGCTGTGGCAGCTAGTTTATAAGCGTGGATCTAAAACACTCCATTATCTTTGTTTTACGACCTGTTAATTCTGAGAATACAGACACGAAAAGGACACATCTATGTGATTTTTTTTTTTTTGAGGCGGAATTTAAACCCTTGTTGCCCAGGCTGGAGTACCCGGCGCGATCTGCGGCTGCACAGCCCTCTGCCTCCTGGGATCAATAATTCTCCCTGCTTCCTGAGTAGTTGAATTTGAGCATGTGCTCTGTGGCTAATTTTTGTATTTTTAGTAGAATGAGGAACTGCTCCATGTTGGTCAGGCTGGTCTCCAACTCTGGGCCTCAGGTGATCCGCTCAAGCACTCCCAAGGCCTCTGGGATGAGCATGAGCCACCATGCCCAGCCCGCAGTTCCCACTTTCATGGGCCCGGGCCATTAAGATCCCATGAGAGAGAAAGCAGCATGGCGGTCGCCCTCGAAGGGCTGGGCGACAGGGTGTTGTGGTTTTGTGGGGTCAGGCTCACTTGGGAAGACAAAGGGAGTCCTGGATTAGTGGTGGTGCCAGCAAAGGAGTGATGTGTTTGATGCTGCTGGACAGTGGCCTGGAGAAAAACTGGAGAAGACGCCGAGTTTTATGTTATGTGTATTTTACCACAATAAAAAGATTAATTAGAAGAGAGACAGACAGACATGGGCTTTTTAGAACCACGAGGGAGGGCATGTAGCGACAGGGCCCCTCCTTAGCGACTGGGAGTATTTTGGCTGTGGGCCCATGCACTGAGGTGGCCACTTGCGGCAGAAGCGGGAGGCGTGGGGCGGATTCTCCTGGAACTGGAAGGAACTGTTGCTGCTGCACAGGTGATTCAGGCTTCACGTTCTGCAGACCTACGGTGCTCAGGTTCACGCTTAAAGCCACCCGTCCATGGCGTTTGGTGAGAACTGGCGCAGGCACTGGAGCTAAGGGCCGAGGGCCTGCGCCCGAGGAAGGCTGCCCTCTCGCTCGTCTATTGCACTGCCGTGCGCTCGCGCCAGCCATTGTGACTATTTTTGCATATGGCAATGCATGTTTCCTGGCTTATTTTATTTTTCATTCTTCCTCGCTCCAAGTTTGAGTTAATTACACAGATCCCAACCATAATCACAGCGGCTAGGCCCGAAAAAGA